>NC_088098.1:216513110-216814779 GCF_036370855.1 Dromaius novaehollandiae | reverse complement strand
TCTTGTTATGGATGGCTTTGAATAGCGTTTTTAAATGGATTTCGTTTTTTACCAGAAACTTATAAGAAGATACTTGCATTTTTAATCTAAAACTCTTTGCAGGCTAAAATCAGTAGGGAGAATCTACATGACACAAATTGCAGTTTTTATTATTCATTTTCACTAAGGTCATTGCTTCTCTTTAACATTAAAGTTTGCTTTTAACAAAATACTCATGGAGATGGGGGGTACTTGGAGTTGCACGGATCCTCCTTCCACTTGGGGAGGATCAGTTTCTAGAATGGTTCTTCTGTAAAGCGTTCATCAGTGAATCCACTGCTGTCCTTCTCTTTTTGGCACCATGTATTCCACCTGTTAATTAGTTAAATGAGATTTCTTGCTTTGTATTTGTATATAAAATGCAAATATGGCAGCTTTGGCAGATGACATGCTGTTTGTCTCACTGTTGGTGTCCTCTCTTAATAAATCAGAGTGTCAAGACTTCAGTTTTCTCTCACAGCTTTATCTTTTGTGGGTTTTGAAACACTTTTCTCTATGGGAAAGATCACAGCTTTTATTTCCTTAGATTAAAATTAGTGGCTGTGCAGTGTTTAACTAGCAAATGCTGAGTGATAAGTAATAGATTGATCTGAGGAATTTTTCCCCTAGATAGAAACTTATTTTTAGAACATCTAGGCCAGGTGCTGCTGCTCTAGTCCAGGTTTCATTAGCATTTCCTATTTTTCAGGGGTTCATAATGACTTAAGTCTGGATTTCTGCTGAAAGATGTCGTAAGCATTATTACAGCTTTTGGAACAAAAATAGGGAAACACGTGAAAACGCCGGCTTAAAATACTTTTCTTTAATGTAATCTAATTTTTAAAGTTCATTTAATTTCTAAATGTTAATGCTGTGGATTAATAAACTGGGTTAATGTACTTAATTCACTACCATGGTCACTAAACACACGTAGTCTCTGTTCAGCATTCTGGTTAGGAGCGTTCTGTGTTTGCAGAATCACTGTGTGGATTTACAGATTAAATATTCTTCAAACATGGAATGATGTGATAGAATTTGACAGCTCCATCACGTCAATGGTTTGTTCAAATACCAGATTACAGACTAGGAGGCAGCAAGAGAATTTTCGCTTAAAAATATTCGCTGAAAAAAAGAAATTTTGGCTTGTAAAGCATTTGTTTGCATGTAGCTGTCGAGGGGGAACTCGGTTTTGAGGACTGTGCAGTCTTGATACTGCATCAGCCGCTTTATGATGCTCATATGAGAAGTTTGGTGTCAGCCCATCCCATTACTCATGTGTTTATCGCTACGTTGAGGCTCTGCAGCGCACCGCGATTCCCGAACGCACCAGAAAGCGGTGTTCGTTGGGGCCGCGCACGGGATCTTTTGTCTCTCGCACAAAGAATTGTTTTGAAAGAAAGCACTCCACCATTATCCAGAAGTATTAAATTTTAACTGAATGCTGTTTGTTTACCCAGGCTTGAGAGCTGTGTTCCTTTTGTAACACTGTTTGAACTTTCAAACAGCGCTAAGAGTACAACTTCGTACTGTTAGGCCGCTCTAAATTCTACACATTTAACTGCTGCAGCACAACAAGAAACTCTGAATACATGCTTTACACGTTAATCATTAAGAATTCATATTTTAAAAGGTTAAATTGCTACAAATAGTTATTGTATTTATTAGCATATAAATGCAAACATTTAAGCCATGTATGCAATATTAAAAAAACCAAGCTGGTTTCGGATTTAATGTGCTTAATTACAGTCTTTATATCCTTTCAGTCCAGTTTTGAATAAAACTTTAAATATCTGTAATGAAGAAGTGATAAAAAGGAAAGATCAGAAAGTTCTCTTACAAATTCTATTAAAATACATTCACTGTATAGTGTATTAGCAGATGATTTTGGCAACACACCAGATCATAAACATACTTTCCATTTCAGTAGCTTTGATATTTTCATGCAAAACTGAACACTCTTGTAAATGTTTATAGTTGGAAACTTCAAATTATGTTGTTTGGAGACGATGAAGATTGAACTACTGTTTATTGCAGAAGGGACTCTTCTGGTCGGGGTTGAGGCGTACAGGTGTAGCCGCCTGTTCTCCACCCCCTGTAGCAACTCAGTCTCCTTGAGGGCTGTACACGAAACCACCATGTGTAATTAGATCTAAAATATGTCTTCTTTTTGAGTGATAATACAGGGTTTTGCATGCCAAGGATGTAGCTTCAGATCGTGGAGGCAGGGAAGAAAACGCAACGTTTGGAGTATGGAAATGGATAGAAGCTTACGTAGGGCTTGGCAAAACTGTGTGCAAGTGGTTGAGTGGAAAACTTCCTTGGGAGTTGAACAACTTTTGACACAACATGAAATTATATTATTTGCAATGTAGTATCAGTTGTAGTATGAACTGCGTTGTCTTTTCCCTGTTCTGTGAAAGGTTGGTAGGAGTAGAGTTGAAGTATCTTTATGACTTGACTCTAATAAAAAATGTGTTTTGAAACGTGTTAGCCAACAGGTTTAAAGACACCTTTTGGTGTTTATAATCTCTATTTGGGTTTTTGTAATACGTTTCTTCATACATGGTGACTGGGGAATTTGTGGAACAAGTGATTCGTGATGCTTCTAGGATCATTGGCCAAGTTTTGGGCATGGCATGTGTTTATCTTTTTTAGTTCACTAAAACTACCATGTCCTTTCATGTGGTAGATCTGTGCTGGCATTACTGTAAAAAGATTGTCTCTCTGCAGCCATGATGGAGAAAAAGCTGTTTTTTCCCTGAAAGGTAAACTTAGACTTTGTTGGTGCGAGCCAGAAATCCTTCAAAGTTTCTCTACGGCTGGAAGTTTTGGGACGCTTGTTCACTTTAGCCATACCTGGCTTCTTTCAGGCAGCAAATTCATTTTTTTCCAGCGGCCAACTGCATTATGAATGGCTGAATTTATCAGAGGTGTTGGCAGTTTTTCATGTATTTTATTTTGGTTTTAAACATTGCCGTGTTTGATTGGTGGTCGTAAAAAAGTCCCACATTGTAGTCTGAATTTGCCCTTAGTTTTCCAGGATATAGGTGTATTTTCCTTTTATGCATGCGTGTGCGTCTGCAAAACTGTGAAGAACTTTGTGTGATCCACATTTGAATTTGATTTAGTGTTTCCGTAATGTATTTATACGCTGTAGACTTTATAAACTTGTTGTGTGATAGTTGCTTTATCTTGTGCGTTATCTCAAAGCCTGGCTCTCAGAAGAATCTTATATCCCCTTGCAATTTTTTGACAATGTTTTCTAGCATGTCTGTTGTTATTTCTTTGCTTTTATGTTTTGTCAGAGGGAATGAGGTTATCGCTACGTGGCTGTTTTAATCTGCTCTAAAAGTCCTGACTGCTGCTGAAGGGCCGGTCCCACTTGCCACCTATTCCTGCCGTCTCCGTATAAGAGCGCGAGGAGCCGTGGGGCTGGGTGAGCCGTGTGGATTAGGAAACTCGCCCGCCTGAAAACAGTTCCCCCTCACGAAAGGATAATTTTTAGATAAATTGGTACCCCGATCCAGCTTGCTGCGTGGCCACACAAATGCCACCGCTAGCGTGAGATGCGGCAGGGACGAGGAGCTGGGATGGAGGCGGAGAGCCCAGCTTTGTGTGAGGTTGAAGTCGCTGTGTAAGCCCAGCCTAAATGCTCCTGCAGAAGGCACAGCTGCAGCTTTGGGAATTGCACGGTTAGAAAGGCCTTCTTTAGGTCTTAACTAATTTTCTGCTGTCTGGACGTGTTGATCCGATGTTGCTTCACCATTTGGAGTCAGTTGGGTGCACAGCGTGTTGAAAGGAGATGCAAAATTTGTGTGATTTCTGGCTGGGATGGAATAGCAATGTAGTCCTTTCATTTGCTGCGTCCTGAATTTATTTTTTCATCCCTTGTGGCCAAACTCAATGTGTAAAAGAAATTGCCAAAATCGTAGGCTCATAATTTCCATGTGTTTCACAGATGTGCATGCAAATATATGTTGAAATACCTGCGTTTGTTTCACTCTTCTGTCCTTTTCATTTCTCCCTCCTTAGTTTCTCTTCTTATTTTAAATATCTTCCTCTCCTCATTGTTCAATCTAGCATATCTCACTGTAACGTATCCTTTAAATTCATTCACCTGTCTCATAAAACCATATTTTCCTTGCACTCTGTATTTTCTTTGTCATTCACCTTTGTCCTTCTGCTGTCTTGCTGTTGTGTAGTATGTCCTGTACTTCCACTCTCTCCTCCAAAGGTGGAGAGCGGAATCTCTGAAGATTGTTCTGTACTTACTATTTTTCATTTTTTTTCAAAATCTTTTTGAAATTTTTGTTAAGCCTTTGTATTCACTTGCTAAGTGGGGAGTTTTTCTTAGGGGTCTCCCTTATCAGTCTGAGCCTTTTCTGATACAGGATACTGTAGCTGTTGCCCTATGGACTGGGCTATCACTCGCTTTGCTCTGTGGAGAGATAGCAGGTTAGATAGGAGTATATGAGTGAGGAAAAGAGGCAACTTGCTGGGGATTTTTGGTTATGAGTCCAGTACAAGGACAGAGCACTCTTGGGAAGTCTCTACCTTGGTGTCTCATTCCTGTGATAACAAGCCTGCGTATGACTGAACAGTACAGATACTAAGAAAAGAAAAAAAAGAAAGAATGAATATGCATCTGCAGATATCTAGTTGCTGCTAGTTTTAACATGTCCTTTTATGTTTTGATTATGCTCTAGTTAATAAGGTTGCATGTAACCTTTTGCTGTGCGCATACTTTGTACTCTCCCGTGGAATTTGACTGTGCTGCTGTAATCTCACCGATTACGCTGGTCGGTTTGCGATAAGGTTTATGGCAACATTGGCTGGGAGTCAGACTGCTGAAGTAGAAACTAACTGCAGCTCCGGTTTTAAATACAGCATATTTAATATAGCAGCTACAAAACAGATCATTTAGCATCCTGTTAAGGAAAAGTCTTGTTATGGTATGAATGGTGCTGCAAAAGGATATGTGACTATGGGGGGGAAGGCTGAAAAAGAATGTGTTTTTATATATATGTGTATTTATATACATAGATATGTGTATGTAGAATCCCATAAGAGATTCTGAGAAGTTATGAGAGCATGTTACTTTTCCTGACCTGGAGCAAAATAGCAGTGAAAAATTTACCTTTCTTCCTGTTCTTTGTGGTTTCCAGCTGCAGGGAATGTGATTCCTGCTTGGGCATTCTTGAACCCTGTGTTAGGCTCTCCTGTGTGTTCACCTCTGGCTGGTGGGTACCCAATAAGGCCTTTTTAATTCCTCTTCAGAAGTTCCTCTTTGCAGTAGCTTTTCATAAGGAGGTCATCTTTCTTTCCTTTATACTGCTCCTTAGAAATTTGTCCTTCGCTGTCACCTTTTCTTTTTCTCTCCAAGGTTGTTCGCTGCAGTCAACAGACCTGACGCGTGCCTCCAGTGTTTGCAGCTTTATTTAAGTAGGAGCGGAGTATTTGTTTCTCTGTGCCTAGAGGTTCTGAGTTTTGCAACCTTGCAGAGTGAAAAACAAGAAACATAATAGAAAAATTCACAAAAACTGTATGAACTGAGTTGTATTAGTTTGGGTTTGGCTCACACTTGAAAGAGTTTTCCTTGTGCAACTATTATATCTGGAGGCTTAATATTTCTTTAAAAGTAAAACCTGTAGTTTTCTTAGGTGTTAATGGTATTTCCTCCCTCGTGGGATGGTCTTTCTCACCGTTAGTGAGTACTGAGTTTATTATTTTCAAGCTCTGTTTTAGTTAGTGGAGGATACGCAGCATCATTCTTTGCTATAACGCTAAATCTGCCAAAGAGTCAGAACTTTTCTCAAAAGCTGGTGGTGTTACTTCTGAATAATACTGCACAGAAAGATGCCACAGAATATGTGGTCTGGGCACGTTACCTATAATTAGGCAGTCATTAAATGAGATGCTCACATTCTTGACGGAATTAAATCCTGGTGATGTTTTGACTGGAGCTGTTTGAGGGAAGCTTGGAATGTACTTAAGAAAAAAAATGTTGCCTACTGGGTGTGGAAGTCCAAGTTTTCAGCAAAAAAATAAGGTTCAGTATAAACATAGCCACAGTGTAATGATTCAAGCCTATCTTGGCACAGTGAAACGCAGAAATGGACCACACTTCTTCATTTTTATCCCTGACATATAAGCAGTAATAGATCTCCCGTTTCAGTATTTCTAAGTAGCTTCACAGTCTTTGATTAACTCATGAAGCTTTAGTTTATTCTTTGTTTTTTGTAGTGGAAGTAACAGGTTTAAAAAAAAAAAGCAAGAACCCATTTTTTATTTTAATTGGGAAACAATTTTTTTCTCTGCTTTTGGCCTTTAAGTTTTGATTTTTAAATGAACTTTTGTTTATTAAAGCAACTCCAACACATGCTCTGGAGCTCTGAAATTAAGAGCTTGTGTTGCCTGAGATGCTTTCAGGAGAGTTCAGGCTTGTCGCATTAGTTCATGAGCATAATGTCTTCAGTATGCATTTGTCTTAGGATACAACAAAAAGATGATTTTGGCTGCTAATAAAACATGTGCATTCCTTGCTAACGGTTGCATTTCCAGTTTTGATGAAATACCCTCTTTTTTAAGAATCGGGTCTTTAGCCTGCAAAAGTTTATTTTCTGTTTTTCATTCCAGTGTGGCCTTTATTTAAGCTAACTATCACTTTGCTCCTAAATGCTGCTTGGCAGAGCCCTAGAAAAGTAGCAGTTGTAATACACTGGTGCAGAGTTGTCTTTGTGACAGATTTCATTGCGACAACACAAGGTATATTTAATTTGTCTGATTGGCAGCTATGGAAATTGGAGTGTATGGTAGAGGTAATTTTAAAGGAACAAAAAGCTCTTCAGGCTTCACGGGCCCAAACCTTGGACTTGATTCTGTCAGGAAGCCTTCGCCTTTGAGCTAATCCTACTTCTGAAACCCTGTAAGGGGAATTGAAGGTGTTCGGGACATGCCACAAATGTCACGATAAGCTGTATTGGAAAGAGGAAGAGCATACTTACCGTTCCAGACACAGCCAGCGTAGCCTGGCTTAATTTCCTATGGTGTTGTGTTGTGTTTTATTTGTTTCATCATGTTTGGTGGGAAAAGGTTTATTTTCCAGATTTTGCATCTTCTTCTAATGGTGCTTTCAGCATCTTTTGCAGACAGTGCATCCAGCTTCCTTAGCTTAACCTACGGACTTTGCAAACAGTACACACACGCACTCCTCTGTCTTCTGAGAGTTATTTTAGATGTTCGCTCATGAAGATGGAGGTGTGCATCTGCAAACGAAGGCGCTTTTGGGTTGGTCCTGTTCACGATCCAGTGTGTTGCCTGACTTGAGGGCACAGACTCTCTTCTGTTGCCCCTGCGGAAAGGGCATGGGGAACGGCAGCAGACAGCATCGCACCACCCTAACTCATCCGCTGGAGTGGTTTTGACTTTGTCTTGAGCTGGATCAAAACAAGTTTTATTTTTGCCGTGCTGAAAATACCTGCTAGAGCATTCTGGACACTGGTTTCTTGGCAGTGCCAACATTGGTGCCCTAGAACTGAGGTTAAGAAGGAAGTAAAACCCTGTCCAAAAATCCCCAATGCGGACAGTGTCACAGGGTTGGAGTTTTTGAAAAGGAAATAATAAGAAAAAAGCACCTTTCTGAGAAGCTTATGTCTCTGAGAATGTGATTGCTTTTACCATATCTGAAGTAGTTTTTGTGTTTTTGCTAACAGATGTAATTGGGGCCAGTGTGTATTTTGTCTCATGAAGTCTAGTTGAACTTTGTATTGGCATAGATTAATGCTGAAAATCATCTTAAGAAATGTAAAAAATGTACATTATAGAAACTTACATTATATTATAGTGTCCTGACTGCATTTTGTGAACTTCCTTTTAATACCTGAATTTCTGGATTCAGGTCAAGCCCAGCTTTGCAACCAAAAGAGAATGGGCTGGTCTCGTCTCTGGTCAGGCCTGGAGGACCTTGTGTCTGGTCAATGTTAGCAAGTGGGAAGCTTGTCCTGACAAACGAGGGCAACTATACGATCAAATTATACATCATGTAAATATTCTTTATGGTGGCAGAGGTCAAAAGGAGAATTTCACTTCTCCTGAAGTGAATCTTTCGGATAGGGACTGGTGTAGAGTAGTTATCCTGGCTGCAGAGAGCTTTGTACCGTATGACTTTGCTTGTCGTCCTTAGTTGGTGTAGGAACCTTCTGCTCTTCCTAGGAGACTTTCTACCTTGCATCTATCTTGTATTATAGTTGGTAAGTTTAGTTTTCTGTTAAATATGCATCTGATTTTTTTTCATGTTGGTAAAGTGGACCAGCTTGTTCAATCTTCTCAATCAGACTGCTCGCCGTAGTGTGAAAGAGCACACAAAAAAATTGTTCTACATTCATATTTTAAAGAAAACAGGCTGGAAAAAAAGCTGGGAAGCATAGCAAACCCTGGTCAGCTTTAGCCTGAACCACAGTTATTCCAGTCAGATATTTGCAGTAAATGAAACTGTGTTTTGTGAGAGCTCAAAGTAGTGTTTTTGCGTGTGTGGTTGGGTCCAACCTCCAGCGGCTACGGCAGCGTTGTTCACACGCATCTCTCTCCTCCCGTGCTTTTTGCAGCGAGCATCCTTTTAATGAGAGAGACAAAACGTGTTGGTGTCTGATTTTATGAGAAGAGCTCAGCCATGCAGAAGGCTGTCGAAGATTGATGGTGCCAAAGCCGCTAAGTATAGCTATTTCTAGCTCGCGTGCCACATGCGAGCCGGTGTTAGCGAGGAAAACTTTGGCACTTGCGACTGTGTTTAAATACATACAATACCAGGCATAAATAAGTTTTTTTGGCTCTGGTATACTCTGCGTGCATATTTAAAACAATACAAAACCAAGCAAGCAAAGTACCACCCCCCAAAAAAACCAAGCCACGATTTCCCTTGAGTGTGTGATACTTTACGTTGATCTCAGATGAATTGTGCTTTTAAAGGTCTTTGACTGTAGGCATAAATGAATTGGTATCCTTTGTGAGACAATCCTACTGTTATTTAGAAAGGTTGGAAATTTGAGAAATTACTTTAGAAAATAATTTTAAGGTATAGAAGGAGGAAGTACTTTGGTTTTGATTTGTGTCTGTGTTTTGATTCTGCGTTTGAGAAAGGCTGAGATGAGAGCTTGGATTCTTTTAAATTGAAACGAAACCGCCCCAAATGTTTTAAAACTTTCCTTGCCTAGTAAAATAGCTGTCTTTTCTTGAAGTAATTGGGAGCTTCTGTCTTGAGAGGGAAGTTTCAGCCCTGCCTTTCTCTATCGGGTGGTTGTATTTCTTCTACTGCTTAATCCAAAACCCTTCTGTATTTGTCTGTTCTTTTGTGAAAACTGGAGGAGATGATGGAGAGAGCATGGAGAGGAGACATGCAAAGTCAGAAAAGCTACAATAAATAGCATTATAATGTCTTAATTTCTATCTGCTTTTGAGGCTGTCGGTGTCTGCTCGGCCTGGTTTAGTCTATCTTGTCTCTGAATGTACTTTGCTCATTTCCAGCTGTGTTGCCCCCAGCGCCGGGGGACGTAGATGGCAGCAGCTTTATGAGTTAGGTTATTTTGATGTGCTTGCTGTTTGTGAAGTTTTCTCTCCCTGAATAAGATGACAAATCAATATAGCTGTCTAGTGACACCTGATTGGAAATAGGTCCTGGTTTTGAACAACTTCTTCATGACTCTTCTGTTACACCCTCTAGTTGTGTGTGACGCATGGTGCATTGAGTAAAGCATTCGTATCTTCTATACAAGAGCTGCTACAGTATATGTATGTTTATATGGTTTGGGAAGCCAAGCCAGAAACACCACTTCTAAGAACATTAATATTACTTTCAATTACTATTAGTTTATTTTTCATCCAAATTATGAGAGAGAGAGAGAGAGAGAGAAGAAATGAATGAAGAAGTAGGAACATCACAAGTTTCTTAACGCAAGTCACAATAAAGCCCGGACCTTTGGATAAACTTATTTTGCCAGCTCCTGTGGTACTAGTAAAAGGTGATAAACTTAATCAATTCGCTATACCAGCAGTGCTGGCATACATAGGAGCTCTTTAAATATAGATGTGCCTCCAAGGTGTCTTTTTCCCTGGGGTATCTAACCGATAACTCAGCCATGCATTTGTGCTGTGCTGTTACTGTTCCCTTGGTGGAACTGGCTATTTTTTGCTCATTTTAGGAAATGAGATGGCACGCAGCAGTTGCTCTTTCTGTGTCCAGTTGAGTTTAAACTAGTCCCCACTTGTGTGTAGCACTGCTTTACAGCGCTCAACCATCGTTTGTCCTCCCCGATACTGGGTTGGAGGCAAGCTCCCATGGGTTGACCTCTACCGTAGTAGAGGACTATCAAACAACCCTCTCCCCCCACTTTTAATGCTCCTGGAGAGGACAAGGGTGTTGAACAGGACTCTGTTTTTGGATCATGAGCCTTGTTGAAGCAGCATAACTATATAGCAAGCTTGTGAGCAAGGTGACTTAGCGTCTGAATGTGTTGTAATAGCTAAATATTGTGCTTAGCTATTATAAAGTATTGGAAAGAATTTCCTTCCACTTGCTGGCACTATCTTTAGGTTGTTTGCAAATCTTTTGATACTGAATGGTGTTTCTTCTCTTTCTCTATTGAAAAATAGAGTGAGTAAAACTCTGAGAGTTCACACAGGAAAAAACAATGCCTCTAGTGATTTTGAGGGGTTTTTTTAGCTTTTTTTCAGATATGCATAGGCAGGATAACAGGAAGATGTGTGAATGTGAACAAAATGCTTCTAAGCTTATGGTTTGATTTCCTTTCTAGGTCTTTGAGCAATATCATCTGTTCTTTGCTGTTAAAGGAGCACTCAGATCTCTTTACAGCAAGCGTATTAATTTTTATTTCTATTAAAATTAATTTATTTTTTATTAAATTTTGAGGTACAAAAATGTTTTGCATAACTAAGATCTTCGGGTCAGAGTTTTAGCAGCTCCCTGAATTCCTCATTTTCCTCTCCACTGGCAGAAAGAGATGAAAGGGAGGTAATTTCTGCAGTCTCTTCCAGCAGTTGCAGTAAGACTGGTGTGTATCGGTTTCCTAGCTATTTTTTTTTGTGTATTTCAAATAGAAGTGAAGAACTGAAAGGTGTAATGATCTGGAAGGTGTCGAGTCTTTCAGATCACTACCTCTGTGCCCAAAAGACTTGGGAAGTGCATTAGTTCTTCTCAGGCACCTGAATTTTTTCTCCGTGCAAGCTGTGCAAAAAGTGCAGAAGTGCTTAATATGATTCAGTGGCTGACGTGGAGGCTTTCAACGTAGTAGCTGCCTAAATGTTTCTAATCTGTCAAAACTTATGCAGGGCTTAAATGATATTCACACTCTTCATGTAGTTAAGAAAACCCAATAATTTTAAGTGTTAACGCTTTGTGTTAATCTATCTGAAAACAGGTATTGGTTAGTTACCATGAGCTAATTAATAGTGTAGGAGGCCACGTACTCCAGTTTTTCTACACATCTGAGGCTTTTCTACTGGGGACATGCGTGTAACCATGGCCATTAAATGAATCTGCAGCATTTTAATGCCAGCATCCAAAGACCGGTTGAAGTTGGTGCTCCAGGCTGTTTGTTGCTGTTGTTGAAGTTACCCGATCACCTCTTAACATCAGGGGAATTAAATCCTCTCTCTTTTTATCACTTCTGTAGCAGCCAGTGGACATTATGTATTAAAGAAATAGTATAAAAATCTGCATGAAGTGTTTGAGCATCTTCCAGTATGTTGCTAAAATGTGATGAAACATGTTCTCTAATTCTTTCTTCTGCACGTTCTTCCCATTTGGGCTTGCTTTTCTGTGGGGAGAGGTGGTTGTCTCCTTTTTTGTCTTCACGGGTGCGTTTCCTGGTTTATTGTTATTGTAGAGTTGTGCTGTGCCAGGGGACTGCGACCGTTGACGGTGGTTTTTGTCCTGGAGTTTTGGGTGGCCTTTTAAACACGCTGGGCCTGGGCTGTGGAGTGCTTTGAGCTTTGACCTTCCCTGAGAAGTTCATTTTCCTTAGCAGTGGTGCTTCGATGTTCACCAATTGCTGGAGCTGGTTAATGCCAAGACCTTCACGTGGAGGTGCACTGTAATACTGTTGTCTAGGTAATAACAACTGCAGTAACCAAGGCCACATCTTTTTAGCCAAATAGACTTTATTGTGAAGTCAAGCACATCCAGATGCTTTTTCCACTCTGAAATGAGCAGATGAATCTCCCAACTTCCGAAGTTTATCTGTTCAAATTTTTGAAGCTTTTTTTTTTTTAATTAGCAGGTTAGCACAATATTATGCTAGACTGAGGCCAGCCCCTGTTTTCTTGACATAGCTGGTTGTTTGAATGTGCCTTATCTTTACCCAGCCAAGCTGGCAAGCTGCCGGCTTGGAGGCACCCTGCGTTAGCAAGTGCTCTCTGCTGTTACTGTAGCTTTTCATTCCAGGAAAAATAGCCAGAGCTTCCTCCTACCCCCCTCCATGCCACCAGAGAAAAGGTGCTGTTTTCGTAAGTAATGTGTTTCCAATACAGTTAAATTATAAACTGACTCTTAATTCTCAGTTAAGCACCTGAGCTGCGTTTGCCCTTGGGGAAGATTATCCTCTGCCCGGCTCCCTGTGTCGAGGTGCTCGTAGGAGCTGGTGCTCTTGCAGGTAGTGAGCAAGATCAAGAAAAGGCAGTGGCAAAGGAGAAGGCTTCTCTTGCTCACTTAAATATCTTGTTCAAGGGGCTGGTTGGTGCTGTTGAGTGAAGTTTTTGCCTTTTGGAGAAGGGTTGGGGTGGGACTGCAGCTTTTCTCTCCCTGGATGGGGAATGATCTAAGCAGGATGGGAAATGAGTGGTCCTACTCAGAAGAAGCTGCCCAGGTCAAATAGGTAGAAATACGTACTGCCATCCTTTCAGAAAGGAGACAAGCTGAACTGGAGAAGAAACAGGTCAAGGACAGGCAGTGCCCTATCTGTCCTGGTGGCAAGTGAAATCAGTAAGGGAATACTAGAGATCTGTCTTCTACCCAGCAGATACTCCATCCACAGGAATCTAGCTGCCTTCACTTATTTTTTTCTTTATTTCAACAGTGATACCAGATTCAGAAAGCACAGTGCGTTTGCCATAAAGCGTAGTAAGGACTTCTGCTTCAGCGCGTCTCCTGCAACTGCCCCGAGTCCCATCTGGCCTGGAGATGCCACAGCTGCGTTGAGTAGCGGGGAACTGAGGGAGTTTTCCATGGCTTGTTTAGAACAGGCGTCTTCTGCGGTAGGGATAGTTGGTTTTCCACGGTGTGCGTAGACCGTTATCCTGGATGAATTATTCCGGCAGGGAAAGATTTTGGTGAGAGGCTGGTGGGGGCAGGAGGAGGAGATGCATTTCACAGTTCCCAGTGACTGATGGAGCTGGTTCTTGCTAAACATCTATTGAAGAAAATGTGTGAACAGTATCGTTCAAAGAGAATTTAAAGGTGAGCATGAACATGCTTTCTTGTTATGACATCTGTGCATGGAAAAGTGTACCCAGCTGTGAGTAAGGGGTGGCAACCATCCTTAAATAGCTTAAACCCACTTTCTCTGGCAAAGTTATGAGACTTTGCACTGAGCTGGCTGAGGTGTGGGCACGTGCCGGTCTGGCTCTTTTATGTGCAGTCACATCTAGGAGATGTTTCTTAAACAGCGGCAGCTTTTTGCGCAGTTACGACTTGCTTGGCGCCTGGAACGGCGCGTGTGGTTGGGTGTAAATAGCGTGTGAATATTGCCTTCGCACATACACCTCATAGCAATAATATTTTAGCAGTGGAGTAAGCTGAGGTCTATAAATTGCATGAAAAGCGGGTGTAAGTTGTTTTGAGTTGCAGCTGGTGTTCCTGCGACAAAACTTAAAAGTCAGAGTATTCCTTATAACCTACAGGTATATTTTTACAAATTGGACAGCAGATTTGAGTGAACTATTATGCTTTTTGGCTTAAAATATTGGAAGAATGAGGTACACCTACTGTTAAGATATAGTGCAATTGTGCTTTATGAGGAAAGAAAGTTTTGGTAATTCTTATTAGTTGCATACTGTATTAAAAGATAGCTTTTTTGTTGTTAATGCTTTAATATCAATGCTTTTGAAAATAAAACCTTGTGAAGTGCGTAATTAAAATATGAAGTGCATATATTAAAATCATAGGTAAAGAAAGGAAAAAGGTCTGTGTGATACTACGGGGTGGCAATGTTAAGATTCCTAAAATGTGCCAGATGAATCAGTAACAGTTGTGATACTCTTGTTGCCTACCACAAAACGTTTTGTAGATCCAGGATAAAACAAGCTGTGTTAATGACGAAATATGTTTTCTCAGAGAGCTGTCAAGCAAATGGGAATCAAAGAAGTTCATTATATTCCTGTTTTCCAAAAACTCCAAGCAGATGCTCTGAATTACAATATGTTGGTGCTTTTGTAAATAGGAGATATCTTGAAAGTGATGAATCAGTCTTGGATAAGCTACAGAAAGTAGCTTTGTATTTATCTAAATTTTATCTCTTTTTACTGATTTAGTTTCCATTCGAAGCAAAAACTCATTAATAATCGCTTGAAATACATTTAAGTTAGAAAACAATCTTCATATTTAGTGTACATGGTAATATTATAATGATTTTGCACTTTCGTATTAGAATGAATCAAATTTTCATGCTCCCCAGCAACTTTCTGGTTGTTCTTTTTGAGTTTCTTTTTTTTCTTTAATTCTGTTAAAGGGAAAATGCTGTTGTATCGTGCATTGTATCGTGTATTAGCATTGTATTGTGTCTGGATGTCCTGTTTTTCGGATCACCTTGCTGGACTACTCATACTTCTCTGAGGCAAGTTGCTGCCAACACTCGCTACGTTTGAGTTGCCAAGAATTCCCCTTATCTAGTGGCAGAGCTAATTTTTATTTTAGCTCTATTGCTAGTGACAGCTCATCCTAATCCCAGACTGCATAGTAATGCGATTTATGGCGTGTACATTGCTGTTTAAAGTTGTCTGGAGTTTTTTTTCCATGCATTGCTAGAAGAGCCTCGTTCAGGCGTGAGCTGGAGATATTGCATATTTTAAGAGAGGATTGCTTATCCCAGGCTGCGTGGGCTACAGTGACTTAAATGATGAGCAAAACCTCCCGGAGCATATTTAAAACTGAAACTTGGAGGAAAATTGCTTAGTCATTTTTGATGGTTTTATGAAAGAAAAGCTCCTGACTTATTGGAAGCTCGTATGCTGCTAAAATAACTCCCTTTTAACCTGCAGTCTGCTTGCGGGGTTGCACTACTGCACCAAGTATTTTAAGTGTATGTTAACATATATATATTTTAAATTGCATAACTTTTACTGAGTGTGTTTAAAAGTACAGCAATTCACTCTTAAAAGTGTAAATGGGCTTTTTAGGGAGGAATATTTTTTTTAAGAGCAGGAAATCATTCCTGTGTGAGAGCTTCCAAAGTGAAGAAATTCGCAGTTAGGCTGTCTGGATTTTGTGTTTCGAAGTGAGGTCTCGTTCAGCTGCTCCCTGCATGTGTGCGTGCAAGGCAGATTGGTTTTTCTCTTTTACTCCTTTGAATTGGGTGGGTTTAAAGGACCAATAGTGCGTAGATTGCCAAAAATACGCCAGCTGATCATTTTGAAACTGGGGGGCCAGTGCAGCGACTAAAAGGTGGTAGTAACAGAACTGAGTCTTGAATTTTGTCATGAGGTTTGGGTGGCAGTGCCCAAACACTAAGAGCCCAGGGTTAACTGGAGAGCTTCCACCTACAGAAGGTAACGGGAATTAGTTGGTTGTTCTCTGCTGACTGGAGCCTTATTTCCCAATAAAATGGTTGAGAGAAATTGCGTCTTCTAAGTCCGTTGCCGCTCCTTTCTCTTACAGCATGTTAAGCCTTCTCCGGTTTGGTTACTGGAGTCCAAACTAGAATAAGCTTCTCCTCCACCCAGAGCAATGCTGATGATAACTAAGACTTGTAGCTCTGTTTAGAAACAGCCATATCTGAAGTCAAGGATGGGGCTCAGAGCTAGCAGGGTGTCATTTCCGAGTCTCTCTCTCTTCTAGGTTTTTCCAATTCTTCTGGAATCAATGCCTAGAAATTTTCTTTCCATTTCTGTTTTGACAGTTCTTTTACCTTTTAAGAGTTTTTCATCCAAATCCAAGTAATAAGTATTGGCAGGCCGCAGATGCCACAGTTGGTGTTAGTTAAACTTTGGACAAAAGTTAGTTCCTTTCTCCATCATTGGTCACCTGGATCTTGCTCCTTGAGTGGACGGCAAGAAGATCAAGATACTGAAGCCTGTGTGAAAGCTGTAGCAAAACAACTGTCGATGAATGCCAGCAGGAAGGGCAGGAGAGCAGTTTTGTCCCACTATCATGCAGAGCTTTGATTCCCTGATTTAGAAAGATCTTTTATTATACACTGATTTAAGTTATAAGCAGACTCGCTGCAAAGTGGTTGAAATGTTTCCACCTCTGTTTGCATACAAGACAATTTTCTTTTAATGTGATTTATCTTCGTTGAGAAAAAATAGATGTTTAAAGAATAAAAATGGCACGGGACAGACTTCAGGGAAGCTGCACAAGATGATTAATCAGGAGGGATGTGCTTCTAATGGAGATGCTGAATCAGAAGCAGCTGGTGAACGTTTCTGCAAGTCGTCTGTGCAGCAGGATAGGAGCAGAAAGAGGTAGCAGGATTCTTCAGAGTTGTAAAACATTTTATAGTAGTTGAATCAACATGAGGATTTTTATATACTTGACTGTAAAAGGATTGGGGGGAAACTGTAACTTTAGCTTGCTTTGGTAAAACTGCTGTTTGAAAATGATGTGTTTCGCAGTAAAGGATTTATAGAAGAGAAAAGAGCTGCAGTGTATCACAGGATGTTTGAATTGTCAGCTAATACCATTCTGCAGGAACTTGTAAAGCTGTTTTCAGAAGACCTGCCAGTTTTATTTTAAGGTTGTTGTAATTGAGGAGGAGACGGTACAAAGAATATGCATGTTAGGAGCAAGTTTCAAAAACATCCACGTTTGTACTTGCCAGAGGACCGGCCAAGTACACGGAGGTAAGTCGAGAAAGTGAGGTATGACTTGCCAGGGAGCTGCACGAACCGTGCCCTGCAGCAAGGATGAATTTCTTGACTCAGCAAGCCAGGAGTTCCTTGATGTTACAAATATTTGTGCCTGAGAGCTGCAAGATGTCCTCCACGCATCTGCTGCGAGCAGGCAGAGCCGTGTAGTTGGTTCACAAGCAGGAAACGTCACCGGCTCCGTGCAGTGGGTCACTGAGCGTCACCGTGGCAGAGGGTTAGGCTGCAGGTGAGGATGGTCTCCAGTTCCCTCTTCTGGCTTGTGTGGCTTCACAGCTGAGGGGAACGTGGGTTAGCTGGAAACGATCACGTTGGCATGCTCTTGTAAAAAGTCATTTGCTAAAGGCTTGACCTGGAGGCCACATCTGCACCGCGTTGCAGCTGTTACACCGCATGAGCACTGCAAGTCGTCCATACTTGAGTAGGAGGAAGCCTGGTATTGGTAACTTGCTGTTGGGAGTCCTGTCCAGACTAGCGGCAGCTTGGGCTTCCATGACCACAGCCGGAGTTCAGGATCGGGAGGAGGATGAGCCTTGGGAGATGTCAGGAGAGCAGACTTCAGCTTGTTCGTGCAGCTGGTAGGCAGCATCTCCTGGGAAGCAGCCAGGCAGGGGAAAGACACCCTGATTAATGTGTTGTTTTTTAAGGAAGATGCCTAGAGAGCTAGAGGTGAGAGCGAACCATCCCATTATGTGGGAAAGCCGGGAATTTCGGCAGAAGCCCTACGTGGCTAAGCAAGGAGCTGAGAGAGAGCATACAAGAGGTGAAAATAATGGCAGGCAGCAGAGAAGCATTAAAGCTTTGCTTGTCTGCTGACGGGCAATGTCATCTACAACCGGTGAGAGACGTGAAGAGTAGTAAAAGGGATGCTACAAGAGTGGTAGTAGCATAACAAGTTCAGAGGCAATAGGAGAGGCAGCCCAGAGATGGGCCCTAGGGAAAAGGCTGTAGGATTTGGCATTTTTTTGTTGCAAAGTCTGCTCCCAGACCTCTGTGCTTAACATGTGATTTGAGAAGTAAAGCCAAGATGTGCTCTGATATGAATGTTGATCAACGCAGTTGGTGCAAAACCTTCAGCAGGAAAGGCAACAGCAGCAGTGCAGCAATCGCTCAAACTTAGCGTAAAAGTGTGTGCACTGACTGATCCAGACTTCTGCTCCTGGCTAAAAATGTTGGTGAATGTCTTATTCTTTAATAGATAAATCTGGAAGGTAACAGTGTGCTTATGAAATAGTTGCCCTCCTAGAAAGACATGTGTTTCAATCAGGTGATATAAAATCATTAAACAAAGAGCATTTTATTTTTAAAACCTAATGCAAAGGCAATTATTTGCTCCAGTGTAGTAACTGGTGCTTCTTGTTGGAGGACTGGCTGAAAAGGAAGCCGAAGTACTCCGTGGTCATGTGGTAGCTCTCTTGAACAAAATGAAAGTGAGTTTCTGCTTAGTTACGATTTCCGAATTTCTTCAGTCGCTTTTTTGAGAGAGCAGTGGTGTGAGATCTAGTCGCAGAGGGGCAGCCCTTGGTTTGACTGCAGTGTAGGGGTGTTTGACTTGAATCTGCCTGGCCAGAAAGTGGAAGGAGGCAGTGCCCACCCTGGTGAAGTATCTTTGGTTGCTGGTGCCTGCCAGCTGGTATGATGATGGAGAGAGTTGTTGCAAGTCTTACGAAGGAATTAATTTTACGAGTTCTGTTTAAGTTGAAGCCTCCTCTTGCCTCCAGGTGCCGAAAAAGAGGAGCATTATGCCCTTTTGTCCCCTGCTTCTGGGTGGGGATCTTTGTACCTTGACCCTTCTCTATGTTGATTCAGGGAGGAAATGTTGCTTTAGCCTGCCTGGGTAAGAAAAGCTTTCCACTAGCCAGTGGAGAATACTTAAGCAGGTTTGTTCGTATTTTTCCGAGACATTTGGGCATGCCTGTCCAGATGCATGCGGACGGTTAAGCTCCTTTGCTCCGTTCTCCGAGCTGGCAGGTCTGTTAGCTCAGATGCTGCCCTAATGCAGTTATAGAGCTTCCACATCAGAGCTGCTGGATGTCCAACCAGCTTGGATCAAGATTAGGCAATCGGTTGTATTTGTGCCAGGGGTACAGGCCAGCCTATGACACTCGAAACATGCCCTGTGCCTTTCTCACTCCGAACATTGCTACTTTTTACAAGTCCCTTTGTTTTCAAGGTATAGTTATGGCCATATGTCAAAATAGAAATTAGATTTGTGTTAGATTTCATACAGATTTTTTTTTAAATAGTTCTTTACTTGTGGTGTTAGTGAACAATAGTGAATTGACATGTTGGCACAAACTTAGTCTAAAGAACCAGACTGTAAATGTCTAGCTGGGTGGATGAGGGGAGAGCAGTGGATGTTGTCTGCCTTGACTTCAGCAAGGCTTTTGACACCGTCTCCCATAACATCCTCGTAGGCGAGCTCAGGAAATGTGGGCTAGAGGAGTGGACAGTGAGGTGGATTGAGAGCTGGCTGAAAGGCCCAGCTCAGAGGGTTGTGACCAGCGGCGCAGAGTCTAGTTGGAGGCCTGTAGTTAGTGGTGTCCTCCAGGGATCAATACTGGGTCCAGTATTATTCAACTTATCAGTGACCTGGATGAAGGGACAGATGCACCCTCAGCCAGTTTGCTGACGACACCAAACTGGGAGGAGTGGTGATGCCCCAGTGAGCCGTTCAGAGGGACCTGGACAGGCTGGAGAGATGGGCAGAGAGGCACCTCGTGAAGTTCAACAGAGGGAAGTGCAGGGTCCTGCCCCGGGGAGGAACAGCCCCAGGCACCAGGACAGGCTGGGGGTGACCTGCTGGAGAGCAGCTCTGCGGAGAAGGACCTGGGGGTGCTGGGGGACACCAAGGTGACCACGAGCCAGCAAGGTGCCCGTGTGGCCAAGAAGGCCAGTGGTGTCCTGGGTGCATTAGGCAGAGCGTTGCCAGCAGGTCGAGGGAGGTGATCCTGCCCCTGTGCTCAGCCCTGGTGAGGCCACACCTGGAGTGCTGGGTCCAGTGCTGGGCTTCCCAGTACAAGAGAGACCTGGAGCTACTGGAGAGAGTCCAGTGGAGAGCTGCTAAGATGATGGAGGGACTGGAGCATCTCTCCTATGAGGAAAGGCTGTGAGAGCTGGGCAAGTTCAGCCTGGAGAAGAGAAGGCTGAGAAGGGATCTTATCAGTGTGTAAAAGTATCTGAAGGGAGGGAGTCGAGAGGATGGGGCCAGACTCTTTTCAGTGGTGCCCAGAGACAGGACAAGAGGCAATAGGCACAAACTGAAACACAGGCAGGTCCGTCTGAACGTGAGGAAAAACTGTGAGGGTGACTGAGCACTGGAACAGATTACTCAGGTTGTGGAGTCTCCTTCCTTGGAGATCTTCAAAAGCCGTCTGGACACAATCCTTGGAAACGTGCTCCAGGTGACCCTGCTTGAGCAGGAGGGTTGGAGTAGATGATCTCCAGAGGTCCCTTCCGACCTCAACCCTTCTGTGATTCTGTGAAACTATGACAAAAGCATGGCTGTAAAATTCAGTTTGTGGGCTTTGTCCTAGGTGAGTTTTTTTTGGTGCACGAGTAAAATATTATTAGTATTCAATGATCAGTGGAGGCATGGTGGGCAGGTGGAACTTGTGCCAGGAAACATGGTAATGCTGCTTTCCAAAACTCCTGTATGTACTGTGTTGAATGCATTTTTGATGTTTATCACTGGCTAAGTGTTTTGTAATCTTCATATATTTTATTATGTTAGAGGAGCACCTTAAAAAACCACACAATGAACCAGTGCTTTATGACTTTTCAGGTTACGCTTTGTCTTATTTCAAAAGCAGGTGGCATCAGCGATTGTTTTATTTGAGACTGAGAAGAAATGGATGACAAAGCGCGCAGACTGATGTGCAAAGTTTTTAACCAATCTTCTGACCAGTCGTGCATGGTTTTTATGATCAGTTTTAAGTCCATTCAGCTGCTGCCAAACGGTTGTATTTGGGTTGTGTGTTCCTCATCTCCTCCTCTGTGCTGGCTCTAACGCCTGTGCAGCCTGAACAGCTTTTTTTAAGGCTCCTTTCGGTGCTGATTAGGTCCCCGATGACTTTGCAGCTGTGCAGCTACTAATGCTGGCTCGGAGGGATGGGGAATGTGCTGCTGAGAACTGGAAAGAGGACTGCACTGATGTTTCCAGTGATAGCACTTAGCCAAAGATTAATACTGGTGTAATTTCAGTAGTTAAGAGTCCGGGCTGAAGTCACTTAACTGACTGGGTACTTTGTGATGAAAATCGCTTCTGATCGTTCTGCCTCCGCTGTATGCAGTGTTTTAAATTGCCTCTTTGAAGTGGTGTGTTGTTCTTTCTTTGCTTTGAAGAGCCACACACGCGCTTGCCTGGTGCAAAGAAGCTAACAGGAGACCCCTCCTTACCAGAAATATGTTTCTAATTTGAATAACCTGATTTATTGCACTCAGGTTGCTGCTAAGACTTCTAAGTGTGTGTATAGATAAGTGCGAATTACAAATGTGTACATAAATAACTTCAGAAATAGAGGCTTTTCTGTAAAATACTTTATTCTTCAGTCACTTGGGATTTCAGGCAAATCGCTTTAAATGCCTCGGTTGTGGTAATTCTGTTTAGTAGAAACAGAAAAATGAGAAAAGGAGGCTGTTCTTACATGCAGCATTTCAGAGTCTCTTCACGATGAAGGATTTTGATGGGCTGCTGCTCCAGGTATGTCTGCTTTGTGTCCGCTGGACGTGGAGCGTGAATATTAATGCCGCCTGCCCCTATATACTCGTATTCCTGAAGCACCTAATTAGGGATGCAGCAGCTAGCGCAGTATTTTCTCAGCATTTATTGCCAACCGCTGGCCTAAACTGATTTATGTGGATGCTTTCTGCTAGCTGAAGTACCTTTAAACTGAATTGCATCTTTGTTAGCAACACACCTATCCCTAAATTAAAAACTAGACAAGAGCACTTGTTTGATTGTATGATGTTGATTCACTGTGGTGCGTTTTTTTGTGCTGCTGGGGAAGATGGGATAGGTTAGCTTTAATGTTTTAAATTCAAATTTCTTCAGTAGCCTTTCCTATACAGAGAGTGTAAAATGTATGGAATAAGTGTAAATGGTAAAGTCAGAGGGACTTTGTTGCCTTTCTCTAGAGTCATGTACTCGTTCAGAGACCGGTGGTCAGGGATTGATTATTTCTGATCTTTAGTTGTGACATGCCTTCTTCTTTTTCTGGTGGAGAATTTTGGATTAATGGTTGCGCTGCTCCATAATTTCATGCCCATTTTCATTCTAAACATAACCAAATATCCATATTGCTTTTGCAAATTGTATGTGTCCAGATCAAAGCAATGAATTAAACCTCCGAACAAAAACTTCAGCTTTCCTAAAGAAATGCTGTTTTGCTACAACATGAGGAACAACTGTTCAACAGTTGTTTAGGGAGCTGCTATATAGCTGGTAGCCTGGAGCATGGCCAACAGGGGTAGAAGATGGCACTGGGAACCCAAGGGGGGCCAGAAACTCTGCTCAAGACCAGCGAAGGCCTGCTGAGACTGGGCAACGATGGTGCTGGTGCCCCACAGGGAATGGTCTCCAGCATCAGTGGGAGCAGCTGCTCCTGGCACAACGGAGATGTCAACCCAGACGGAGTTCCAGAAGGAGGACGTGGCTGTCCAGGTTTGGGTCTGCAGCGTATGCCTGGTGCCTCTCCCTGGGACTGGGGTCAGCAGTGGCTTCTCCTTTGAGAGAGATACACTCCAATCAAGCACTGAGTTGCCATCCAGGAGCTGTGGAAGTAAGTGAACAGGCTGGGTACCATTAGGACGCATGAGCAAAGGGTTGCAGAAACAAGAGCCCTGTGGTGCATGAAAAGGGGGACAGCTAGAGACTGCGTTCAACGCAGCATCATACTGAGACTCCCAAGGTGGGGGAGACAGGAAACTTGTGGTTTCTGACACCAGGAAGGAGGCTCCGCTCTCTGCCTCAGATCTGCAGCTACAGAACAGGTAAAGAAAAACAAGACACCAGAGCTAGCTGAGCCTCAACCACGTGTCCACAGTGAGAGGAAAAAGCAGATGACAGTCGCTGGAAAGTCCCCGCTGCAGGGAACAGAGGCATCCACGTGCTGAGCTGGCTTGGTGTCTTGGGAGGTTTGTTGCTTGCTGGAGGCTTCGATGCAGCATGTTGCAGTGTGACTGTGAAGGGGTATCCAGCTGTAGGACTGTCACCCCAAGTAGACCCCAAAGATGCTGCTAGAGGCAACCTTGAACGTGTAAGGAGCGTACTGGAAGAGGCTCTGGTATTTCCCTAGTGAGAGCATCATGGCTCGGGATCCATCTCGGGAGCCTGGACATGAATGTGTACAGCCAGGAGGAGTCAGAAATCTGTGTGTGGCTGCAGAGCTGTGAGGTATTGGCGGTACAGAGGCATGGTCAGGTAGCTCACCCGATCATCTTTGAAAGGTCGTGGCAATCAGGGGAGGCTCCTGGTGACGGAAGAAAACCGGCAAACGCCACACCTGTTTTCAAGGAGGTCTGGAAGGAGGATCTGGGAAACAGGCTGATCGGCCTTACCTTAGTCTCTAGGAAAATTATGGAGCAACACCTCCCAGAGCTGTTTCCAGGGACCGGACTAGAAGGTGACTGGGAACAGCCAGCACGGGTTATCAAGGGCAAATCATGCCTGACCAGCCCGATCGCCTTGTGTGATAACTGGCTGTGTGGACAAGGGGACGGCAGTGTATATTGCGTGTGTTGACTTTAGTAAGGCCTTCGATGCAGTCTCCTGTAGTACACTTATAGCCACATTGAGGACATATGGACTGGATAAATGGATAATAAAGTGGGTGGAAAATTGGCTGGACTTCTCAACTCCAAGAGTGGTGGACAGTGGTACGAAGTCCAGCCAGTAGTTAGGTGTCCCTCAGGGATCAAAACTGGGTCAGTACTGTTTAATGTCTTTATTGACAACCTGGATGATGGGACGGAGCGTGCTCTTGGCAAGTTCGTGAACGTTATCAAATTGGGGAGAATAGTCAATAGATACGCTGGAGGCAGGGCTGTGTTCAGAGCGACCTTGACAGGCTGGAGCAGCGGTTGGCAGGAACCTCACAAAGGTCAACCCAGGCAAATGCCGAGTCCTGCTCCTGGGACACGGTGACGTTGTGTGACGGGACAGGCTGGGGGTGCCGGGCTGGAGAGCAGCATTGCAGGAGAGGACCTGGTGGCCACCCGTTGCCCCCGAGTCAGCAGTGTGTGTTTGCAACAGTGTCAGCCAACAGTGCCCTGGGCAGTAAAAACATTAAATATAAGAAATGTTCCCCCTCGGAGAGTGGTCAAACCCTGGAAGAGAGCCCAGAGCGTGGTGGAATTGCCATCCTTGGAGATACCCAGGCCTATCCTGGACACGACCCTGAGCAGCCTGATCTAAGTTGTCCCTGCTTGGAGCAGGGGGTTGGAGCAGAGACCCCAGAGATCCCTTCCAGCCCCAACTATTCCAGGATTCTCCGAGTTTCTGTCACTGTTTCATTCCTAGCAGTTTATGCTGCCTGACAGCTGAGGGTTTATTTATATCTCTTCATATGCTGGATTTTGATCTGACGAGGATATTTGACCTGTTTGAACTGATCAGATTGCTGCTCCTTTAACCTGAAACAGTTCTTGACTAGTCCAAATGTAGATCCTACCCCCCCAAATCCTGTTAAAGTTCAGACTTGGAGGAAAGTTGTAATAGGGTTGAGGAATACCAAAACGCATTTCATCTTGTACATAACTATTCTTCACCGTGGGGGCCCTTTCCTGTAATCCGTGTGTTAGGATGAATTTCCATTGCTTCGAATAAATGCATCTCACCGTGGAGAACGGCGTTCTGGATCTATTTGTCAGTTAGTGGAAGCAGGCAATTGGTATCTAGACATTGCACGAGCACAGCCAAAACACAACGTTGGAAGGTCGGGTGGAACTTCATCTCCCGAGTGGCTGTGCTCATGCATATGTCTAGCGTTGGAGGTCTTTGAGATTGTTCAGTAGTGATTTTTGTTCATCTCTTGTCTGCAATGGAATAAATTGCATGGACAAGTCTAAATAAAGCCAGAGTCAGGTAATTCGACTTCAGAACCTATTACTAGCTTTTGAGTTTTCTATGGAGCTTTTTGTTTTAAGCAGGAGCTCTCTGCTTTAACGATACTAGGAAAATTTTGGAGCAAAATGTTCTGGGAAAGAATGTTTCCTTTTATCTTGAAAAAGAAGAAAAAATGTAGTAGTAGTTTGGACATCAGTGTATTGTGAGCGTTTGTGCTACCAGTGCACAATAAGCAGGAGTTGCAAAGTCTTAATTTCTTGCTAGCTTATGTTCCAGCTATCGTGAATTATTCTTGTGCTGTTTTTCGAGAAGCTGGAGGTTTTGGGGCATGTTGTTATTCTCCGATTCACCTCATTGACTGTGGGTGAATTGATTCAATTTAAAATGCTTTGGAAAGTGCTCTACAATTCTTAGGTCGCTTTACTTGGAGAATCCTAGATAGGGTGAATTGATTTTTAAACTGAATTTTGAAATTACCTTATTACCCTTGCATAATCAAAACAAGCAAACATCTCGTGTTCCTCCACCGTTTTCCCATCGTATTTTTGGATGTTTCGGATACTAGCTTGCATGTTTTCTGGTGCTTTACATAGTTGTATAAACTGCAAGGATTTATATTTGTCCATTAAAACTCCTAAACAATTTATCTGAATGGCCGTAGCCAAGAAAAATAGCGCTAACACAGACTGCTAATGCTGAGCAAGTTGTACCTGTTTGTCAGTTAACGCGTCTGTTTTCTGACCACTGTGTCCCATGGTCTTGCACAGAAACGCACTCCAGATGTGGTTCACATCAGTGCTTGGCTCGCTGTGGAGTATCTCAGCCCCTAGCTGCAAATGCGTTCGCTGGGTGCAAATGCAGCCTCGTGTTGTATTTAAGAGAATTACAATTAAAAAAAATTTTTTAAATTTAAAAGTTACTTGAATGAATGACCGATGTGGGCAATTTAAATACTCAGCAGTGGCTGGAATTCTTTTGGGGATTTTAAAGTGACAGGTATGATTCAGCGCTGGGGGAGGTGGTATTAGCAAGGCTGGCGTGAAAGCAGGCGTAGTTTTTCTTTCTCTGCCGCCGTTACTGTTCCACTGTTTCGCAGAGCCCAAGGCAAAGTTAGATCATCCAGTCTCGTTTCTTTAATACCAGATCATTAGGTATCATCCAGATATTTTTCATCATGTAAAGTCTTATGAATTAAGGTAGACCAAAGAACTACAGTCCTCGGGAAACAAAGTGGCTTGCTCGGCCTTGCTGCACATCTCGGAGTATGTTATCCCGGGTCGGAAGCTCAGGAAGGGATGGAAGTGAGAGAGGGAGGTGGGCTGTGTCCCCATACACAGCAGCATCATCTCCACCCTCCTCCTCTGCAGGTATTCTGGTTAGTATTTAAGCCAAAAGAGTGGTCCTTTCTAACCCCACGCATGGTCCTTGCTGTCAGTCTCAGCTGAACGTGACAACTGATCACGTAGGAGAGACTTCTCCAGCTCCTTGTGTTCCTGACCTCCAGCCTTGACCAGTTGCTGATGTTTCAGAGGACGACAACCCTTCTTCTCTGCCGATTTTCTCCATCTGCTCATGCTTTGGAAAGAACATTTCATGCCTTCAGGATGATGTTTCTTCCAGTACTACAGAGCCCTAACCCATACCGGTTTCGGTAGGAGCAGCACGTGAGGGAACGGTGTGGGCGGCTAGCGTTGCCTCTCTGTTTTAAATCGGATTTCTTGAAACCACTGAAATAACTTGCTTGGGTGTGACTTTTCCTTCAGGCTTGCAGCAGTCTCCCTAACAGCAGGCCCTTGTAAAGACAGGCACCTGGTCACGCTACGTGTGATAGAGTAGGGTTTCTTCTACATGGCAGCTTCTTGTCCCGATGTCCACAATACGAGAGTAGTGGCAAATGCCATTCTTAAAATAAAGTGGGAAATGGTCATAGCTTGATTATATACACAGATATTGTTGGATTTGGCTGCATTTGTTCCTTTGCCCTAAGACGTTAACTGCTTTTGAAATGTTTCTGATGGGACAAGGGAGGTAAGCGTGCTGCAAGGGTTAATGTTTGTAGAAATAAGCCTAGTCAGTGAGTTAATGTTTGTTTAGGTTAAGACTAAAATCCCAGCTTTGCACATAAAATCTAGATAGACGCATGAAAATTTTCGGGTTTCCCAAGATAAGAAAATACGATGGATTTATCAGTCTGTTTTTTCTGCTTGAAATTCTTTTCTCCTGGGAAATTTGCCTACGTAAGTCTTGTATTTCCTCGTGTTTTGTAATACGTTTATGGCTGTCATAAAAGGATTCCTGTATAAACTGTCCCGGGGTTAAAAACAGCTTTGTGTTTGACTAATCGAGGGAAATGCAGTCACAAAGCGACCGAGAGCACCGGCTCCGAGGAATGCAGAGGGCTGATGCTGTCAGTCGTGCAGCACTCACTATTTTCTTGATTCGCCAAACCATAGATCAAACACAAATTTAAGGATTGTGTAAATTGAATTATGTGCTGTCTTGCAATCTCTTTTGTAATACTCTGTTTAAAATACGGAATAAAATCTAAAATCACTCTGAAGTGTTTCTAATTTACGGAGCTGCTACTGCACAGTCCTTTCTCTTCATGCTGAAACTTGCAGTCGTGCCAGATCTTGAGGCCAACATTTCTGCTGTTTTTCCGGGTAAATTTGATTTGCATGGTGTTTTGTAATTCTGCGCTGGGGCTGGTTGAATGCTTTTGTTTTCCGTCTCTAGTGTAAACCTTTTAATACCGGAGGTTTTTAGAGGATATCTTAAGCTTCCAGCTTGTCACAATTATTGTGATGCAATTAGTTTAAGTGGAAGTCGTTCTGAATGGAGAAAACCTCGTGGCGAAATACGCTGCTCCATATCCAGCCTTTGTGTACAGTAACTAAGGTATTGCTACCATTGAGCTGTGATTATACATTTTCAGATTAAGATTGGCTGCGAATGAGGAAAAAATACTGCCTTGGGTAGTAAGTCCTCCCAGAATTGCATTTTGAAGATAGCTGCTTTTTTTTCTTATCTTTTCAGTCTTGATAACACATTTCAGGTGTTACTAATTATTTATGAAGTCAGCTGTACTTCCAGATGAAAAGCGAGGGTTTTTTTGGAGAGTATTGTGCCTTTAGATATGCTTCCTAACCCGATTGGGACATTGGCTTTTGGAACAGGAGACCCTAAAATAAACTGTTTGGTAATACTTGATTAAATATCTTGACTGCTTTACAAAGTAGGCTCGTTTATAAGTGTCTCAGACAACTTAACCTGTTCACATCGAGGTGTTTCACGCAGCACGGTGGTGCATATACCTGCCTGAGCTCCAGGGGAGATGTGGGAAGATGGGATGTGATTGCTGGAGCCTGTGCTCTCCATGGGTGACATGGAGTAAATGGGAATAAAGAGCCTGTTCAGGGCTCCTTTTGTTTGTATTTATCGGTGTTAACCCTATTATAGGATGTTCCTGAGGATTTTTTTTATCAGCGTGTCACCATAATTATTGTGTGACTAATTTAAATAGAATTAGATTTTGTTTGGCTGATGGCATGCCCTTAAGCTTAGTCAAAGTAGTTTATAGTATAGCTTGAAGGAAATTATCGTGCTTTGGCTGTTCAGTGGATAAAGAGGGAATGGCTTAAGCTAGTAGAGCACTTGGAAGAAGAGCCTTGATGAATCTAAACAGTTGAGTTTCCTCCCTGCTATAACTATGACAGTGGATTGAAACCTCCGCTGCAAATACGTCGAGGTGGTACGTCTCGAATACTCCTATATAGGAGTTATATAGGAGTGATGTTAATGTAAAGTGACATGCTGTGATTGGCACCGTTTGAGTTAAGTGGGTCTGATATGGTAGAGCTCCGTTAATGGGTAGATGAGGGTATTGCTGTGGGATAACAAGGGTTTAAAGCTAAGGGTTGTGGCTAGAGCTATTAATCAGGTATGTTCAGTTGCTGTTGAGGAAACATGACTTTTCTTATTATTTTTTAAAAAAAGTAAATTTAGATGTATAAAAGCCAAATTCTTTTCTATGGTACCAAATTCTTTGCTAGGCCATACCAGTGGAAAGGCGATGAGCCTTTAATGAAGTAAACGGTATTTACACCGGTAGCCCTGGGAACTGAATATATCCCATAAAACTTGGCCGTTGGGGCACCGCATATGCGAAGGCCACATGCGCGAGCTGCTAGGCAACCCATATACAGTTGTCAAACAATTCCCCTGCCTTTTTGTTCCTCGTTTAGCTCCAAAGACTGTCCAGCAGAATAGTTGAGCTGAAACGATAGCAAACCCTTTTAAGTAAATTACTGAATTTATAGTGTATTGCTGTATTAATGGATCTTTCTTTTTTTTTCTCTCTTTTTCAGAGCGTTCAGTCAGAAAAGAGCTGCAATTGAGAAAGAGTATGCACAGGTAGGTCCTGGAATGGCTTTGCTGTCCGCGCCGTTGCTTCTGGAGGAAGTTGGCTCATTAGCCCTCCTTCCACCGTGTGTGTTTTCTCATTTATCCTTTTCGGAAGTTGGTCAATATGAAAGTATCTGCTGGGATTCTGATTCTGCAGTTCGGCATCGTTGAGACTGGGCCCGTTCTGGGTTTTCTTGGGCGTTTCACTCGACGAAGCTTTTGGGAAGAGAAGCGATTTTTAATGTTTTTTCAAATTTCCGAGAAGTCCGTCAAGTCGTTCAGGTTTTTTCAGAAGTTAGTGTGAAAACCATGTAAAATGTGAAATCAGGTCAGTTATGGGAGAGGAGATGTGTTTTATCATCCGTACTCCAAAATACACTTATATTCGCACTTTTCAGTAAGCCCAGCTTCCCGTTGATCTGGAGTAAAATCAACCAGATTTGGCCTAATGCTTGTGATGGGGAGCAGAATGCATTTTGATGTCTTTGTGGGAAAGGAAGGAGGATTTGTGGTTTTCTTTCTTTTTTTTTTTTTTTTTTTCTTGTTGCAAAATTAGAAAGCATCTAATAAGGAGCAGCTGTCTGCTTAATTTAAAGTAAGGGTTCTTAGAGCTTAGGTCTAAGTACCACAAATTAAAAATAAATTAATGTACTTCTAAATAGATTAAAGGTAGAACGAAATGTAAGTGAGGGAACTTGAGGAGCTCAATGTACAATAAATACAGGAGATGTACCTACCTTTGCAACTGTTGATGGTGGGGCAGTGGTAGAAGCGAAACCCGAAAATAAAAGCTGTCACTAGCGTGTTTCGAAACCCTGTTTGTTGGCTGAAGCATCCTTTTGGTCCTTAGTGCTGCATCATCCACAGTACATGCGCAATGACTGTCTTCTGTGAGTCAGGCTTTACTGTGATTTTTATGAAAGAGAATTTCTCTATACTTTAAAACTACGCTACACACATTTTTACCAGTCCTAGATTTTCTGCCTGTGGCCTCAGCCTAAAACGCAACTGAAAATACTTAGCAAGTCAAATGAAATTTTTCCTGAATTTAATCCAAAACTCACTGTTGTTCCAAAGGTCTGTGGTTATTGGTGCTCCTACACTTTCGTTGTACTTGAGTTTACATTAGCATACATTGATCACATCAGAGATTGCACTCGATTTGATTAAATGCAACAATTCTTCAAATACAGAATCAATATATGCTTAACGAAACTTGGATTAAAACTATATATTCTTTAGTGATTGTGTAATGACACTGTAGAGGATTTTAAGATCAATTCTTAATACCTTTTTCTTGTCACAGCGGTACACATTTTTGTATGCAGAGACATTTTTAGCATTTGCTGTGTTTAGGGAAAGGTCTTGGTAAGTTAGAAAAATAATTAGGTTCTCAGATTTGGACGGCTCGGTGTTGACAACAGAGGCTTTCAGATATTTGCATTTAAAAAAAAATAAATTTCCAGCAATACAGCTGCATCGTTTGAGATTCAGTGAAGGACTGTTTGAATGAATGAAGTTTTGTGGGCTCGCTTCCTTTGGGTTTGGCGATAAGGGTGCAGTTCCAGAATGACGTTGGATGTTTCTTCTCGGGTCTGTCAAGGGATTTCTGCTTTTGAGATGGTAGCAACGTTTCACAGAAAGCATTTTGGTGAGAGACACTGTAATCGAAGTAAATGTGAAGTCTCGTTCACTAACAGTGAACGAATGTGGTCTTCCCGTCCTTTCTAGATCCGCTGTGAACATACGCTGAGCTATTTTATTCGTATTCTCAGTACGGCATTATTTAATAAATGCTCAAGGGCTTATCTTAATATTTAGGGTTGAGAGTATTTAAAGGCTCTCATTTCCCATTAATAATAGTGCTTAAATTGCAGCATTGTATTGTTGTTAGCTATTCTGTGATTAATGAGTTAGCCGAAATTAATGGCTAAGAATATTTGTTAGATGGAAGGAGAACTTACTCAATGTGTGCTTTTGCTGCTCCCTAGTAAAAACTGTTTTTACCTGACATGTTAAATAGAAATGTTTAATTTTGGGGGGATGATGATTAAACCTCTGTTATATTTTTCTTTATTTTATAACCTTTTTAACTCAATGACAGTCTCTCCCAGCCTCTGCATCATGTTGCTGAGGACGCACAGACATTATGTTTTGTCACGTTTTGTTTTTTGCTCAGTGTGTAGCTCTGATCTTTTCAGAGTAAAACGTGCCTGTGGGTTATCAGTGTGGTTTGCAAATACCCGCAAAGAGTTCGGGCTGTGAGACGGACCACTCGTTTCCGTGGGTGCCAGTTTAGCTGCTAGCGGCAGCGCCGTGACTATGGGACATTGGCAGCTGTTCACTGATGGTCGAATCATAGAAGAAGGATGGAAAAGACTCTCCTGGGAGCTGCACGAGCACTTTACAGTTTGAACTGGAGGTGCAAATAGTTTAAAATAAAAATTGGCAATTATTTTTATGATTTTTTATTTCTGTCTGTTTTTCTGGATATCGAATTAACACTGAAGAGATGCGTCTGCTCAGTTACCGTATCTGTGGTCTGGAGAGAGTGGGCAGGCTGCTCGGTGTCGATTGCTGCTGCTTGCTGCTTAGGTAGTGTGTTGCAATGAGAAACTTAATACATTGAAAACCTTTTTAGATACAGGGAAAAAAAACCTGTAGTTTATATCCACTCATTCCTGTTCGCACCTGTGAGTGAAAAACGTAAAAGCATCCTTCAGGCCTGTATATCAATGGGAATCATCAGGAGAAGAGCCTCGAACTAACAGGAGCATCTTTTCTGACAAGGGTGCTTGGATTAAGATGCCGTGGCCTTTTTAACACTGTTTTCAGTGGATTAAAAGTCTGATGGATTCTGCACCCCGTGCTGTCTTACTAAGTTGTGGGCTAATTTTTTTCTTTGCTCTTCTTTACCACGTAGCCCAAAGCTTTGCAAACGTTCCTTGGTTTACCCTTGTGCTGTGTAAGCCTGAAAAGATCTTTTGTATTTTTTTATTATCATTTTCAACTATATTTTTATAGCGGAAGCCTTTGGCAAGTAATGCAACTTTTGATTCAGCTACAGAATTCCAGTAATTATTCTTCCCTTTATAAAATGCTTCGAGTTTTACAGAAGAGGAGTTCTGCAGGAGCGTTTATTTGTGAAGTGCCTATGCTGGCATGCTAGGAAGAGGTAAGGTGTGCTTTAATAGGTTGCAGATAACTTTCTTGAAAAATCAAGTTCTTTGATTTGTAGTGATGGGGTAAGAGTAGTAGAAATGGGACAACATCCCTTGCAGGAGAGAGAAGTACGCTGCTATATAAACTACTGCTTCTCTTTGGAAAACATACTGCTTTATTGCAATATGAGCTGCAAGGACTGTTGGACAGCAGACGCGACGCAGGAGCAGAAGAGCAGCATCTGGGGTTTATGGTGATGTTTGGGGAAGATGTTCTAGCTCATGCCTTTAAAACAGAGCTTGCTAAGTGCAACCATGTCAGCTGAGCTACCTAGGCTGATTCAGAAATTCCCCGTGGCAGCACAACCGTGGCTTTGAGAGCACAGCCTTGCGACAGGTTTCGGGTAGGAAGGACACGAGGATGAAATCCCGTCCTCCCTCTGACTCAGCTTTTAGCTCACTGCCGAGGCGTCAGTAAAAACAAACTCGAGCTGCTCGCCTTGAACGTGCCACAAGCAGCTTCCTATTAGTTCACTCCCCGTAGTCTCGAGAATGTTGTTTTTTCTGCCTGAAGGATACAAAAGGTTACTGTGGCTGTAGGGAGAGCAGGGAGAGCTTGTGGACTTTAGGGGTGGGTCCCTCACTTGGGGACAAGTAAGGAACAGCCACAGAGTCACCAGGCAGCAGCCTGTTTTGTTGAATTTAAGCTGAATTTAAGTCGTTTCTTCCTTTGGGGATGGTATTACCTCTCTCTCTGGACTGTTTCCGTGATAATCAAGACATCTGTCCTTTTCTGTAAAGGATTGCATTGCATGTCTGCAGATGCGAGCTTTAGCACTGATGTTTTAAGGGACAAATTTCTGGAAGGCTATTTCTGAATTTTTTCTATGTAATCCTGAGATCTGTACAGTACTCTTAGCTGTTTCTAAAAAGTCATGCCCAGCAAGGCTCACGTTGGCCATGTGAAATGATCCCAGCGGCTTGAGATGGTCCTTCTACGTTTGAAGCCTCAAAAGTATGTCATAATGTTTTAGGTGGTTTGTTTCTATTTTAGGAGTATTGCGGAGGATTTCAGTACTTTTTCACCGGTTCCGTTACCAAGTGCAAAATGCACATTTTTGTCCTCCCGTGCTAGTGAATGTCTTTTCCCAAACCAGAGCTACAGCCACAACGTTGGAGCCTAGAGGGAGACTTTCTCCGTAGACTTTTTCCAGCTTCGGTTATTTCCCATGTTGGCCGTGTGTGCATGGTCCCCCTTTGACTTTGGAGAGCTCATTTCTTACCCGTTCAGAGGTAACATCTGCTAAAACCTGATGATCCAAGGTCTGAAGTGACTTTCCTGCCTTTGGTGCTATAGGAACTTTCATAAAAGTCAGCAGACTCACAGAAAACTTGTATGTGGCTTTATTTTGGATGCAAACTGGATCACCCCCATAAGCATTGTTGGCAGAGCTAGTTGAGGGAGGGGGAAAGAGCTGTATCCAAGAAACCTCCTGATCCAAATGCAAAAATGTCAGAACCATTCAGACCTATTCCTGCATTGAGTGATAGTCCCTTATTTATACTTAAGAGTTGTGAGACTCCTCTGTTTCTCCCGATTTGGAGTCTGGTTGATACCATTTGTCATAGAAAACCATGTTGGACAGTCTGGCTTATACTGTGGTTCTTTCTGAAGACTTTTTCCTGCTCCATGAATTAAAAATAGAAGATACTCACCAGCTTCCTGAAAAGTTTTGAAAAAAATGGTAGGTTCTTTATTAACCCTAGAAACTAGGGAGGCTGTAGAGCCTTCAGAGGTGTCTGATACTTGTTTGGAGATAATGTCTTTGGCTGATATCCATGTCACCACTGGTAGCTGAAGCACAGGATATCTCCTGAGAGATTTCTCTCTCCACCTTCACCTCCACCAGGCATGTGAACATCCAACTATTAGTCCTGAAACTCTTACTATGTTTGCTTGATGCAAGCATGAAGAATTGCAGGAGGACCCATGCTGTTTGAACTCTTCCTCATTTACCGTATGACTCCAGTTATGGTGTGTGAATGCTTTGTCCTCTTGGTTATTCATTGCCTTGCTGATTTTTGTTCTCTTTAGCTGATGAAAACGCTGAATGATACGAGGCCTGCCTACAGATGCCCGGAAAACCCAACTGAAAAAGGCCTAAATCAATGATTCTTTTGACATTTTGAAGTCTTAGTTATTGGTTTGTAGTGTTGTGTTTTTAAATTAGCATTTCATTAGGTACCAAGACACGTGCTTCAATAAAATGCATTACCTTTATCTCCTTATTGTGTAATGTATTGGCAGCCTTGCCGTATTGACTCACGACGTGACACAAGCAGCCCTTTAGTACACGCTGACATACAACTCAAGTGGAAAAAACAGTGTGAAATTTCAAGAGTGTTTTTTGAGAAAATATTTGCAGGTTTATTTTGGACCAGCTGGATTCTGCCTTTTTTTTTTTTTTTTTTTTTTTTTTTTTCAAAATATTTTTAAATAGTTTCTTATTGTACTAGGAAGAGCATCTGGTCTGGTTAATCCTTGGCACTGTGGGTTGTGTAGAGATGAACATCATTGAGTCCAAACGTGTTCTGTTTTAAGATGTGGCTTTTTTGGGTCTGTTAATTGAAAAGTTGTTTGTTTTTTCTTTTCCCCCCACAATTATGTCATGCATTCTCCATGGTACTAATGGATTGTTTTGTGTGTGCAATAGCAAACTGCTATTTTCCAAATACAGAGGAAAGGCAACAAATGTGTTTGCTTTCTCTAGGTCCATTAATAAATTTGATCTCTGCGTGTGTTGGTGGACCTGTATTACGGCCAGTTCCTGCTCGTTGTCTGTTATTCCACGATTCAACAGAATCCCCCCTTCCCCGTTCTTAATTTCTCTCTAGCCTCTAACTTCTTCTTTACAATTTAGCGTATGTTATTTTCCTAAAGCCTACTATATGAATTGTGACTTTTTCTTTGGTTATCTGACCAACTTATCTGTCCCAATCTTTGTCTTTCTGAACTCTTCATTGTAGTTGGTTTTGCTCATCTTCCTTGTTATTTTGGGGTAATTCTTTTCAAGAGTTTCAGAGGATCGTTGCATGTATTTTGTATGAGACTTTCTTCTGCTTACACAGTTTAATCAGGTCAAAATCAGTGGTCTATAATGAATCCCCAACTTCTTGTCCAAGCATTTAATAATTTGCATTTGTCTAAGTGAAATTCTAAGTAGTTGGCATGCAGTGTGCTTTCATTTTCTCTTAAAAATGTATAATTTTTAGAAGCTACTTACGTTTTACCTTATAGTGGTGTCCTACAGTCAGTAATGTCTTGCAAATCATTTTTCTCAAAAAAAAATCTTCTACCAGGAAAAAAGTCTCTTTCAACCATTTCGCTGGCAAAAATAAGTTGTCTTTGTTCTGTGCTATTATTTAGTATATGGTATTTCTTTTGGAGAGTCCGTGGTGGGCTCTAGCAGTGCTTTGGATTCATTCAGTTCAGGTACAAAACTAAGCGGAAATGTTATTTTTCAACTTGGATTGTGATAAATACATAACTGTTTATGAGTGGTTACTCTAAAGAAGTTTCTCTGTTATTCCTTGCCGTCATTTTTGGGTATGGCGCATGCACGAGCATTTCCATGTGACTTCAGATGCATCTGGGGAGTTTTGTTGGTTCGTCTCGCATCTTAGCGTGGCAGAATTTCCGTTTTCCAGGACGAATATGTAGCGCTTCCCGGTCGCTGCCTCGTGGATATGTGCATACTGATGGATCGATCTGGTCTGCCGAGCTGCCGCGCTGCATAATACATCAACGAAACTTTGCTGGCTCCAAAAAGAAAACACCTGCTGGACACTACCTTTGTATTATATCTGCTTATGGTCAAGCACCATTCAAAACAACAGGATATCAAGAAGAAGTCCAAGAAAATGAAGTGTAAGGCCGGGTAGCCATTCATTCTATTCTTCCCGACAAAGCATGGAGAATCAGTGTCCGTGAACACTACAAAGCGGTGATCTGCTCCGTTTCATAAACGGTTAAGAGCACTATTGTGAATTTTAGAGTAACTTGTAGAGACAAGTTTGACAAATCAGGTGTTATAATGGGATTATTGATACTATTCTGCACTTGTCACAGTTCGTCCTCTTAGTGCACGTTTCCCTTTTCACTGCAGAACAAGAAGCTCTTTAGAGTTTCTCTATATTAAATGTCCGTTTAACATTTAATATAATATACTTTGCATGTAACAAAGACGAGGATTCGATGTGTGACGTTCCCAACAATATTATCAGTGACCTTCTCTTTTTATGTAGATTCCTTGTTCAGTCATTCTTGGTGAAGAGGGTCACTATACCTTATGCCCACTCTAAAACACTGCTCTTTGAGGACTGCAGCTTGAGATCTTAGTATCTGCAGAAGAACAGGCTTTGATTTGACATTTTATATTGACCATTCAAGAATCACTTGCTGGTTTAATGTGTAGTAGACTTTGGCAAGCCTCCCCCCAGCCCCGTGAGGTGTTGACGTGTTTCTTGGGAGAGGAAAAAAGTCAGGTATCTGATTTAGATTTAGTGTCTGTTTTGTTCTGTTAGGTGACAATTTAAATACTGAAATATGTGTCCGCTTAAAAATAATTTTAAAAGGCAGCCTTTTTAAAAAAAAAAAAAAAAAAAAGTCAGGCTATCTGCTACGGTTTTTGTGGAATTCTTTAAGTTAAACTAATATTTCTCTAAGAACAGAGGCGGACTGTCAGCCTCTATTTTCAGTGAAAACATTTCGTTCCTTATAAAGGGATTGCTAAGCTTAGAATTATGCCATTTCTACAAAGAAAGCCCTTCATAAAGCCACTGCGTTTCTCGCTGAACTGATGCAAGCAGAATTCTCTTAGCTCGCTTTTAGCAGTTATTTTTCTTTCCGATTACTGCACTCAAAAGCTTCCATTGCCTGGAGTTTTGATACATCTGAGTGCTGCACTTTCAGATGGAATACTTTTATTCTTAAAAGCTGTTCATTTTTACTTAGTTTTTAAGCTTTAGTGAGCCAGGCAGTGTATTTTTTTAGTTTGTGGCGTTATCGATGTGCTGCTTCTTAGGGGCATCACTGTTTTCTCTAGTTTCTTTTCAGGTGCCACAAAAAAGTGCAGTTTCTAACACATTCATTCCAAGTAATCGTCCTTCTCAATATCTGCTTTTCTCTGATTTTAGAGGGCGGCCTAGTCAGGACTCAAAGCTCTCAAAATAAACAAAGTGGAAACTTTTGGGCCTCCAAAGTGGTACAAATACCAGCACTGAGTCATAAGTCCGTACTAGCAACATGCTGCTCTGTGTTTTCCATCTCTGTTTGGATGCCTTTTTCATTCCCGTCTTTCACAGCCTTTTCTGTGATGTGTCTTGTGCGGTTTCATTAGCTGCGAGTGTTGAGGATCCCTTCCACGCCTTCTCCTGTCGGTGGGAGACGAAGTCTCCTCTTTTCTTCCTAGCTTTCCTTACCGGTACGTCTCACAGGTTCCTACTGTCAGCACCGGTCATCTCAGAATTACTTAAGTTTGGCATTACGTCTGGCCCCAAATACGAATACTTGCCACATATTTCATTTTAAACCTCAAGAGTGCTTGGCAGAGCGGAGTGATGTGCTTCAGAAGTATTTCTGATCTGTTTTTAAGAGAGAACCCTTTGAAATGTGGAAAATTATCGCTAAGGCAAGGCGTACAGTTTACAGTAGAAGAGCCCACATCCTCTTCACTTTGTGGGATTTTATTTTTTGTTCGTAGAACATGTAACTTAAATTAAAAACAGGTCCCAGCCTGATTTCAGTGACCACCACTGTCTTCGTTATCTTCAGAATTCATTCGCAAGAGACACCCACGCACGTGCCATGAGCAGACCGGTACCTTTGGGGTCCTTTGGTGGCCGCTCCAAATGAGAGAACGTCGGTCAGCATGCTCAGCAGAAAGACTCCATGGAAGAAGGTCTAATACAGGGCAGAAACCCGCACTGCCTCCTCGCACCCACAAAAACACGTTCCTCTCTCCTAGGGAAGCTAGGATTCATGGTGGTGGCCCGTTTCCCTCTTTTATGCAGCCATAAGGTTCCTCCGGAGGAACCAGTTGGTGATTTCAGCTAGCGTGAGCATTGACAGAAGTAACCAAGGGAGCACTTCTGGAAGCAAACTGTCAATGTTTCTTCTAGACTTTCTCTTAAACCTTCCTCCCTTTTACCCACTCCTTCTTTCCTGCTTGTTTCACCATCATTCTTGTGCCCTTCCTTCTCTTAGTCAAAAATCAGTTCTCTTATTTATGGGGATGGGTGATGGGATTGACTCTGTGGTGTTTCTGGGGTGGAAGAAGACATGAGATAGCTGGAGGGGGGATTGACAAAGGAGGGTCAAGCAGAAAAGGGACTTGGAAGAAGGCATCTGGGTAGGGCATGTAGCAGAATGGTCTTGTGAAAACCTGGGATGGAGAGTGGGCAATGCTGGTGGGTTGAGCGATTCATAGGGTTTAACAGCCCGCGCTGTGAAAAATGTGTTGCTCAACAGCCCAGGCCCTACCTAGGCCCCTCTTTCTGCCATTCACCTCCCTCCATCGTTGCTCCTCGGGAATGGCTGTTCCTTCCTCTGTGCTTTGCTTTTTCCTGCCCTTGTTCCCTGCTTTTGGTGTGGTATCATTTCTTGAGCCTGAGAAATACATCCTCGTTTGAAAATCACTGCTGGAGACTCCTGTGCAAACATCTACAAGCTGTCAACACACCTATGAATGCTCCAGATTTTTTTTTTAATCCCCAAAGCATCTAGTTGAAAAGGTAAATATCTGGTGATGAGCATCAGCTACCATCCCTCCCTCCTAATTTCTAGTGTGCCATAAACGAGCCAAAAGCCGTTGTCCTTTCCCTTTCTTTTGTAAACGAGCCAAAAGCCGTTGTCCTTTCCCTTTCTTTTGTCTTGTGTTTGTGTTTATATGCGTTCTCAGCCCCAAATTTCTTCTGAAACCATCAATTTAAAAAATCTTTGTGTTCCACCATAACCCTATTTCTTTACCTAATGAGCACGTTCTCTATTTACAATCAAAAGGCCGCAATTTAGGGGAAAAGAGCAATCATTCAATTGCCTGCTGGTGCCGCTCTGGAGAGGGTAATTAAAATGAATATGTTTGCTTAAAAAAAAAAAAATAAGTGGAGATAAAGGAATGCGGAGCTTCATTCTTGGCTTTACGGTTTATCCTGAAGTTCAGCCAGTTAATTCAACTAATTAATTTTCCTGAAATTCAACTAGTTCAGCTACTTCTACAAATGCAAAAGTAACTTTTATGAGTTGCTCTTCTGTTCTTCGGTGGGGCTAACCCAACGTGTGAGGCCACCCTCTGCCCAGCAGCTACAGCCTCTTTGGATCGCATCTAAAGTACATTTACTGCTCTGTGTGTTTTATACAGCGATATTTCCGAGAAGTCATTTTTCCTTTTCGTATTTCTCAGATCATGTTACCTTAACCTTCCTGAGGGCAAAGTCTCCATTGGTGGACAGGGAGAAAAAAAAAGAAGCGCTCATTTAATCCACTGCACAATAATTAAAATATATTAGCTTATATATACACTAATAAATAAATAAAAAAGATTTAAAATATATATATATTTTAACATACTTCTCATCCTTTCTGTTCTAGAGCAGGACAGCCCTCGACCCAGTGATCCAGATTCTTCACCTGGTGCTTAGCAGCTTCTTAGATACATGCAAGTTAAACTAGGCAGAACTTGGCTGCTAAAACTGTTTGTCTTAGACTGAGGATTGCTTTGAAGGATCCCGTACGTGTTCTTCACTGTTTTTGAAAACTACACTCCCTTCTTTGCCTTTGCAACTGTGGAAGTAGTGCTTCCAGGACTGTAGAAACCAGAAAGTGTTGACAGCTTAAAAAAATAAAAACGGAGAGAGAATGTTTAAGTCAAATCCACCGTAAGTGATTATTCAGTGTAAGACCCTGCATGTACAGTAGTTGACTTGTTCAGCCCTGTACAGATAAAAGGCCTTTTATCAGCCAGCCCTGCTCACCCGCCCGAGGAGGAGGAGGAGGGAGGAAGGAAACGTAAGGTTGCTCAGGCCAGCGGGAGAAAGCAGTGCAAGCAGCAGCTGCGAAGTAATAAAAGATGTGCTGCTAATCTAACAAATATGCGCTCGCAGCAGAGGAGCCCATCTATACCGTCCAGGCAATGAGTGCGCTGCGGTTTCCACCACTTGCTCCTCTGATGGATGTATAAATAGATGCAGGGTGTTCACTGCCTCGGTGATGGACGTGAGTCCCGGGTCCTCTGCAGGCCCTGGGACCGAGTTGTGCAAGCCTGTCTCGGACTTGCATGCTTCCCGGTAACGTGAAAGGCACAGCGTATTTATATAATGTATATGAAAAATCTTTACGTCTTCCTGTCCTTTACCTGCAATATAAAAGCTTTCGTTTAAAAACCAAGTGGTTTGCCCCTCTTTAAATGGACATGCTGCAAAACAGGCACAAAAGCTAGGTGATAGCAACCCATCAATTTTTAGGTCTTAAGGGATGATTTCTGATAGTTTATGCAAAATGGCTGTTATCTCCAAGGTTTCTTGTTGCGTTTTTGAGTCTGTGTGGCCAGCAGCAAAACTGAACTGAATCGGGTCGTTCCCGTAGGTACTGTTTTAGAAGGAATGAATAACAGTACCTTAAAAGGTTGTCACACTATCCGGCAGGATTCAGGGAAAAACGCATGCCCTGGTACGCGGTCTGTGCAGGTTGCATGCCTCGTCCGGGGATCACGTCTGGGAAACGGCATCGTGGCACCTCCTGCGTTAGGGCTTTCGGCTACTTCCCTCCACCAACCTAAAGAGTTATGGAGAGGATGCATTGAAATGTCCATGCAAGTCAACGCTTGCTTGCTAGTTAGCAGAAAGATTTCGTCCTAATTAGGGAATTTTGGATGGACGAGGTCAACAAAACTCCTGTATGCCATAGCTGTAAAAAGCTGAGATAGATTTAGGCATGTGCTTCGACTAAAATACTGAATTGAAGCCGAAACCAAAACAAAATTGCTACTGAATCCTTGGTGTCTACTTGTTCCAGTTGTTTTCCAGTATTTTGCAACGGTTTAGCTTGAAAATAAAATGAGTCTGTCCATTAAGGTTTATAATTACTGGGGAGAATTCCCTGTATACTAAAGCAAATTGCGTTATTCTGTGAGGTTGAGTACATGGTCTAAGCTGCAGTTTGGCTGGTAAATTAATAACATAATCATCAGTAAACATGAATGTCTTGCATGAAGTGCAAATCCAGTATAAGCACAGTGTAGGAGCAAATTTTTAACTGTGAGCTGCATTTCAATTTAAATACGTAAAACAGAACTTTCAATCACTGAAGCGATTTTGATGATTACATAGATTTATTCCCCCATCCGGTTTTTAGTTTTTTAAATATTATTCTGTGTTTTCTACTCGACTAATATTTTTATTACAGTTCATTTCACTAGCAATACGCTTAATACTGTATCTTTTTTAATTTACAGGGTAGTTTGACTGCCAGATTTCAAAGCCTGTTTCATATTGGTTGCAAACAGAAACTAATTGAGTGGGAGGAAGTTAAAGCCTGCGGATTTATGGAAAAAAATCGGAGCACTGGTTTTCTTAGCTCTGATTGTGTACAAATATAACTCAAAGCCTTTTTTTTTTTTTTTTTTTTTTTTTTGCCTTCACAAACCATAAAGAGTTGAAATTAAGAAAAAAAGAAAATCTGGTCATGCTTTTCCGAGATGTGAAGTTTGTGAGCTATTAGATTTCCTGGATTTACTTCTAGGCAGGATGCCGAGCACCTCTGTGCTTGTTTTCTGATCCTCTCTCCAAATAGACCAGCAAGAAGTTTGCGTTTTTGCATCAAATTAATTTTCTTCTGTTGATAGAAAGCATCCGCCCTCCGGTTAATGTGGTTGGGAGTAAAATTAATGAGCATGTTTATTTTTTCTGTGCATTCGTAGAAGTGTCATCTTCTGGGTAAGAAGGCTAAAATAATATCTTGCTTTTCAAAAAGAGCTTTCAAAAATTGTAGAAATATATCAAGTGTGATAATCTCATTGTACAATTTCTGCCTTTAGCAGGTTAAAATGGGGGGGGGGGGGAGCAAACTTTTGGACTGCCATGCCTGTTTTTAGGCCTTCGTTTTGGAAAATATGTCCAAAATATGTATGTCCTGCTGTTACAGGGATAGAAACCCTGTAAAAAAACCACTGAGAAATTCAGATCTAGATGCAGGCAACTTCTGGCAAGTCTCATCCAGAAGGCGTTTGGATGGGGACTCAGCAGTGAGTTCTTAGGAATATCTTAAAGAAATACTAAGACCTGGCTAAAACTATACTCTGTTTTTTTTTTAATTATTACTATTTTTACTTTTTTTCCCCCTCAAGAGATGCCTCAGGGTTATATCAGGGAATCTGAAGCTGTATGAAATCTGCCCTGTTCCCTTGTCCAATTTACCAAGACCAAAATAGCGTTTCTTGATGGGAACCAGAAGGGCTCCTCCGAGACCTTACAGCCTGATGGTTCAACCCACCTTCCTTGGGAAGACGGACTTACGAGTCACTTAACCTCCTTACCCAGCAACAGTTGCCCAAGCAGACAATCACGCTTGGCAAAATAAAGTTTTTTTTACTAATGTTTACAGCTCGTTCCTGTAGAGGTAGGTTTTACCATAGAAATAGATCAGAATAATATATGGCGCATTGATTATTTTGAGTAGATGTAAGTCTGCTTTTCCTCTAAGTAGCAAATTGACCAAGCTTCTTGACTTCAAAGCTGATTGATTTTCCTTCTTTTGTAGCAAGAATTATATACTAATAAAAGATAAGAAGGGTTTTTTTTTTTTTCCGTTAGGGCTTTCTGATGATGGAAGTCTTGAGCTGCCTCCTCTTCCCACCTCCTTCTATTACTCTGAGCTGCTCCGTCCTCAAGAGTTGTTTTTGGATGGCCACTTTATAGCACTTATTTCTAGCAACATAAAACTACCTTTCTCATGTTTTATAGATCACTATGAGGCTTTTCCTCATGTTTTAATATGTCCTTACCAGCAACAGTTCTCTATTCTGGGAGGAATGGAGAATGGAGGCAGCACTTTTTTAGTGTTGTTTTAAATGAAGCTTACTCTCAATAACCGTACATCTTTCTAAAAAAAGATACTGGCTACTGGATTCTGCAGCAACAGGATCCGGTGGCAGATGCAATACAGTAAGTCTGTAGGCCCAGCTTTGCATGTATTTTGGAGGCCTGTGATATTTTGATTGCTTAGACCATATGCATAACTTCATCTTCTTTATAGCAGAAACTAGGGCCAAATATTTTAATAATACAGGAAAATGCTTTTTTTCCCTTATTCTGTTTTCTAAAAGGGCATTGATGCAGACTTGTTGTTCTTGTATTTCTTGCTGTCACCTGTGTCAAAATATGTATTTTTGGGTCACTGTACAGCAGTCATAAATTTTTAACGTGGACCTGTTTCTTTGGTATTGTTTGGTCTGATCTAATAAGACAGTTTTGGTGTCTTTTTTTCTAATTGGAACACTTTCAAGAGATGAATTTACAGTAATTTCTAAGAATTTAAAGTGGCAGGGTTTTAATAGTCAAAGAAATGAGATGTGTAATAGTCACGTTACTGTTTCGAATAGTTCAAAATATTTTAAGATTTGAGTGAAGGTTCTGCCTGATGTGGTGTGTGCAAATGTGTCTAACGCTGCCTATTTTAACGCATACACAGCTTCAAGAAATAAGGAAATACCTTTTTTACATGCTTTTAAACTTGCTAGAATTACAAAGGTGACGGTTTGAGATTGCGTAGAAGATCTATAAAAGTTGGTGTGGACTTTATGCTTTGTTGTTCTATTGAGGGTTGGATTTAAATATATCTACTAAGGACCGTGACTACTTGGGGAGTTCGGCTGCCCTTTTATTTCTCCTGGAAGTTCTTGGAAATAACATCACAGCTACCTTTGTCCTTCAGCACGTTAAATGGAATTGCTGCCTTTTTAACCTACTGCACGGCAATGGAGTGTGTTTTCATAGAGTTAGTAGTGTGTTAGATATTTGACCCGCTTTTTCTAATAAAAGAATTCTTCAGGTACTGTGACATCTCTAATGACTTAATATTAAAAAAAAAGGTAGTTTTGGAGGTATAGAAATCATAATTTTTGAAGAAAAGGAAACCCACAATCCTTAAAATTATTTTTTGAAGATGAAACTGCCAGGTGCTGGCAAATCTGAAGTCTTCACCAGTACTGTAAAATTTGTGCCTGGCATTAAAGCCCTTCCTTTCTTCACGGTCTCGATGCGTTGCATCACCTTGCATTCAGGTAGCGTGCTCCTAGGGTGACTTCAGTGGTGGAAGAAGGTCGTACAATTCTGTTCTTGCAGCAGGCCCTAGCGAAAAATAAGGAGGTTTGATTGCAAGACGAAATCATGGCACTTAACTAGCTATTTTGATAAGTGGAGGCTGCTTTGTAAAACCTACTGATGAGCGTTTCGGTCCCTTCTCTTTAAGCATGCTGTTTCTTTGAGCTCTTTTTCTGTGACTGATGGTAATGGAAGAAGTTTGAGTGCTGGCAGAGCTGATTGTGTGATTCTGTATGAGATGTGGCTGCTGGACAGACGTGTCCAGTGTCAAGGAGCTTGGTAATGTCACGCCAAGTAGGGACGGAGAGCCCTGCAGGTCCTCAGAGGTTCCTTATGCTTCTGCCGAGAGGTCAGATCGTTCAGGGTAAAGCACGATAAAGTTGATGCAATCAGCGTATCGGAAGTGGGATGTGTTGATCGTCTAATTAGGAGAAGTATTGCCTAAAAAAGGCTGTGTTTCTGGCTCCTGGCAAGTTGTTCTTCCAGATGCTTTGCTACAGACGTTACAGCTCACAGCCCTCTACCAGTATGGTTGCATGACATTGAAAATTTACCCAGCTGCTGTTTTTGGCAGCCGTATGTTGCCTGACTCTGCTCTAAATGACCTGCTAATCATGCCTGCTTCCCCCGCTGCCGTTTCACCAACCCTCCAAAGCAACTTTTATATGAAATTGCTGATATGATTCATGTCACGAAGCTGCACAGATGCCACCTCCGTTTGTGCTGACAGGTGAAAGATGTTAGCATGAGTCTTGAAGAAGACCTCCGTGAGATACTATGGAGAAGCTCCAGGTGGGGAGCTCCTGGGCTCGTGTGCCCGAGACTCCTGCACATCTTCACACCCTCCCCAGGGTTTTATTTGAGGCCCTTCATTAAGGATATACGTTCCAGTCAGTGTGGTAGCTTCTGGCTGGTCCTGGTATCCAGCCAGTGTGATGTATTTTAGGTTGCATTTTTTCCCCTTGAAATGTGAACTGAATTTTGACTCAGACTGATGTTTGAGTTTTTGGAGAGTTTAAATGAGAGTTTAAATAAATCGGCACGGCAATCCTGGGGTCAGCCTGTCCCTTGGATGCTGACTATTGTTTTTTCTGCCAAATACTGAAACTTATACATCGGAGTTGTAGTAAGCTGCCTGCAACAAGGCAAATAAATAGCCATGGTTCATCCTGCAAGAGAGATTTTTGGAACTCTGTGCGCTGTGAAAGCTAGAAAAAGAGTAGAGAAAATTTCTTTGTATTTGTGAAGAAAGGATATAGTCGCTTTGATAGACTTGGTTATTTATTGCTGTGTGGCATTTCCAGGAGAATTACTGCCTTTTTTTTCCAGGCTGTCATTTGACAGGAAATGATGGAGCGCTTGACTAATTTTGTTTATTTTTTCGTTACATGTGCCCTTCTCATTCCTTCTTGACATTCTGGAATCATAATAATAGTCATTTCCGTAAGGTTGCAGGGACACAGGAGTATCTTGAGTAGCGAAGTTGGAATCAGCTTAAATAAATAACCAACTTGTTCCAAACTCATGGTCTCAGATCGCTGTACAACTGCTTATGAAAAAAATGTGCTAGCTGGAGTCTAAATGATCGTAACGATAGATCACTTTGCAAGTGTGCTGCAGGGGAGAAGTGTTTTCAGGAGTAGCCTAAAATGAAAGCATCTTGCTTGTAGAGTTTACACAGAGGAATAGTAGGTTGGTAATGTTGACCTCTGAGAATTTTTCTTTTTTATGCATATGAAGTATAGAGCAGGAATGTGTTCTCCACTGTGTTTTCCCTGTGAACTTATTTCTTTGTTATAGAAATTGCAAAGTAATGCGTATTTTGTGATGTTTTGAGCCTCAAGTCTGTACTCAAAGATACTCTAAATTAAGAATGACCACTGCAATATGCCTGTGATTGGTTTCGGCAGGACATAAAACGCATCTTGGATTTCTTTCCCTAGACAGGATGCTTATACAGTGTCCCTTAGAGTATTTGTCCTTATCCGTTATTTTTCTATATTAAATAGAAAAAGAAACTTTCCCCACCATTTTCTCCTCCTCGACAGGGACAAGCAAATGTTTCCCTCTCTGATTCTGTGCAAGGATGCAATGGTATCATATTAAATACATTGTCGTCCTTGCCAGTTTTGCATCCTGGTGCATAGTTTGCCTCTAAATGCAGATTTTTTCCTTGAGCTATTTGCAAAGGTTTCTTCTTTTCCCCCCTGAGTGAGGGACTGTGGAAGTTTTAGACTGCAGTAAAGGGTACGAGCAGTTCAGTTAATCTGCCCTAATGAATATCCTCATAGTTGTCAATTTGCATCAAATTTATGGCAAATCTCTTATGTTCCCTCAAACATCCTCATGTTTTTCCTTAGTTGTCATGGTACTAAAAATAGCCCTGTTTTTCAAAGGCAGTTCCTTCCCTTGATCTAGGAAGACAAGTGGTAAATGTTATATCAACTCTAATGTGGGTCCTTGGGAATCCTCTACTGTTCATCTCTTGTCCATCTATTGCTGCTCTGTCTCTTTATGGGTTTTTAATTGACTTCTCAGATTTTAGTAGATGAGTGTGTTTTGTTTAGAGGGGGTGTCCAAAACGTTTTTTCAAAAGCCGGGTTATAAATAATTCTGCAATGTTTTGAAATGCGAAAAGACTTCTGGAGAAAGTGGAGAAGGTATGACTTGCATGTATGGAAGTGGCTGCAAGTCCAGCACTGATATCACCCAGGCCAAGGCAAGCCTGAGCCTTGGCGTCACGCTCGTTCCAGAGCAAGCAGCTTTCGACAAGACGTGCAAGCGAGACGCTTTCCATCTGGCAGCAGCAGATTTTAGTTCCTATCTCTTCCTTTCATTAGGGCTATCATCTTTGAATTCACAAATTTCAAGGGAACCCCTATCTAAGTACCATCCAGATTGATGACTGCTTGCTCTTCCATTTACTGGTTTGTTCTTGTTCCTCCTTTGAAGACCGCGCTACCCAATCTTTATTTTTTGAGAGGAAGTTTGGGTTAAACATTGCCTCCTCATCCTCTCATGATGATTTCTTTTTTTCCTTCAATTTAAACTTATGGGTTGTCTTGCAAGCTTCCCACATCTTCTACACCCATAGTACTCCATATTTATTTTCATTCTTTAGTTAATTGTTTTGTTGTCTAAATTACTTCTCTGAGCCGTAGTTCTTTTTGACTGACTTTTTTTGAGAGCGTTTCTTGCTTTTTGAAGTTTTTTTGTTACGTTTCATAAACTGTTATACGTGGCTTGTCTGTTTGATAAAGGTATCAGTGTTCCTTTTTCTTCTGCTTTCTTGGATGGATCTTCTTCCCCAAGTTTCTCTCCCGCAAGCTTGTCCAGCGTACGCTGAAGCTCAGGTAGACTTCCCTTTAGCAAGGAAACTCTGTAGCAAAACTACCCTCTGCGTGAAGAACCATTTCCTTTATTTATTTTGAACCTGACTTCTGCTAGTTTCGTCTGATGCCCTTAAAGTATTGGAGATAGAACAATTAATTTCTGTCTTGGTGACCATGCTGGTCATGATATCGTAAACCAACATCATATTCTCCCTTCAGTTGTCTGGTTTCCAGACTGAAGAGTCCTCAGAGTTGTTTCTTATGTGGCAGCTGTTTCGTGTGCTTTTACTGTCTTTTTTTTTTTATCCTTCTCCAACTCTTCTCTATTTTTTAGGAAACAGAGGAGAGGGGAAGACCTCAACTGTACACAGAAATCAAACTTACTGCGCCATCTATTCATGTGGTGTCTTAGCAGCGATCTCTGTTTTGTTCTTCTCTCCTATCTCAATAATTCCTATCGCTGTTATTTTTAGTTTTGGGGTATTTTTGACTGCTAATGAATATTGCTCTTTTCATGGACCTGTCTGTTATGACCCCAAGATCTTGACCCTGCATGGAAACGGTCTGCTCAAAGCCTATCGTTTTACTTAGGAAACCAGGATAGTGGTTTTTCCCTTGTTTGTATCGCTTGATTTACACTGAATTTCATCTCCATTTTATTGCGCAGTGATTCAGTCTCATTAAAACCCTTCTCCAGTTCTTAATATCAGCTATTAACTTTGCTACCCTGAATGAACGTCATCAGCAGACGTTGTCAACTCGTTGGTCTTCTCCTTTCTCCACTGATCAGCATACCTAACAGCTGAGGTCCTGGCGCCGAGTCCTGTCCACTGCTGGCACTTACCCATCCCTCTGTTTTGTATCTTTTAACCAATTATCTATTATATCCCGCTTTTGCCGTAGCTGCTTCGTTGTCTTCGAAGCCTTTGGCAAGAAAGCTGAGAGAGAAGTGTCGTTGCTGGGTGTTAGCAAATTGAGCCTTCAAAGCTAAAACCTGGTGTTTTACTACCAGCTTTGCAAAATTGTATGTCTTATCTAACAATTTCTCTCTATTTGTATTTTAGGCATAAAGAAAACGTTAGGGAAAGAGCTTGTAACGTAGAAATGTTGAAAACAACCTTTTGAGAGAGTTTTTTGTTGCTAGTATTTTTGATGCTCTTTTTTGGTAAGCCACAGAGCTTAAGCGAAGTTGAACTTCAAAATTAGCATATTAAGTAGAGCTACGTTTAAGCCACAGGCTGTAGTTCAGAGTAAAATACTCTCCAAATTACAAAATACAGTTTTCACTCAACGGTGATATTTTTCTTCCTTAAAATCACTTAAAGTGAGGGCGCTGCGCAAGTTGCACAAGCCCCGAGCGTCGCAGGGTTGTACAGAGCGGGAATAAGTAGAGATTGCCTCTTTTAGCCGATTTCTAGCAGAGTGCTCTACAAAGTTCATCCTTGCTTATCCGTGCAGGTTCAGCAGTGCAAAACGCTCGGTGGTTCAGGACAGCTTTAGGACATGCCGGGGAGGCAGAGATGCAATTTGGGCTTGAGATGAGCACGAGCGTGGCCCGGCTAGTCAATGCCACCCGCACGCGTGCCCAGCGCGGTGGCCTGGAGGAACAGGTCCTGTGACAGTTCCCCCATCCCGATATATTCAACATGGGACCATTTTAAAAGAAATATGTGAAAACAACACAGTGGGTTGAAGATCTTTTGCGAAGAGAGTAAAACATTTTTCTGTAAATGGTTATGTGGACCAAGTTATAAACGTGGCTATATTGAGAACATCAGACGGTTTAGTAATCAATTCACTGAGGTTAAGGTTTGATTTCAGGTGTTTAAAACCATGATCAGAGGCTATTGAGAGGATCAGAGGGATTTTTTACCATTTAGAAAGATAAACTAAATCCAGCCTGTAAGTAAAAAGAGGTAGGGGCTAATAGGGAGCTATTCAGTTAGCCACTTTTATCCTTTATTATCCAAGTACCGTTTATGTGCGTCATTGGTGTACCTTTAGCTACAAGTTGCATTTGATGACTATTCTTTGAGTGCAGGAGGTGTAGTTTAAATCAAAGATACCTTTTTTACATCTTTTTGATATCAGACTTTGGTACTCGAATTGATGGGTTTTGCATTATTGAGGTATTTTGTGAGCACCACATCTCTGCCAAAGGAGAAAGTCGTTCATGTGCTTGCCAAATGTTAAATTAAAAATGAATTGAATTTGTACGGTATCAATGTACCTAATATTCTATTGATTTTTGCCTTTTTCTATCCCAGCTTTTTATATATTTCACCTCTCTGAGTCTTTTTAAGCAGACTAGACAGTGCCAGCTGTCTCTACGTTCAAAATTACACTGTCACCAGTTCTGTAAACACAATAGAAAACCAGTTTCTTATTAAATTCCTTTCACTGCATAAATGGTCAGTGGGGCTGGTAACCACGTTACTAAAGAATCTAAAGCAGAGGAGCTTTTAATTAAATATCATTTGGCAAAGCGCCCAGAAATTTCGCCGCTGCCGCGGGAGCGGATAATGCAAAACAGACCGAAGAGCTGCCACCGCTTCGTTTGGGGCCGTCCGGAAGATGTGCGCGCTTGCACGTGCAGGTACGGTGCCACCCGGGAGTCGAATATATAGAGCAGAAACCTGGTCTGGTGCGTGTGTGTTTTTACCCGATCGGATTTCTTGGAAGGCTGTATTAGCAAAAAATTTAAAAAACAAAAACAAAAAAATAAAAAGAAAAAATCATGCATGCTTTTAGGCAATTGCTTTAAGGTGACAAGCAGTTTAGCCCCATTGATTGCCCGGCATTTAGATAAACATCACATGATACCAGAATGTTTTTTAATCATCCCTGCTTACATTTGGACCCATTAAACCGCTCATATCCTGCTGCTAATGTTATTTAACGCATGCATTTAGGTGGCGATGGTTGTCCTGTTCTCTCTTTTCACGCTTTTCGATTTATCGGAAAGGTTTTCCATAGCTGATTGAATTTGCACTTTTTCAAGCAAATTAGATTCTAATTTGGCAAACAGGGAGGTATCATCATTCTCGGTGATCACTTTTTCGTATTTCACGTACATTTTGACTCAATTTTTTTCTCTTTATTGCTGCCAGAATTGCTTTCTCAGCCATCTAAGCACTAAAATCCTTTTTACAGTGATTGAAATGAAAGTTTTGTACAAGTCACCCTGTGGGAATATTTCGTATAGGCTCCTGTGCTTGCTTTATTCTGAGCGTATCAGCCTTTTTCTGCTCATTGCTGAATTACAGTCAAGCTCCTTGCTTGTAAAGCCTGAAAGCATCATGCCCTTGGTCTCCTAGCTTACCTCTCTTTTTTTCCTTCATTTTTTCTTGCTTTATTTCTTGACTATTTTGCCTTCAGCATACTGTTTGGTACCGTCCCCCTATGCCAAACACTAATTTCTCCGTCTCCCTGTTCACAGCACATTCAGATTATCCTGCTTATTGTCTGTTTTATTGGGGTTGTAAGTGCTTCCAGGTAGGAAGTGTGTTTGCTTCTGTGTTTGTAAAACAGTATGTAAATCTGCAACAATATATAAGTGTTTTCTAATGATGCACCTCTGTGGAGGTTAATTAAGCTACAACAGAGCTGAGCTTGACGCTTTGTATTCAGAAAGGCACAATTTATTTAAAGACTGAGGAGTCAAAATGAAAAATGAGATAAAGGAAGGTTTGAGTGGAAAGATGAGACTAGACTGCAAATTTGGAGCTTACTGTAGGCGCAATAAAAACTGGTTCTTTTAAAACCTATTATCTAGCGATGCTGATTTCAATATGAATGTAGTTCACTTTGGTTCTGATTCTGCTGCAGATCTTTTAAAAACAGATCTCGTTGGCTTTTCGCACGAGGAATTTGTTCTTGATGCATTTGCTTGAAACGACTTTAGAAAGCCCATCTGTATTTTCCAGTTTTCCCTGTACAGTGCTCTCTTCTTTTTGCTTTTAGGCATTAATGTGAAGAACGTTTTCCTTTGCAGAAACTTTAAATTTTAGGCACACATTGGCCCGTGTGTAAAATACAGTACCAGATGAGGTTCGTTTTATTTCTCTAAGTGATCTCTTTAATTTCCCTGCTTTATCTCGGTTTTAAAGCTTTATTCAGATCTTTGTGTCTGGGATTAATTTGACTTGGCACACGCCAACATCTCTGTCTCCCAGGAGCAGCTGATTATTTACAATGAATTTCTTCTTCCCCTTCTCCCTATGGCTCGCAGTTAAGAATTTTATCTACACAACTACAAATAATACATGAAGAAGCAAAAAGATTTTAAGAATAAATAGCTGAGCTACCTGTAACAAAGGGAAATTCAAACATGGCTCATCTTGTCATGAGTCCAAACCAGTTGCTTCCTGGGACATCTTTGGTATATGGTGCAAACTTTAAATACTGAATCGTAAGATGCTGTCTTCGTAGCTGTACAGAAAATATTGGGCTAGGGGCCTACCATGAGGCAAGGACTTTACTAGCGTATGTTAATTGTATGCTGAATTAATGGCATGCACACAGGATATGCAAGCAGTCCCTGGTTCCGTAGTGCAATGAGCTTCCGCGGTCCTCTGTGGGCAGCTGGGTCTGTCAAATAATTGCAAAGAAGGAAGGAGAGTGGGGAGCATCTGCGTGTGGGTTGCGTTGTGGACGTCTGTCTGGTGACGTGGCAATGTGGTGGTGGAAGAAGTGGGATCCGGAAAGGGAGAGCCAACGTGGTGGCACAAGAAGCGGGATCCAGAGAAGGCGAGTCAACATGGTGGCGCAAGAAGCGGGATCTGGGGAGGGAGAGCCAACGTGGTGGCAGAAGAAGCAGGATCTGGAGAAGGCAAGCCAATGTGGTTGTGCAAGAAGCGGGATCCGGAAAGGGAGAGCCAACATGGTGGCGCAAGAAGCGGGATCCGGAGAGGGAGAGCCAATGTGGTGGCAGAAGAAGCAGGATCTGGAGAAGGAGAGCCAACGTGGTGGCCCAAGAAGTGGGGTCTGGAGAGGGAGAACCAATGTGGTGGCAGAAGAAGCAGGATCCGGAGAAGGTGAGCCAACGTGGTGGCGCAAGAAGCGGTATCCGGAGAGGGAGAGCCAACGTGGTGGCGCAAGAAGCGGTATCCGGAGAGGGAGAGCCAACGTGGTGGCGCAAGAAGCGGGATCCGGAGAGGGAGAGCCAACGTGGTGGCGCAAGAAGCGGGATCCGGAGAGGGAGAGCCAACGTGGTGGCAGAAGACGCGGTATCCGGAGAGGGAGAGCCAACGTGGTGGCGCAAGAAGCGGGATCCGGAGAGGGAGAGCCAACGTGGTGGCGCAAGAAGCGGGATCCGGAGAGGGAGAGCCAACGTGGTGGCGCAAGAAGCGGTATCTGGAGAGGGAGAGCCAACGTGGTGGCGCAAGAAGCGGTATCCGGAGAGGGAGAGCCAACGTGGTGGCGCAAGAAGCGGGATCCGGAGAGGGAGAGCCAACGTGGTGGCGCAAGAAGCGGGATCCGGAGAGGGAGAGCCAACGTGGTGGCGCAAGAAGCGGGATCCGGAGAGGGAGAGCCAACGTGGTGGCGCAAGAAGCGGGATCCGGAGAGGGAGAGCCAACGTGGTGGCGCAAGAAGCGGGATCTGGAGAAGGTGAGCCAACGTGCTGGCGCAAGAAGCGGGATCCAGAGAGGGAGAGCGTAGCCAGCACCACGGCAACTTATTTGACGTGCTTTGTGGTCACAACGAAGGGAACCCGGGGGGAGGAAATGGTGGGGAGAAGACTGTGGGTTGGAAGTCAGCTACAGCAGGCTGGATCTAAATTCTAGGCTGAAGGTTGCTCCCCCTTTAATAAGCCATCTTGTGTCTTTCGACCTATTTTGATATTCTGATTGCTCCTTGTCCCTCTGTCAAAAGATTTTTTGTATACCTAGAAAAAGACCAGTAATCGATTAATACAGAAAGAAACACAGAGCAAGACTTTTCCTAAAACCAGTTTGGTGTCGTCACGTGATTACAGCTGGTAGTGGTATTGTAATATGCCAAAATCTTTCTATTATGCAAAAATAACCCCCAAAATAAAGCAGATGCTGCCATGCCCTGCAGGCATGCTTTCATTAAAATATGAAGTGCATGTTTTTTGTGTTTTTTTTAGCTATGCTTGTGCTTACCTCTAAGTCTCTGTGAAGTTCCTGATTATTTACATGTGAAAGTATATCGTTCAGGCTCAGCATAATCCCTGATTCAACGAATTGCACGTGACAGTGAAAAATAATTGATAACTCCGGAGGGAGTTTGTAGTAAATCAGGGTGTATCCCTACGGCTGTCAAAGGCTTCCTCTCTCTCAGAGTTGCCTCCAGAGTGAAAGTCAGAGCTGGCACCAGTGAAGCTGAGAGCAACCAAAAAAGTGTCAGGAGCTAAGATCTACGATAAGCACAGATGGAAAGAGCCAGATACAGGAGAGAAAACAAAGGAGTTTGGGCTGGGGGGAGGTGGAGTTTTTGTCTCTGGTGAAAGAAGAAATGAATGGCGAAGAGCTGTGGAACAGCATAAAAAATGAGATTATGGGAATGGCTGATCAAGTCTTGTGTTGGCAGGCCAAGACAAAGGAGGTGGGTAATGAAGGAAGAGCTGCTGAGCTTAAAAGGCATTAGAAGTGGAAGAAAATTAAAAAAAGAAAAAAAAAAGGAAAAGGTGAAATCTAAGGTTGGAGTTCAAGAGATGGACTGGGTTGTTGATGTCAAAAAGGCAAATAGAGAAATGCCTCAGTACAGGAAGAGCGTCAAGAAGCATGCGTGGAGACAAGCCCAAAATGGGTTGCGTTGCAAGACGAGGGGACTCTCACGCGGGACATTTGGGCTGCAGATGTCAGCACTGAAAGCCAAGGGATGCTTGAGAACAAGCAGGCACAAAAAATAAATGGTTGCCAGATTATTTGGAAGATCTGTGAAACATGCAGAACCCAACAGGTAGCCTCATCCTGGAGGAGCTTCCTACAGAAAAGAGGGAGAGAAGGCATTAGAATTAATGGATATGTAAAGCACTCGATAGCTTGGGGAAAAAGGAAGAAGAGGACTTCTAGGGAGCATCAGAAGAGCTGCAAAATAATTACAGGCAGCAAACACGTGGTAAAGGCAGAGTGCGTATGATGAACACATGAGTTAAGGGTATCCGCTCAGCATTTCATTTGTAAAATCTGTTGAACGAGGAGAAGCAGCAATAGTATCGGTTACGTGAGGAGGCGTTTATTAACCAGCTTAAAGCAGTGGCAGAAACTGCTGAGAAATTCTTCTGCATTGAGGATCAGTGTGAAGCATCGTTCAGGTGTCGTCTTCTTCATGATGGAATAGCAACGATGAGAAGTGGAAACAACGTGGAGCAAGTGGGGAAGGGAAAGCAGGTATGCGTGGGGAAGCTCAAGGATTAGGAGCTGCGAAGGTGATGCAAAAAGAGGCATAAGACTAGATGGCTTTATAAAACACTGAGTCCTAAAAAGTCATACGTTTAAAAGGGGGGAAAAAATCCATATGTTGGAGGCAACTTTTATCTTTAGCATTTCAAATGACAGTGCTGGAATAGGGGGAAGACCTGTGCTGCTTCATTCGAAGCAGAAGGATGGGTCTTTAAATGCCCAACATACTGACCATATGTAACACTGCTCCTACAAATTATTATATTCAACAAACTTGAGATTTGCTGTAAAATCTGATTGCCTTGTCTCTTTGGGGCAACGAGGGAAGATTTTTATTCCCCTCCCCTTGTTTGAGCAAGGTTTAATCAGATGATCTGTTCTCACTTTACTTGCCTGATGCTGGTTTTAGAAATCTCTTTCCTTAGGATAATAAGAGCGAAGGATAACGGGCTGATAGGAGGAAAAAAATAAAGATCAGTCACTCAAGCGAGTATTACAACTTTCGGCTGTCAAAAGCCCAAGCCGTGGGTTTTGAAGCGTTGTGCTTGAAATATAAGGGCCGTCCTAGCACTGCTTAAAAATTCATTTTGCCTACCTTTAACTTATGCTGCAGTATAAGAAGGTGCTGTGTTTTAGTGAAGGTTGTTTGGATGAAAATACATCAGTGCAGGACTGAAGTAAAGCAAATGCACCGTGTTCACCCCCTTCTCCCATTTCATATTTGTTTCTTTAATTGCTCAGTGATCAACAGGTAGAATTACAAAAAAAAAAGTCCTTCCATAGGATAAAATTGAGCTAGAAGTTGGGCTCCCAGCTAATTAGATGCTCTGCTGTTCATCTTTGCAAACTCAGCCTGTGCAGGTTTCTGCTCCGGTAAAGCCTTGCCCAGCTTTGCATCATGTCCATGATGCATTAGGGAAGGAGAGTTACCATCATTAAACTGCTTTCTCCTCGATAGTAGAATAAAAGGGAAAAACGTGTACTAATTGCATGTGGAGCAAGCGTTTCCTGAGCTCCGAACCCTGCGTCTGAGCCCTTGTATCAGCGCTCCGGGATGGAAATCGCCTGACTCGGGATCGTTTCGCGCGTTTGTCGGGGAGGGAGCGGACGGGTAAGCGCTGCGTTGCCGTCTCCCGCTCGCGCTCCCTCCCTTCTTTCTCTGCGTTTGTTTTCCACATGAGTGGGACACAATCGCCGCTTCCACGCGGAGCCCTGCTCCCATTCCTGGGAAAATAGCAGGGAATGGGGAGCATTTGCATAATCGTCTTTGGGGCTATTGTGGGCGGGCTTTGGATGCCGGCACGGAGCTGCCGACCGGCCACCTGTCCAGAACAAATGAACTTAGCCTTTGTATAACGTTATCTGCTTTTCCGCAGTGTTATTTCTGTGCAATGAATAACTCGATTAAAATATTATAAGACCCATCATTCAGTAGATGTTTGCAGTGGGCTTAAATCCCCCTTTCGGGGGAGGCGGGAGGAGGGAATTTCCCCTCTCTGCGTTATATTTGCAGGCTGCCTCTGACATAGTTTTATAACTGCCTTTGTGAAATTATCCTCATGAATATTAATCAGGGGTGTGGGAAGAAAAACGCCAAACCCCCAGATGATTTGCATTCCTCCTCGTAGCGATGATAAATTAAGCGTCGGCTGATGTTTTCGGATGGTCCGTTTCGCCCCTGTAAAGCAATTAATGGACCAGCTGAGTTGGTGGGAGGGGAGCGAGGGGTCCCGAGGATGCTTCTTCTGCCTCCTCGCAAGCATCAGTTTGCTCCTCTGTGCGCTTCTTTTTGGACTTTTGAATATATGAATGTTACTGTTTATTTGGCTTTTGCATCCCCCCTATGACTCAAGATTCAGATTTTAAGGGGAAAAATACAAGATGCCATTTTTCACATAGCTTCGATGCTTCTGGCAGCCGAGCTACCGCAAGGGCCGAGCGCTCTTGTCGCAGTGCTTGAGCGCGTCCGAACCTTTGCGATCGGTATGTAAGGAATGAGTTTCAATTTCTGCGTCGTGACAACACCAACCCTTCGAAACTTTATTTCTCGCCGGAAGAGGTGTGGAAGCAAACCTTGATGCCGAGATTTCCATGTTGGCATTTTACTTTCATACGGATGTCTTTTATTGTTGCTTTCGTTGCATATCGAAAAACCCATGCCCAAAATTTGGCTAAATAATAGTATACTAGGCTAAATAATAGTAAACTAGGAGTAAAGAGAGGCATGGGTTTTCCGTCCCTGCCTTTTTTCCTTTTCGAACCCTTTCAATTGCAGTTGGAGGCTGCACAACGCCGTTATCTCAGTTCCCTTTTTCAGCCCATCATCGGTGCTCGCTCTTGCGTTTATGACTGCTCTTTGGTGGCAGGGTATGAGCCGAGGGGAGATTTCTCTCGATCTTCAGCTGTGATTGCAATGCAGTTCTTCAGACGGGATTTGCTTTTCCTGCCCCGTGTTGCTGCTGTCTTGTCCCTGGTAACCCCTTCGAGTAGCCGCGGAGCTGCTGGTCTTCTGCTTCCCTGAGTTAGTGATCATCTAGCAACACGTCTCGTCAACGCTGCACTTCTCTGTTTACAGGGGACTTACGTGTGGGTAATACCAACTGCACAGATATTGGATTTGTTGTGGGCTTTGGTGCAGAGGTTGCATGGAAAGTCATTGCATTCATGGAAATGCATTCATGGAAAGTCATTGCATTGAGCAGCAACACTGCTTTGAAGAAAGCCAAGTACGTCTCCCGCACGAGGGGCTTCTTCTGCGGAGAGGCGACACCGAAATCGTTCCGTCGCATTTTGCTATGGTGGAATTTAATTTAGGATTAAAGTGCAAGGTGCTGGGCAAGAATACACGTTGCAGGATTTGGTGGTTCCTGCAAAAGTTCAAACTGTCAAACACCTTTTTTTGTTGTTTTTTAAAAAAAGACAGACACACAAAACCAGGAACAAACATTTAACTTCTGTAAATTAGCAAGACAAGAAGCTTCAAGCCAAGACTTGCTACTTCAGCACTTAACATTTTCATGTATCTTTTGGTATTGTGTGTGGCTGATTCATTGAATTTATGTATTTTTTAATAATATGAACACTGTTAGTTAGAATTACCCCGTGAAAAAGGAGCTCTGTTGTTTGAATTACAAGCCATGCTGTAGTTTGCAAACCCTGAATCGTTAAATGTGTTTTCTGGGCGTGAATGTCTTGTTTAAAGGCCAGTAGTGAAGTCTGAGTGGAAAAACTGTGCATGTTGAAGAATTGGGTATGATTTTTTTTATCTTGTGCTAACTCCTTCATAGCAACTGGAAAATCATTTCACTTTTAATTCACTATTGAAAATCGACATTGTAGCGCTATTGAAAAGGGGACTTGCTGCCTGCAGACCTCGGCGTTCCCTGACTCCTGGTTTCTGATTTGCAGACCTGGCTCAGAGCAGGGGCTATCGAAGCCGGTCTCCGCTTGTATTTGACTTAAATCAAGGATTTTAAAATCTGATCGTTTGGGTTAATTTGATTCCTTTCGCCATTACTCATTGACGAGGTTCCCCGGGGTTTCCAGATGTCAGCTTGCTGCTGGCCCTTGGAGACTGAGGATGCTACGGGGGATCCTTGCTCCTTGTTTTATCGTTAGGAGCCCGGTACCTCGTTTTAATGTCAGTCAGTTTAATTAATGCTTTACGTTGCTCTCTAAATACGCTCATGTCTCTCAGAGCCGTGGCGTGAACAGTACTTAAAAATCCACATGAAGCGGAAAATGAACATTTTTTTTTTGTAAATCTTGTCAGATGCATTTGTTTAAAAAGATTCCTCTTGGCTGAAATTGTTTGTAGTTCAGTGGGTTTTTTTCATGTTCTGTAATAGTTACCGTAAAATAAATACCACACTAAAATGGAGCAAAAAAAAAAGGTAACACTGGGGAAGGGAGGAAAGCAATTGCATGTTTTCTAAATTGTAATTTCAGCGTGTGAACAGTTTGTATGGTGTTTATGTGAATGACTGTTCTTAAATTATACTGCTACCTTATAGCACCATCATTTTTAGTAATTTAATACCATTTTGCAAAAAAAAAAAAAAAAAAAAAAGATTTGCAATCGGAGGTAGTTTGGAGGGAAGGGAAGAAACCCCCGTTTTCAGGGGAAGGAAAATGAAGCGCTTTCGATGGCCATCTCGAATAGCATCTCCCTGGCTCGTTCAGGTGGTTGGGGGACGTTATTTCTGCAGCGTGTGGGAGCTGCGTTTTCCTTCATATTGCTTCGAACTCGATTCCCATTGCTCGGAGAGGAGATTTGCTTTTCTGACTTTATTTTCTCTGCTCTCTCTTTGCGGTCAGACTTGTCTTTTCTTCCTCCCAGGACTTTCTGCTTCGGGGACCAAGTCTTCGTTGCACGGCGTACCTACCTCGCGGTGCCAGTGTTGTAGTCGCTTGCTCTTTTTAGGAAAGCTTTTGACCTAACTTCACTTTTTTATTTTTCTTTCCTTCCCCTCTTTGAGCATGCTTACTGGTACCCTTGGCCTAATACTATTTCTAATTTAAGGATTGGAATATTTCCATTTTCGTCGCATTGTTTTATCCCGAAGGTCCCGGCATGGAAATACTAATAGGAGAAATACTTCCATGGACGTACTGGTAGTCGTAGAGTGACTTTGCTAGGCGTAATGCTGCTGATATTAACCCTTGCATATATATATACATATATACATATACATAGATAGATAGATATATGCATATATATATATATATATAGCTTCGAAGCCACATCTACATAAGGCAATAGCAGAATTCACGATGAAGCTGCCGTGCCGTAAGCAACCTCGGGTGCAGGTGAGCAGCGGCACTGGGGGTTGGCAGGGATTGGCTCCGGCCGTGGCCGTTTGGGTTTAGCTAGCTGTGCTTGCCCCAAAGTTATTGCTTTTTTAATGTGTTTCCTCAGTCCCCAGTAACGTTTCGACCGGGCGCTGGAGGGGTTTAACCTCGTATTTGTCGCTGGTAAGAGCATGCACGCGAATGCTTACTGCTGCGGATTTGATGCACGGGAGTGTTGGAGTGTTTGCACAAGGCTATTCCTACTGGGATATTGCTGATACTCCCGGAGGCTACAGGCTTTTTTTAAACCTTTTATCATTTTAAAAGTAGTGCCTACTAGTCTTTGGAAAGCGCAAGTTGCCCCTATGCACAAAAAGTAGTTTCATAAACACTAAATGCTCATCGAGGTTTTGCCCTGCGTAGGTAATAACCGAACAGCCCGAGACGTGAAATCCTGCAACTTCTCTTAATTGCTGTGCAATCCCGAACAAATGCTCTGCTGAGGTTAGTGCAGGCCCTAACATTATATATATAAAAAGATGTGTGTGTATGTGTATATTCTGACCCATTCAGAGGGTACTAGTGCTCTCAGTTGCTGCAGTGGTCCACATAATAATTTAAATGAGATATATTCATATATCTGTGGATGCCGAGGTGTTTCCATGCACTAACACTTGTGCAACCGCTTGGCAGGAAAGAGGACCCTGTTTCCAAGTGGCTCTTTTCAGTCCCATCCTAAGACAATTTCAAATTAAAATACGTAGCCTGCTTGCTACCAGTGTAGACTTTTAAATGAGTTTCTTCTGTGCTGAGTTCAGGCTGCTTCTCTGGTTGGTTTTACTGATGCGTGGGTAAGCTTAGCTCTTGAGAGCCGGTCTCGTAGTTAGTACTAAATATGCAAATAGAAAGATTAGGCCTGTTTGGGCTCCAAATAAGTTTATTCTTAAATAAATAACATTGGCACAAATAATCTTGGTATGATTTTACTGCCATATTTCAGTCCTAGCTAGTTTTTTCCTGATTTGGAAGCAGACTTAGGAATTTGCCATATCTGCTTTTTTGAAAATAGTGCTGGGAGAGCGCCGTGTGCATCTGCGCAAGGAGGATTGGGCTCGGGAGCCACTTAGAAACCCCCTCCCAAAAAAGCGAACCACAAAACAACCTTAAAACATCACAGGGCTTTCCTTTTGGACTTCTTCTCCCTCCTCACCCCGTTTCAAAATTATCGAAAAGCCAAGAGCTCCGTGGTGGTTGTTCACGGTTTAATTTTGAGCGCGGGAAAGCTTAATGCAAACTGCCCGGGGTCCGATGAGGGTCCAACGCCGCGGGAAGATGCCCCGTTAAGAGGAGAGGTGCCATATGCTTTCCGGTGCTCCGCTGCCAAGCCGGCTGCTTCCCTGCCGTGCGAGCGTCTTCGGGAGCAGATGGTGCCCCTGCCCTGCGCTCGGCGTTTTCCGGCTCTTCTCAGCCGCTCTGTTTGCGGGATAGTGCCGAGTCTGCAGATTTTCCCCCGCAAAATGCATACACATGTGAATGTGTATGTATATAATAAATACGTACATATACAAGTTACCATGAGCAGACTCAAAGCTTCCCAACGCGACTGAATAACCTCGTGCTGGAGATATCTCGATGCAGCCTTCCCCTCTCTCCTCACTGGCTTTGCCAGTTTATTTACTGCGCGGAGATTAGCTTCACTTTTTCTTTCCTTTTTTTTTTTTTTTCCCTCCTGAATTGTTCCTGTCAAAATTCGTTTTTCTTAAATGAGCAGGAAGGAAATGCTTTTTTACGTGAACCAAGTCAAACCAAGCTGGACTTGGAGTCTCTTGGCAGCTCTTGCAAGATTTAGCTGACCTTGTGACTTTGGAGAAAAAATTATTTTAAAATAGCCTGTTTTTGCCTTAGCTCTGCGTTCTGAGCGGTGGAGGGGTTTTTGTTCTGGATATTCGAACATGAACGCAGTCCTTGACATCTCTGCAGTAGCTTCAGCTGCCTGTTCTTCAGTCATGGTGAAAATAGAAAAGATTTCACTCTAAAAAAGCCGTGCTTTTTATAAACTTAAGATGCAAGAAAAGGTAGTTTCAGGTTACTCAAATCTTTCTTAGAGTTTTGCATGCTCTGAATATTTATGTTCTACACCCTGGCATCGGGTCAGTGCTCCTGCTTGATTCAAAAACCTTTTACTTCTTTACTGGAAGGAAAAAAAACCTTAGTAGGTAGGACATGATTTGCATGGATCTAAAGTGGATTTGCTGTGATTGCTTTTTCCAAAACCAAAATCGGCTCTATCCATCTGTCTGCCCTGGGAGAACGAGGGACATTGCAAAATACTGGTTCGAACACAGAGCCACCGCGGCACCTGAACGCTTGGTACCTTGGGCCCGTTGAACTATTGATGCTGTGTGTCATTGCTGTGAAACCTATGGCAGCATCTTCCAGGTCTCTCGAGAGTATAGACAACGGCTTCTCCCAGGACAAAACAGTGAGTTGCAGATCGTCTAACTGAATTAAATTCACCTGTGGTTTCACACCTTCATTCGGCTGAACATGCCCAAGTGTCTTTAAGGAAGGTAAAGGAGATGATTGCCCAGGGCAGCAGATAGCAGGGTTTGCATGACCGTGCTGGGTGAGGGCAACCCAAGGCCTCCTCCCCGTGCGGGGACCTCGGGCTTGCTGCTGCTGCTGCTCCAAGAAGCATCGGGATGCGTGGAGCAGCCGCTCTCCTGGTTATCCCCAGCAGCTTGAGAGGAGCAGCAAACTGGGGTTGGTTTTTATATTCATCCCTGAAGATTAAAATTCAGTTTTGCCTTCACTGTTGGGAAACCTTGGGACCAACCCTGTATGAATGTTGACAGTTGGAGGCGTAATAATTTGGGGTTATTTGAGGCTGAAATGCTCCTTTGTCATCTGGCATTTCATGAAGTGCAATGTCAAGTATGTGATGGAGCAATTTAGCGATAGCAGCCTGGGCATTAACTGGAGGCCACGGGTTAAAGATTCTTGAGAATGTCATTTTTCACTCCAGCTCAGCTGAAAGATCAAAGAAACTTCTGTTGGTGTTGAATAGAAAAACTGCAAAAACTCGAGTTGCCCCAAGTAATCAGCGGTTTGTTGTTCTGACGGACTTGTAATAAAGATTGAAATTGGGAGTTATGGAAAGGAAACTATTTACATATTATTCTTCTTGGCAATATCTTCCAAATTTCCTGCCCGTGGAAGAGATTTCAGGGTGAGGAGAATGAGATTGTTCGTTCTTAAAAGGCCGATGAACCCAGTTATCTTAGGAACTTGCAGATCAGCCATCGCAAGCAGGCCAGTCGGCCAGTTTGTTCTTGGCTGCGTTTCTCTTGAAATATTTTTCCTCGAGCTTTTAAATTTCTTCTGTGTTTCTCTGCAGGGCACAATCACATCAGTTTTTATCTCCTTGTATGAGTACAAATTCTTCAGCAAAAGCGCTCAGACAGAATTCCCATCACCCAGATTTGTTTTTGAGGTTGGTTGTCCACCACAACGCATCATCTCTGCTGACGCTACTGAGAAGTAGTTCTCCTGTCCCTCTTTGCAGGTCAATTTTCAAAAATTGCTAATGCGCAGAAGACAGAAAAAAATAGCTTTGGTATCTGCTGGTCTGAAATGTTGAAAATAATTAGTGTAGTTAGGTATGACTTGACGCCTACTTACCTCCTCTTCTGGCTAGCTGATGAATTCTGGTGTTTTACTGATGTGTCTAAGTGTTCATGTCAGTAACTGGATTAAGGGTGCCAAAACTTGCTTGCACTCGTAAGCATGTACACTTTTTTCTTTCTCGTTTCCACAGAGCAATTTGGTTGAAACAGTTGCCCAGCCAAGGTGAATCATCTTCATTTGTTGAGAAGTTTGCAGATCGTTATCTCTCTCTGTCTTAACGTTTGCAATGGTCCTTTTAGTGCATAGGTATTTGTCAAAAACCAAAGCAAAACTCTGAGACTACCCTTCAGATTTACTATCTGAACCAGCCTGTTGGAGTGTCTAGAGTACAATTAATTCGTTTACTTGACCGTGCAGAACAAGGGCTTGAGGACTGATGGAAAGCCTGTCATCCTGGAGATGATTGCCACTTGACTACTGAGTTAGAGTTGGCTTTGTGCCTAGTAACGTGACACTGAAGTTTATCATGCAAAGTAGATAAGTGGCTGTGTTTAGTATCTATATTTCATTACAGCGTTGTGGCTTGTTTTCATATCCTTGCTTTAGGGTAGTCTTTTCTAAAGATACCATGTGTAATGCTCCCAAAACCTGAAGGAAGCTGAGCATCAAGGAAGCTGTAGGAGAAAAGTAGGATGACTTTCCTAGGGAAAACTCTGCATTAATGCTCATCTGATGATTATTTATCTAATCTGATGATTGCTGCTCACGTTGATCGGGTGGTGCGTTGAGGTAAGGTGGTGAAACGGTCACACTGGTAATACTTGCGAGGGGTGAATGGAGGCGAACCCTTATCCTTGGACGTGTGTGTTTTTGGAGGTACTTAGGGGAAAGGTGCTTTGCTCCGTTAGCCCACAACTTCGTAGGTCAACAAATGCGGCTGTCTGGGCATAACCTTTGTTATTATCTTGCATAAAAGGCTGAAATATTGTTCAGGTAATTAAAAGTAGCCTTTCAGGGCTGATGCTGAAGAAAAATGCTTGAAAGAAAATCGACAAGAAATACAAGCCAGACATCCCATGGTGCAAAGTCCGAATAGCGGTTATAATGATTTTTAGAGTTAACTTTGGTTAAACAACCTTTGCTACTGGAGACGGACCAAATTCGGTGAAGGTATGGCATCGTGTTTTTGGACAGATTTGCCCTCCTTCCCAAGCATTTTACCTGGACAAATGTACCCATTGTAACTAGCATCACTAACTGATTTGTAAAATTCAAATTAAAAAAAAATAAAAACATGGAACCTGCAATTCAGTAAAGATATAACAAGCCTTGAAGTTAATTACCAAATGCAAAATTAATGTTGATGCTGTAGCGATTGATTAATTTCTGAATACTAACACTTAGGTGGTTATAAACTGATGAATAAATATGCTTATATGTGAAGCACAGCAAATTTAATACCTCCTTGCCAGCTGTTACAGAATGGGAGGGAAAAAAATACGGTTGCGCTACATAAAACATGGGGCTGCCTAAATGCTTTGTAATCACGTGAACCTTTAATTAAGAAGTTCCCGCAGAATGTGAACTACCAACGTGCTCAGCTGGGAAGACCCCATACCATGGATGGTATCAGGCAGCTCCAGACATCGCTGCACCTCCTAGAACGGAACAAATCCAAACCCGAATTTTTTACAACATGGAATAAAGTGACTGGAAAACCTATTCCTCGACAGATTAAGAACGGAAAGAAGTAATGTTTTGTGGTCTGTTTATAGAGAGATGAAGCACGGACCCTTTTAAGGCATGCTTATTATATGTGAGCGTTTAGATTCAACAGTTATCGGCTCTAATGATGTTGAAAGCGTGGCTCGCCGGGAGTGTATTGCCGCTCCTTACTTTTGGATATTCCAGTGCTTTTTCAAAATATTCACATTTCCTAGGCAGAATATTTAGAAACTGAATGGCATTTGAAAGCACACACACGTGTATAGTTTATTTTTAAGCATAAGTGCAAAGCCGAACGGCGTTGGTGAGAGGATCATCACTTTAGAAACCCAAGTTTTGTTGCCGACTTACTCTTGGGTATGATTTTCCAAAACAATTCGTCTCTGGAGCAAGATAGAAAGGTAGTAACAAGTCTTTATTCTGATACAAACATTCCCATGTGCTGTCTTTTTAGCTTGAACACTGCTAATATTGCACTGCTTTCAAACTAGTTAAAAGTAGCCTTAAAGGGAACAAATATGTTAGTTATACAGCGCGTTGGTTTGCGTGGAACATTTTAGTGAGGTCATTACCTTAAACTAGACGATTTGAGTTAGGGTTGGCAAGTCCATATTCTTGCATTCCAGATAATAAATAGCTTAATCCAATTTATTTATTCTGATGAACTCTTAATTGCTTGCAAATGTCACTTTTTTCCAAGGCACCTCCAATGCAGTTGCGCTGCAGGGTGTCGCAGTGCAGTCGCCTTCGCTGGTGCCGGTAACGTAAGTTAGTCGCGCTGTGATGAGCCTTGGGGGCAAATAGTAGTTTTAGCATGAAGTTGGGGTATATTGGCAGATATGGGTTTATCTGTCTGTATTCACTCATTTTGCGGAAAAAAATAGGCTTTCAGATCCACGAAATGAGGTGAGTGGCTTTATAAGCCAGTTTGATGGCTGAGATGCTGCTGCTACTATTGATTAAAGCCGGTGACCTCCACTTGGCATAGTTAAACTCTCCTGCATTTATAGAAATATCTCTGATCTTCCTTGGGATAATCCAAATTTTTTTTTAATCCCCCCCGTGGAGCTTAATAAATACTCTCAGTTTATTCTTTACCCCATCATACGCGTTTGAAACTGTTTGTTGCCTCACTGTCCAGCAATGTTAAATTATCTCAAATGGAGATAATTCTTTTGAGGACAATTCTTAATACATTTTGGCTTACGCTAAAAAACACCATCGTGCTGGACTTCTGCCCCCCATGCTTCTATATGTTGATCTCTTTTTTTCTTTAAACGTGTGTATGAGTTTGTTGCATATTGCTGCATATTTCTTTCCGTTTCTTTAATTTGTGGCTTCTGCTTCTTCAGTGCATTTCAGCTGTATTTGATGATAAAAATGTTTAATTTTAACAGATAGGGTCACCATCTCTGTCTCCTGTCCTGAGTCTCATAAACTATGATTCTTAATTATATTCTCTTTCTGTATTTATCTATTTTCTGTAAATTCTTAAACTTAGTTCATAATTTTGCATTTCATTAATCGTCTTAAACAGTGCTGTTTTTTAGGATATTTTAATCTTTCTGTGATACTGCATTTGCAGCCTTTTTAAAGCCAGCTTTAACTTGAATTTTCCATTTATATAATTCTTTCCTGACACTCTGTTTCATCACAAGGTTATGAACCTCATGCAGCTGAATTTCAACCTTGTGATTAAGAAATAGAAGTAAAAATGGACTGTGGAGTTTTCCATAACTGCGCTTCCTCGGTTAGTTATTACTCGTGATGCCATACGTGGCTTCAAACAGGTTTCTTAAAATCCTCTCCGTTGCAGGCTCCAGAAATGTTAATAATGAGTCTGGTTTTATTGTTTAATCTACCTTTGGGAATGAATAGTCTAGTACGTGGTTTTATCATATTTTCGTAATTTTCCTGCCTGTACTTTTCCATTTCCACTTTCCTTTTGCATCTTTGTACAATTCAATCTCATCATGTAGGAGAACAGATACGTTCGGTGATGTTCTATTCCACCATAGCTTATTGGTTATGTTGTTGGTGTCCCCTCCGCGGTCCCGGTGTTTTTATGATTGTCTGGTTCTTCTGTTTTGCTTAATTTTCTTTGCAGTTGCCTGAGTTGAACTTCCTCTCATCTCCCAGCAAACAGCTGCAGATTTGACTTAACCATTAAGTCACTTAAAAATAAAAATTATTTTTGAATTCTTTCACACTCATAGACTGCGTTTATCCTGTTTTCAGCCACTTTGCAATGAGAAAGCTGGCACTGTTTTGCAAGTTTTGATTTTTAGGCTCCTTTACAAACCAAATATTACGAGGGTTATTTGGCAACGCTGGTTGACCGGTCTCCTCCAAGAAGGGTTGGGTTAGATTATAAATGCCTTTTTTCTTTTTGGAAGAAAGCAGTCCCTTTTTTTAGAAGGAAAAAAAGAACAAACAATGCTGACCGTGACAGATTTAAATTTTTTGGAGAAGGAAAGCTGTGTGAATGGAATAGCGTATCTGGGAGCGTACCAAGCTATATTAACCTTTTTGCTACCTTCTTTAACAAATGACTTGTCGGGAACTGATTCTAGTGGCAGTATTAAACTTTCGAGCAGTGAAGCTCTTCCCTGACTTCACGCATTGCAAAACCGGGACATGCCAGGTTATGGTCTCAGTAATCCCTCAGCAGAGCAGACCATTTAGAGGTGAGTATGGGGAAGGTGAGAATTTAAGAGGCTGTTGCTTTTTTGGGTCAGAATTGGTGCTTTGCTCTCTACCACAGCACTAGAATGTGGTTCTCCTCCTTCTTCTCCAGCAATGTGAAGCTCCCTCTTAGGAGCAGGGGAATCAGTGTTTCTAGTCTGTAGAGTCCACTTTGTACATCTGCAAGTGATATTTCTCAACTGTTAAAACAGAAGATTGTGCAGAAAAGTAAAATTTCTCTATCTGACAGCAGCACTAGTTCAGACCCCTCATCAAGCGTCTTAAGTAGCACCTCTTAATGCTTTTGGTTTGTATCCCAGAAGCTGGCCAAGAAGTGATGATGACATGGTACAGATTTCTCCCATTTCTCTCTTTCATAAAGAGCAGAGGAGGCAGTCGAAAGGACTTGCTGCTTTGGAGCCACAGCATGGTTCATGTGAAGAAACGGGTGTGCAGAAGTCTGTCATGGCTGATGGCGAGCAACAGTGCTGGTGGCACTTCTCTGCTGTCATCCGAGCACGTTCCTCCCCAAACACTGGTTTAGAAGGGGGGTTTGGGGAGAAACCGTGTGTCTGTGGTTAGTGAATTTTGCTGCTGGAGCTGCTTACCTCCAAGGCACAGGTTCTGATGTGGGGAGATAAAATATCATGATCTAGAGATGTGAGGTTCTGCCATGCTTTCTATTGCAGCAAGGCACCATGTGAAAGCATGTTCATCTAATGAAACCCATCGATGATTCTCGATGCTGAATGTTCATTCAGAGTCTTTGTCCTTCTGTCAAGGTTCAATATTGCTAAAATTGCCTGAAGTTATAAAATGAACATGGCCAACAACCTTATTGTCTAGTGCAGTAGAGTGGAAGGGAGATCTACCCTGTGAAAGACTCTGTGAAGCAATGGTACACTGTTCAGTAGTACCATACAGGCCTGTGGTTTATCTACTAGGAATGGAGATTTGCTCCAGAAAGCTCAGTCTTTTGACCAAGAGTCTTTAACTATGCAGAAAAGTACCATGGTTTAAGCCTTCAGGACTTTTTAACCTGCTTCTGTTTCTTCTGTGGTCCAAGGAGAGGTGGGAATGGCTGGTTGCTTAGCTTCTTTTGCCTGCTAATAGGTTGTGGAGCTGTGTCTGTATGTCCTACATGAGGAAGGTCCCCAAACTTGCATCTGGCTCTCAATACAGAAGAGGTCAGACAACCCTACGGTGCATAGGCAGTACAAGCAAAAGAGGAACATTGCAAAAAAACCACATTGCTTGTTGAAATACTCACTGGACCACGCAACGAGAGAGTTTTGCATCAACCTAGACGCTTTCAGAAGTAATTTAAAGATAACCCGAAGTGTTTCCGAGTGGAAACGCATCTCTAGTCTAGTGATCTAAAATGCACAATTTAGAAAGGGAAAATGATTTATACAAATGAATACTGTGGTTAGTCATTTTAACTGGTTTTATTGTAGTTTGTAACTTGCTCAGAGTTGCAGGTGGCTCAGCTACGTACACTGTGTCATATCATGGAGAGGACAGTTGTTCTGATGGGCTAAAATCCATTAGTTTAAGGAGACTCCCTTGTCAGGACACAGGACGATTGAGTTAGATTTTTCCCTGCCTATTTTACCTGTGTTTAGAAACACAAATGTTGGTATTCCTCTTCTGTTGCGATACAGCTTCAGGCTCAAATACAAACTTTGCATTTGGACTGAGCTATGTTGGAGAAGTTGCATGGAAGTTAGTTTTATCACTTAATATTTATTGAAATAATCTAAACATGCAGATAAAGAAACTTCGAGCGTTTATTATTTGCCAAAAGAACAAAAGCATTGCAGGGAGTTTGGCTTATATTGATCGCTACATTAACTTCGTTGAGATCTTGGCCTGATGCAAGATCAGGAATTAAGTAGAGGATATTGTGATAAATTAAACGAATCTGAATTGGCTTTAGGTCCAGACAACTGGACTCTGGAGAATTTAGCCTCCAATAATTTCCTGTCTGCCAGCAGAGAGCGACCGTCTTTGCAAGCTCCCGAGTTGAGGGTGAGATCTGAAAGACGGAGAAAGGGCAAACGTAGCTCCCGCCCTTGCAAAAAGAGTGCTGAGGGAGGAAGAGTTAAGAAATTACATCTCATTCGGGTTAGTTAAAATTCCTAGAAAAGCAACAAATAGAAGTGTTAAGAAAAATAACTTAGCACTGATTTGGCTTTATTTTTTTTGCATGTGTTAGAGGTAACAGGTCTGTAAATAGAGAAGGTGCTAGATATCTTGGCTTCAGGAAAGTTGTTGATGCTTTCATGTGGTCCTCTAAAATGCATTGCTAGGGAAATGTGGTCTGCATAAAACTACCAGGGGGTGATGAAAAACGTTTGGGAAATGGTGCTAAAAGAGGCGATATCAAACAGTTCTTTGTTCAAATGAATTGAGGTTTCATAGGGCTTGTCCTTAATCTAGTAGTAGTCAGCGCTATCCTTAATAAACTGGAGGATGGAGCAGGATACGTGCTTTATAAATGTATATGTGACTCGGGAAGGGCAGCGAGTGAGTCTAAGCGGTGCTGAAGTTCAAAAGCAGCTTGCAAAAATCAGAGTACTGTCTTTGGGGTTTTGACCTCTACATTTTAAGGAAGATTCAGACCGACTGGAGAGAGACCGGAGGAGAGCAGGGAAAATCACCAAGGGCAAAGAAAATAAGTAGGTTACAAATTAAGACTGAAGTATTTAGGGGTGAATGGCAATTTGGCAATTAAGTATCTCACTATTTCAGTAAGTGAGACTCTTTGAACTTGGAAAATTGATGTAAAATCATACTAGTGTAAGCAAAGAATCTGCAAGCCTGGAGAAAGGTGCCTGAACGCAAGCATCCAGAGAGCCTTGATGGTGCTGGACCTAATTTTTTGAACTTTTGCGGCAGGGATGTTTTTCAAAATGTCAAAATCTCACGTGGCTCGGTTGTGTGCTCCTTTTTTGGAGCGTTCTTTCTATATGGCAGTATCTCTTCGTCCTCAGCCAGTCTCACACTGGGGGAAGTAAAAGTGGAATTTTTAAAATCTTCTGACATGAGTCAAGCCGCAACTTTTCCAATGTTAGGAAACGACTTCATGCAGTTCTCCGTTTTGTTTTTTGAGAGCCACCAGGAACAAAATACCATTTTCCATCTTGCACGCAACTCTCAACAACGGTTGTGTTTGAATTCCTGTCAAACAAATGGGCCAATATCACTGAAAATATACTCAATATAATACTACTCAAAACCAGAACACATCTCCAAACTCCTCTCGTGCATAAGCAATGGGCGGGTGTGATAACGAAAATTTCTAAATAATAAAAATATTACTCCTGTTGCTGCTCTTGGAGAGGTTTTAGTTGAAGGTGTTGAGTAGCACAACCATCTTCCAAACTGCGGTGAAGTCGGTGGCGTTGGGAGTAATCTTACGGCTTCCAGAGAAGGAGGCAAGGAAAGAAAGAGATGTATAAAAGTCTCCCTCTTGCAATGTTTGGCTACAAGAAGAGTAATTAGTAAATGTAGTACGTAATAGCTAATGTGTATTAAGCGTACAGAGCATCAGCTTCCTAAGCTGGGCTTGGCTTCAGGTAAGAGTGTTGCCCTTTTCTGTTGCTTGACTTCTTCTCATCCTCGCCCTCTCCATTGCTGGCCGTTGCAGTGATGCAGGTCCCACCAACGGTGAAGCAAATGTGGCGAAAGGCAGCTTTTCCATCACGGACTTGTCAGGGCATCTGCTGCCCATATGTCCTCCCTGTCTGCCGGGCCTGTGTTTATTGTGTTGCCTAAGGCCCTGCGAGCCGTCTGGGCTTTTTCTCCCATCCATTTCCGCTTTCCTGCTCGGAGGCATCGTTTGCTCCGTTTTCTTACGCGTCGGAGTGACTCGAATCACTGGCTGTTAGCAATTGCTCAGAGGACGGTATTGCCATCTTCCTTCTCAAGAACTTCCTTCTTCAGACATTAATAGCAGATGGTAGACTTGTTTGTAAGATAAATAACTAAATAAAAAGCTGGTGGCTTCTGTTCCAAAAAGGAGAGATGATTGAAACGATGCAAGACATCAAAAGCTGCTTTGGAGTGAGGCGAGCTCCTAATACTGAAAAAGTACCCTAAATTTGTCCTGTTGATAGGTACTTTCCAAAACTCAGTGTTGCATCAGATAGCGTCTGCCATGCTTTCTGCCACTGCTAGTAGGTGTTAGGGAGGCTGGATGTCATCAGCATCTTTCAATCCTTGTAAATAAAGATCTTGAGAATGCTTTGAAAATATTGTTAATGTACATCATCTGAAAAGCCACCTACTTTTCTGTCCATAATCTTTTAATTTGGGACATCTTTCTTCTCTGTCCAATCCGTCCATCCATTAGTTTTGCAAACAGCTGAAACACCCATGAAGGCGTAATATTAACATGTTTGTATATGGCAATATAATACGCATTTTGCTGGAGGGGCAAAGACGCAGAAGAGGGGTATGTTTCTTCTTAAGAGAAGTCAAAGCTGCTCTTTGGCATTGTATGGCAGCCAGTTTGTTTGCACGATTTTACGTTTGCTCTTTCTAAATCCAATTTAATGTAGTATTAACACAAGAGTCGCCACGCACAACTCTTCCGACAAGCTGTGAGCAGCGGTTGCAGGCCTTGCAGGGCATTTCAAACATCTTTGGCTTTTCATATCGATTACTGGTGAAAAATAGTGTACTTTAAAATGCATCAGCGCTTTCAGTTGTTATTACCATTCACAAAAATTAACCGAACTTTTATTCCAATTTAACGATCTGCTACCTTAGGAGGGAGCTATAAAATTAAAAGGGAAAAAAAAATCCTTGTTTAACAGTCATCAGCGAGCAGGCTATTTTTGTAGATTTGGGGAGCTGTGGATTTACGTATTTATACTAAAAAATAAATCAGTGTTTTCAGATGGCAAAACTTTTGAAAAAAGGACTTTGCACAATACGCGTAGATGCTGAGCCTGGTGGTACCCAACATGTGGTTGCCCATAGCCAACCGTTGCAGCCTTGCTTCTCCTGGGCAGGATTTCCAGTGGCGACTCTATGCTTAACTCCAAGTGCACCGAATTTGAGAGGGAAAAGAGGTTTTTATGGATTTCCCTCAACTTTGGGGATTTACGTAGTGATTTTTAATGGTGTCCTTACTAAGCAAGGCTGCATCCAATCCCATAAAGTGACTTTTACAGAGCTTTTAGGTTATGGGAAACGTGCTACCAAATACTACCGCAATCGAAAGAGCCTTCCGAAAGGGCTTCTCTTATTGCCTCCTTAAAAACTTGCTCCGGCCTTTAAATATCGTTATTTCCAGCCGTTTACGTTGTGAAGGCCGTGATGGACGTATGCGCCTTTGAGCCGGGAGCGAGCGCGCTGCCGGGCCACCCGCGTGGCCAGAGGTTAAGCAACCAGTGGTTGGAGCCACACAGCACTACTCTGTGTTTCAGCAGAGCGAGACAAAAAGTGTCATTGAGCAAAGAACAAGAAGGATCTTATACAAAAAGGGAAAAAAAATTACATTCAGCCTAAAGTTTAAGCATGCAAATCTACTGTACCGCTCTCATTACAAACAATGCGTTTGCACACAGCAGTTTTCTGTGAAATGTGTATAGTGATTTTTTTTGTTGTTGGTGGTTTAATGGTTTGGATGGAAAAAACACTAAATGATCAAACATCTCAAAGTACAGCTGGAGCCCTCTATTCTGCATTTCACTGATTTTTGTGGCCCCTTTCTTTATGAGGGCGCTTGCAACCTTGAACGTCCAACGTTGGACATCCCCGTCCAGCACACGCGGCACCTGATGGCTCCGCGCTTTCGTTGCGTTCAGTTAAATAACAGTTTGTGTTACTTGGTGGCTGTGAGCACTTAGATTTAGGTGTTTTACAGCAGCTTTTCCTGGCTCCGTTTCTGCCACATGTTGCGTGAAGGCATCATCTGGGGTTTTGGTCTCGCCGGGGTTATTCACGCGGAGGAACACATTCGGCGCTGGGGCGTGCGTTTGTGCACGTCGTCCAGAGCGCCTGGGACCTAAAGCATCAGCACAAACCTGCTGAAGGGGACTCAACAAAACCTTATCTAAAACAAAAATATAAGAAATATTCCTTTATTACAGTAGTTCCTTAAAATTGTGCTTGATTACTTCTTTATATGTCGCGTTATTCTTTGTCTGATATAACAGCAAAGATGCTTTCTTAGGTACCTCTTGATTTTAACTCTTTTTTTTCTCTTTCTTTTAACAGAGCATCCAGAAGCTGGCTAGCCAGTACTTAAAGAAGGACTGGCTTGGCATAAAAGCTGATGAGCGAAACGATTATAGGTAATTTAACAGTTGGATATCGTGAAATAAGCTGTCCTTATATTTTCAATTTGTATAATTTTTCTCCTCGGCAATGAAACAGCTCTCTTCTGTAGTTAAAATGATTTTTTTTCTTTGTTGCATTAATGTTGCCAGTTAAAACTGAAGCTTTGTTTCCCCCTAAAATTTTGAGATAGGCTTAAGTAGATGTCTTATTACTTGAATAATTTAGGAAGATGGAAAAACCAAAATGACAAAACAGGGAAAAAGCTTAATTGTGCATCCTCTTTGGGTATTCATATTTGGGGATTTGGTGTATGTATTAGATATTTTCTTAAATAGCTTTAAGATTAGAGTAACAACCATATGGATTTCTTCATAGGAAAAGACAAAAAAAAAGCAAATTTCTTTTTAGGAGGCTAATCTTAGTTAAGATCGCACCTGACAGCGAGGCACAGCAAGAAACAACTGTTTACAAAACTTAGCTTCATTAGCAAGAAAGGTGGATCACGACGTGAAAACAAACGATGAAAGGCTCCTGCTTTTGAACAGGACCTCCTAAACCTTTGGGAAAAGTTTTAAGATACTTTATTTTAACGTGCTCTTTGTACGCTGGCAAGTTTTGTTTCAAACAGGAATAAACTGTTCTTAGATTTGTGCTCTTGGACATTCAGTGCCTTCAGACCACTTCTGTGTCTGTGAAGCAATAAACTGAATTATCAGTCTGAAGTATATATAGATAGATAGATATTTTGGTTGCTGGTTTCTCTGGGTCTTTCCCATTAGAGCAATGGATTCACCCAAAAATGTTTGCCAAAAAGTTGAATCTCAAAACAGGGAGAGGAGGGGAAATTTTTAGTTTTCATAGAACCCGAAGATTTTGTAAAAGTGCAAATATTTGCTTAGATCAGCATAAACAATTCTGGGTTTTTGTTTTATTTTTTTAATAGCAATCTTTTGAAAAATGTATGCCACTTATTTAAGGCAACACCCATTTTCAATAGTAATGCCTGGCCTTTCTTCCTTTCCTCCCACAACCTTTCTTTCTTTCTTTCCTTAGGAGCATGTACTCAGTTTGGAAATCGCTTTTGGAAGGCACAATGCAAGTGGCCCAGTCTCGGCTCAATATCTGTGAGAACTATAAAAACTTAATTTCTGAACCAGCCAGGACTGTAAGGTGCTTTAAGGAACAGCAGTTGAAAAAGGTATTTGTGTTTTTCGTTTGTTTGCTTGGTTTTAACTTGAGTTTTTATACAGTGCAAACTGTCACCCATTCCTTTGGATTTCCAAACAGATAAATAGTTATGATGACCCCCATCCAGATAAAACCTTATGGAAATTTAAATTCAGAGTCAGTAAAATGCTTATACTTACACTAGAATACTTGTAGTTACAAAATGCTTGGACTTAGACTGGGATGCCCGACTAAGACTGAGCTTCTGTTAGAAGCAGCGTCTCTTTGCGGGATTGCAGCAGGTATTAAGTTGCTGTTGATGAGATGTCATCTTAATTCTCCAGACCTTTCTCTGAGCCTTTAGCCTCTCGACTTGGAAGCATCTGAGAATTTTGCATCAAATGCATTTTTCTGAGCCTTTTCAATACAAAATTGGAACAATTTCGGACAACCTGGCCACGTTTTGCTTACGGCTAAATCACAAGGTGGCATCTGGGAGTAAATGTGTCTCCTACGGACCATGTTCGACCTCTTAAGCAAACTGGTCCCTGGCCCTCGCTCAGTGGCTCGGGAACGCAGGCGAGCGGGCTACCCACAGCCAGCTGTTTGGGGAGCAGCAGCCCCGGCCCTGTGCCATCATCTTCATCGCTTCCCTGGTGGCCTCGTGAGCTTGTCTGGTTGAGCCCTACGCTTTCGTGGTCTGCACATATCGAAGAACGGTTTTATTCTGAACCTAAATTTTTATTCCTTTTTTTGTCCTTCCAGTAGTTTTAATGGAAAGGTTGCATGCGTTACTAATTAACGTAACGAGCAGAAGTTCAGTGTTTAGGAAGAGTGCTCAGAGGGCGATGGGTGGGTGGCACCTCGATTTGGAGAAGCAGGATATGTGGTAGGAACATAGAAAGAGGAGAGACCTGGGACTGACCTTGGAAGGACAGAAGGGCAAATTTGGCTCTGTACCAAACTTGAGGCTCTGCCCTAAATATTACTTGGAGCCGTGATTGCCCGTGAGCAGTCTGTAACACCTATAATAGGGGTATTTAATTACTTATAAATGCTTTAAAATTTTACTCATATGTCGTTAAGCTAATTTGGGTAAAAGAAAGAAAATCTGTAAAAATCTCTTTTAAAGATGGTGTAATTCTGGACATGGTTACTCCACATTTGTTAAGTCTTTCCTAATGTAACGCTTTTCCGGCACTGGAGTGGAGAAGAGATTTGGGAGGTTGTTGGACAGTTTAATAATGTTTTTGCTGTTCCTTTGAATGCTGTTTTCTGACAGTAGACTGTATTTTGCAGTGTTGGCTTTACTGTGTTCATGAAAACAGATGGACTTATTTTCACCTCTTGAATAATACAAAGTTTTGCATTTTAAGCCCTTAAATCTTCTTTGTGAATGACACTAATTTCCAATACAATCCTGTTTGCTGGAAAGCTCTCAAAATGCAGTTTAGAAAAAAAAAGAGCACTTAAAATAATGTTTACCAGATTGGTCTTGTTGCTCATGTCTTGTTTTGTTTTACATAGTGTATTTTATCTCACGCCTTAAATTTTAGAGAAGGAAAGATTAATCCTTTTGGTGTCACCTCTGGTGAATTGCTGTCAGGTTTCTCCTTCCTGTATTCCGGTTATTGCAACTAATTGTCTCCTCAAAAGCTTTCAGGACTTTTATGTTTAGTTTACGAATTATCGATTTGAATTTGAATAGTTAAAGAGCAATTGAAAGAAAGAAAAAGGGTTTTATGTTCTGATCGGCTTTAAAAGACATGAATAATTGACCTGGAGTCACTTGGAGACCGCATGGCTGTATATAAAATTTCATGGAGAGCAGTAAAATAATAACACTCCTATTAGGTGGATGCAAGAAAAAAAATTAATGTTTTGTTTCCTGCATGCTTTTTTTCAGTGTGTGGACCAGTTGACAAGGATCCAAGCTGAATTACAAGAGACAGTAAAAGATTTAGCTAAGGGCAAAAAGAAATATTTTGAGACTGAACAGATGGCTCAAGCAGTGCGGGAGAAAGCTGATATTGAGGCCAAGTATGTTTTTATAATAGCATATGTATAAATAATTGCATGCGTGTAAAGCAGATTTGTATTTGTATTAGTTTTTACACTTGATATTCTTTTAGAAGAAGGATAATGGCTCTGAATAAGCTTATGCCAATTTTTTTCTTTGTTTATATACATTTTTGTAAGCATTTCAAGCAGGCTTTTACTCTGATTGTTAAGTATAATTTATTTAGAATGGTTTCTTTAGAAAAAGAGTTAAACTAAGTGCTTTAATTCAGCCTTTTTAAAGGATAATGTGTGACCTGGCACTCTTTTTGATAGTAAAGGCTACTTACTTCCTTTTCTCTCTACAGATCTCAGTTTTGGTATCAGTCCACCTTGGGGGGTGGGGGAACAGGACATGGATTTCCATTTTTGAAGATCAGTTTTTCAGGCTTTAGGTTTTTATGCTCCTTGACACCCTAAAGAGGTGATTCCCTTCCTTTCCAGAAAGCAAGTTAACGCACATGTTTTCAGTTTGGCATTTGGCTCCCGAATTATGGGAGTTCGCCCCACCATTTGTTACCAGCTCTTTGCCTTTTTTTTATTTTGAGGGATTCCCCAGACTTGTTCTCAGCGAAAGACAAGCAATTACGTTTTCGTTAGAGAAATCCTTTCCCTTGCACGTACATGTTTCTCAAACGGAGATGTTCTTCCTCTTCTCTTTCTACTTCACTTGAAGCCCAGGAGCTTCTTGATCGTTGAAAGGCAACCTTCTCAGGTGGGGTGATGAAGAGGAAAGGCTTTAATGAGATTGTCGTATCTGCAGAAAATCAAAACGCTTGAGTTTGGGAATTTGGGACCAGACTCGTACTGTTCAGGTTAAAACAGCTGTTTACTCAAAGGCACGCTGTATGCTTGCTTTTGAGGCTCATAAATCTGGTTGGCCTGTTCATACTGTGCTGCCTCCTTCTCTTTATTAATAGTCCTTATGCTGGGAAAAAATACAAACAAGTTCTAGACGTCAGTCTTCTACTTTTGCTTATTATCTTTTTTTTCCTCTTGAAAAACATCCAAAATATTTGTGGCGAGATTTTTAAGGGAAAGTCACAAATGCTTTAAATAGTTTCCACACGATGAATATTCTAAATATACTATATAGCCCACCAAAATTGAGAAGATTATAAAGCTTTTCACCAATTCATGGTTGATCGCAAGTCAGTCTCCCTCTTTATGACTTCTCCATTCATAAACTCAAAGAAGAAATGTATCCTGAAGTCATCTGTGCTGCCAGAGGATTCAAAAGAAGGTGCTAGCAGATGTTGCACTGGTGCTTTCTGCAATATGTTTGGTACTAAGCTCTTCGTGGTGAGCGAAAACATGAAGTATTGGTTCCACTTTTAATCTCTTCCAAATGGGAAGTGCCATTAGGATGTAGCTAGGTCCTGCTGAGCAAAGATGGAAATGAGCTGCTCAGCAAGCAGCGCTGTTTCAACTCATCTTAATACAGCCTTAAAATTTGTGCCCCCTCCTATTTATTTATTTAAAAAGCATCTTGTGGGAAGGGAAAGGAAAAATCCTTCCAGAAAGCAGGAGAGGAATTCAGGCCTTGAAATTCCTGGAGGGTTGAAGGGTGTCTGTGCAAGCTGCGGTTGCCAGCAAATTTCTAGCTGAGCTTTGGAAGCAAGCAGCCTTCAAGACGTGATCTTCACTGTATCTTCCAGCTTCTTGTCTCTTCCACTGGTTTTACTTGGGCTTGTTATATAGGCTATGTCTCAGGCAAAAGTCCCACTTAAAACAATACACGCGATATCTTCATCCCTATGTTTTATTTTCTATTCCCGTATTTTGAGAAACCTCATATCATTTCACTGTATAAAATAAGATGAACTGAAAAAAAATAAACCCAAGTGCATCTGTTCTTAAGATGTTGCCTGCTGCAGAAATATCACTGCAGTCGTGGTACTAACTAGTGTTACAGTGAGAGGTTTTTGGATGGAAGTAGCCAAAGCGGAAATACTGAACTGTTAAAATTACATGAGGACAGAAGTGGATTTAGTATTGCGATTTTATCATATCAGTGTAATCAAGTACTGTTAAAGCCAGGTCTTACCGGTTTCTGTAGATTATGTAAAAGATTAAAAAAAACAAAAACAAAAAACCCAGCCTCTCTAAAATGTCATGTTACTTGAACCGTGGAATGATACTTCTTTCGAAATAAGGTTTACAATGTTAGTGGATAACATTTGTTATGATTGTTTTGCTCAATTTAAAATTCCAGGTTCTTGCATGCTATATGATAAATGCTCGTACGTAAAGGATGGAAAACATTAGGTAATACTTCTGATTATCAGATCATTTCTTTGGCTCCAAAGAAAGAAACTTATTTCCTTTTTAAAGGAATCTGATAACATCTGAGTAAAATCATTACTTATGTTTTCTGTATTGCTAGGGCTTTCTATTCCCTGTGTTATAGCTGCCAAATAATATGGAATTCAAGTATTTGTTAATTTTGTTTCCTTACATACTTTTTAAGCCACCATCTTTCAAAGAGCTATTAGAGAAGTTCTCTAATTTCTCTTTCATTGATCCCAATGTGAAAATGAGGCCAATTCTGCTCTTAAAAACATGCATAGATGGGGCTCCTCTAGCTTTCTGGCACAGGATTCCTGGTGATTTTGCCATGGCGATCCACCAGATGACCAGCAGTTCAAATCTGCAGCACTTTGTGACCGGAGAGTTATCTCGAAATCCGTCAAACACCGAAACAGCTTGTGTTTCTGCTGCCACCCAAGATCCCTTTCATGGTGTGTTTAAACTTTGTTCAAAAATCAGTTTAGGCTATGCAAGACCTTGAAGAACATGTGATAAGGTACTGCTGATGTAGATGAGCACGCTTAGGTTTTTTTGTAGTAGCTATCTTGATCCTTTAAACTTTTCTTGAAACTGTGCAAATATGATTTTTGGCCTAAAAAGCTATCTAAGTTAAAATTTTGCAGAAGTAAAATCCATTGGCCTGTTTATCCTGTATTTCTGTAGAAAAGATATGAGATGATCTCTTCTGTTAATTTTTATTTCAGGTCCAAACTTAGTCTTTTTCAGTCGAGAATAAGCTTGCAGAAGGCAAGTGTAAAGGTGAGTGTGAGAATAACTTATGCTGATTATAGTCATGCTTTGAAGCTGATTTCCAGAGGCATGTAACAAAAGTTGTCTGGACTCCGGAGGTGGCCGATGTTTTAGAAGGTAGATTTTTAGAGGGAAGCACAAATGGCTTCAGCAGTCAGAGTGCAGAATCACCTATGCCCGAATATGCAAGGAAGCTTTTAAAGGCCACATGTGAAATTACAAACTGCGTGAGAGAAAAAAAATTAAAAATCCCCTTCAACTTTCAAAGCAGCATCAACAAAAATGTTAAAATAAAATAAAAATAAATCCCTCAAAGTGTTAATTATATTAGTATATACATGTATGTGTGTTAATTTACTATTAAGATATGTTTAGTCATTTAATTTCTCATTAGTACCCATCTTTTGACTTTGGTTTCTTGTTGCAGTTAAAAGCACGACGATCCGAGTGTAATTCAAAGGCTATCCATGCGAGGAATGATTACCTTCTTACTTTAGCAGCTGCTAATGCACACCAAGACCGCTATTATCAAACAGACTTAGTAAACATTATGAAGGTAAGGAAGCTAATTTACTTATGGGAATTGGAAAGTGTGAAAATCTGGAAAGTGAAATTAAAAAGATACAAAGTCTTGGGTCGCTTTGTGACAGTGATATTGTCTTTTCCGATATACTGCAATAGATGGAGGGCAGGATACTCAGTACCAATGATCGAGCCCCAGGGCTAAGCAGTCGCAATTTTTTTGGTTCATTTTTTTCTGAAAAGCTCATGTAGAGAGAGGGATTACGTTTGTAAAACTAAGACCTGTAGTTTCCTGTTGCAGTCAACCCGTAAGTGTGCTGGAGACGTTTTAGTTCTTCAGTAGCATATGCTATGATTTTTTTTCATATCTAGTTATCTGATCAGAACATTTATTTATGATATAGCTAATGAAAACATGACCATTAAATATGCTGGTTTCAAACTCTATGAACTTTATAGAATAGCAAATTATCATTGCCTCACACGTATCAGCTTGCAAAGTCAAGTTGACAGTAGATAATTGAACTCATAAGAAATGACATGCTTACGATTCAAATATGATTGCTCAGAGTGTGTGTAATATCATTCTAGAATTCCTTAAATATACACTATTCCTTTAACTCAGAATAGATTGTTATGGATAAATTGTAAAATCAGCTGTTTAAAGCTAATTCACACTTTACGTAGTTGTATTTCATATAGTGACATATTGAAAGTTAATTTATATTTGCTATCTACAAACTTTTTCCGAGTGATATGATCAGGCATGACAACTTAGTCTTTAATTTTCATTTAAAATTGCTTTTTGTAAATTAAAATTTGTGTGTAGGCTGTCACCTGGAACCAAGGGTAGCATGTTAAAACAGAGCACTGTGTCATCAGAATGCTTATGTAGACTGGAAGAAAAAATACATTGGTCTGGAAAACAGATAACAATTAGAAAATCAGAGAGCCAAAACCAGGCCTCGGAGGTATTCTTGTGTGTAATTCCATTGTATCTTGACTAAGCTAACTGCTCCCTATGGCAATATGTGCGTGCCCCTTATAGCAGATTACAACCTGCTGTATAAATTCATTGCTGTGCCTAATATCTGACTTTTTGGAAGGCTAATTCAGGTCTTGGTAACTCAAAAGAACAGCCAGTTAAGTAGTCTGATGCACTTGGCTGCAGTAAGTTTTGCTTTCTTATTAACAACACATGAGTGTTTCTACTGACAAAATATTTAGTATATGGGAACAGCTATAATGTAAATATTTCCTTATAATGCTCAAGATAAAATTATTAGTAGAAGCTTATATGACATAATGCCAGATTTACAGGCATGACTGGTTGCCATTAGTTAATGTTCTTACTTGTAAATAATGCCAGAAACCAATTTGTTGCATTTCTAACCTATGAAACAAAATGGGCATTAAGAAAAAATGTGAGCAGATAACCCAGGTGTAATTCTAGCTGGCTCCGGTAGGTTATGGCTACTCTAGTGTCACAACGTCATAAGGGCATCGCTGTAAAGTGTTGCTTTGCGCGTTGTGAGTCTGGTTTCCTCTACGTATCTGCTACGTTTTGTGTGCATCATGAACCAAGCTGTCCAGGTGTCCACATGCTAAGGTCTGCAGGATCTTGGCAACTTTGAGCTTCCATGTGCATTTTTGTCTTCTGGATGGTGCTAGATTTCTGTATGGTGAAGTTAGGAACCTGTAGATAGCCTGGGAATATTTAAGTTGTAATGAAACATCAAACTAAAAGCTATGAATTGTTCTTGAAAGACTGAAAAATATGATAGTAGACTGCATGGTCTACGTGGTGGTGCCATTCTTCTGCACTGTGGAGTTGTCCATAGATGGTTTAGTTACTCTGGCTTCTGTTGCTAAAGCTGCTGCTGATTTATGTCAGCAAATGGTTGTTTCTTTGCCCAGTTAGAAGGCCCTGTCTCGTCTGGTCCTCTCTTTTGTAGCTCTCTCCAGATTGCTATTGCTAACGCTGCCAGCCTATTCACCGATGGTCTAGGTGTCTTCTGAACTTGTTTTGAAATTGCGTTCAATGGGAACGATGCTTTGCTTGCGGAAATCTGTCTGTACAAGCTATGCTTTTCTGTAGACCACTGCGGTTTACTGAGAACCTAAACTACAAGTACTTCCATTGAGCCAAAGTACTTTGGAAGAGGAGGACAACTTTCCGGGTTCTTTTCCTGCATCTCTTTATGGGATTTTTACAGCAGTTGGTTCTCCTGGACTGGCTAGTGAGAAATACGTTCTCCATGAAGAACTGCAACTTAGTGTTTTGCACCGCTCTTCCTGAGCAAAAATACATAGGAGGACACGCACAGGTCCTTGCAACGGTGCAAGTCTTAGGGGCAAGGGCAGGAACGAGTCTCCGGCACGGTCTCAAATTGAAATGTCTACTGAAAAGACTTTAAAGGATGGGGGGAGGCGGGGGAATCCCTCAGGAAAATGAAGTGTAATAAGTCCCTGGGATCCAGGTATATTGCTCCAAGAGCTGTAATGCGAATTCAGATGTGAAATTGCTTAAATATGAACAACCACGTGTAACCTGTTGTTAAAATCAGCCGCGGTGCCCCTAGAGCAGCGAGGAACACGTGTGTCCCAGCCTTTAGACAGGGGACCAGGAGGCCAGCTGATAAACCAGGTGCAGTGACACATGGAGTCGGTGCACACGAGGGATGGATGGGATTTAGCGGGACCGCTCAATGTGGCTTTTTGAAGAGGGAAAGCAACCCTCCAAAAGAGACCTTTACAGGAATCAAGTAAGCCTGTGGATAAGGGCAGTTCATCTGATTTAATGTCTTGAATTTACAAGAGCCTTCCCCACTCGGTCTCAAGTAGAAGAAATGTGTTTTTGTAGGTAGAGTGAGGATTTTCTCAGATTAGCAACTGATGAAGAGATACAAAAGATAAAGGAGTAAAGTAAATACTTGGGGTTTATAATGCTTGCTGGCAGGGTTGTTGTTTCTCTCTTCCTGATCTCTTCCTTCTGCAATGTGCAGGGGAACCATGCTGCTGAAAATACTGAGAAAATGGTTATTTAGCATACTGATTTAACAGAAATGATACGGAAAAAGGACTGAAGAGTGAGGCGATCATTTGGTGATACAGAATTGTTCAAAGTGAGCAAATTTCAAGCTTATGGCAAGGTAGTTTAGTAAGATCTTGATGATTTGGGGATGACCAGGCAAGAAAATAGCAATGAAATTCATGCTAAAAAGTGAAAAGTAATGAGTTAGAGATGAAACCACTGGCTATGGGGTAGAGAACTCTGAATAGCTGTTGCCAGTTATGAAAGAGATACTGGAGCTGGAAAATGGAGTGAAGTATAAAGAAATGAAGACTTTGTCTAATATATGCTACTGTTATAATTCTAGGTAACATCACTAGGAAAGCGGTACTTTTAACGGGTATTAAAGCCCTTTCTAGACAGCACCGTTCCTGTTTTAATAGGTTGACTGAAGGTGTGATCCCGGTATATATTACATGCTATAATACAGCTGTGGTGTCTAAACATGCTCATTTATGTTATGAGTTCCCATCTCCTTGCAGCTCCTCAGCATCTTACGACTTTCTTAGGACATCCTATGACTTTCACAGTTACGTAGCGTCTGCTCTTTCCGGACAAGTTCTGCACATCAGTGATTGCATCCACTCTGTTCGCTATCTTTTCGTCTGGGCAGGTATTTTTGCATGTGGCAGACACGTGCTTTTTGAAACATTTTCAGGTTGGTTTTCAGAATTACTCAGTAACCGTTAAATGAATCCTTTCTCTTTTAAAATGAGACTGAATATTGAATTGTTGAGAGACCACAGACAGTGCAGTAACTGAAACTATGAGAAACAACACGATGTAGGATATTCTCTATTTTACTAAGTACTCTTCTTCTAGCCAGCTTTGCTGTATTCATTGCTATGGGAAGTAATGATTGTAGTTGGCTTAGCTCTTGGAATGAGGCTACACTAAAAGATTTGTTGGGCATTTCGTTTTTCCAGAAATTTTTAAATAAATCATTTAAATAAATCATTTGCCTCGCAATTAATAAAGCAGGCAGAACCCAACGAAAGCTGACACCACTTTTAGCTGTAGGACTATCTAAACGAGTGACAGCTCTTTAAACAGGACAGAGAAGAATAAACATCTGCAAGAATAAGAAAGGGTGATGATTTTTCTTGCAGTAGCAGTATTGGTTTATGCTGGCATAGAAATAATTGTGGAATTATTTCCAGGAAAGGATCGTGTATGTTGGAAACACCGTAGGTTAGTCCGCGTTTGATACAAGCCGGCATCGTTTCTGACTCAGAAATGCTGCTGTTGTACTGACCTGTTCAGAATTACAGATATGCATTGTGGCCGTATTTAGTTTTCTGAAACAGGCAACAAATGAACATTTTTGCTGGTGGAACCAACAGTGGCCTGCAGCTTCTGGTGTTTCTGGATAGTTTAGAATATGTTACTTGGGAAAACTTCATGCGAAGAAGAAAGTATTTCCCTCTGCAGTGTTTGTAACTGTGCAAAGCCGTCACAAACAAAAGCGGGAGCGTCCGAAAAAAAATGGGAAATACTTCCTGCATTTTTAAAAGAAGCAAGAATGACTTCTACAGTGCCATCCCAGTTTCCATACATCTTTTCCTCAAACTCAAATTGAATCTGTTAAGAAATGTCTTTGTATAAAATAGGAAACAAATCTATTTTTCCTTTTCAAACAAAAAATCTGGTTAAGTTACTACAATTTCAGATTGTTTCATTTAGAAATAGGCAAGTTGCAATGGCATGTTGCTATATATGTAAATACAAAATATATTCATTTTGTTCCTTTTTTTCCCCCAAGAGTTCTTACTAGAAACTCCTCACGAGTTAGACGGCTTGTCGTGCCGATCTGCTTACCCTGGTGCTTGAGCAGCCAATGCACTATTTGTTAATTTGAGCTGAATTTAATCGTACAGGAGTGAAAGGATCATATGATGCAGACCTGCATACTGGATGTAAAGTCATCTTACGTAGGTAAATGAAATCATCTTATACAGGTGGTTTAAAAAAAGAAAAGGTGTAATTTCAGAGCAGTAACACTTGCCTGGAAGGATGGGTGATCTTTCCATTGCATTCTTATTTTAAATTGATAAATATTGATGCAAGTTGAACGTGCTGGTTTGCATTTGTGAGCAATGCGAGTCTCAAGGTCCCAGAAAGAGGACCACTCTTTGACCATCAGTTGAAAACGTGGTTTCTTCTGGGGTATAATGGCATCAAAACTCTAGTATAATAGTATGGTTAGTGCCAAAACCATCTCCTCTTCAATTATTTTCTTTTGCTGGCAGTGATAGAACATCTGCAAGTTTTGACCTCCTTCTGCTTGATCATCAGGTGTCGTTTGCTAATTATATCTGAGGCTGAGAGGCAAAGCAGTTTGGGATCTCACCTTTGAAAGGATTTTAATCCTTTTGCCTTTTTCTGCATCTGTGCTTTATGGCCGGATTTTACGTCTCGTGCCTCTCCGCGCACCGCTGTTCCCAAACACTGTGGATTTCTGACAAAAGTGCTGGCGGATCTGAGCTGCATATTTTGATCTCGGTCATCTGTAGCGATATAAAAAAGAATAGAATAAGGCATCATCGTGTTTTGCTCTTTGCCGGTTTCCTGACAAGCGGTTGCCATCACCTGATTGCCAAGGTGCAATCTGCAAAGCCCTTGTAAGCTTAGATGGGCTGCCCAGCGTTCAGGCTTCTGCAGAAGTTCAAACCAAGGTCAGAAGGAAGTAGAAGACGATGGTTGAAGTAAATTCAGGACTGTTTTGATACCTATCTTTTTAGAAGTTTCTGCTTTTCTCATTTTGCTGCTCTGCTCTTAACTCCTGTGCAAGTTCCCCCTGTGAACTGCCTCCGAGTATGACCCTATAACACCCTGATAACCGAGGAGATGTGAATCTAAGAAACGAGGTGTTCACGTGTTAAATAATACTTTGATTATTTTAGTAGAAAAGGAGATGTAAGACTTGAGTTGATTTCAAAATACACGTTTTCACAGAACCCAAGTGTCAGCTGGGTAGTTCGTTCCAATGGACCGAAGTCTTTAACACAAAGGAAAATATCTTAATAAATCTTTTTTTGTTGTTGTTGTTCCAGTATGTATTCAGCATCTGTTGCTCTCACAAGGTTTCCCTTTTAATACTTGTACTTTTAAGTGAAACCTTTAAAGCAAATCTGTCTTAAGGTTTCAAAGGCGAATTTGAATGTCTGTGTCTTCAGTGGAGCTTCGTGGTTGGAGCCAAACATACAGCTGCCTTTGTAGCTAAACATTAAGGATCCTGCATGGTATTATAGGGCATAAAACCCCCAAAACAATGGCAATTAAATTTGATCTTAACGTTGTGGGACCTCTCACAGATAGAGATGTATTTTTTATTAAGACACTTCGAAAAATTCTTCATAAAGTGGCAAATAGTAGTAGCAGGTGTTTCTAAATAATGCTTTTTTGTGCTTTTAGCTTTGATTTCATAGTGTAGTACCTAGGATGGTCTTTGGTGTTTGAAGACTAAGTTGGAGGAACAGTGTCAAAAGTGGGTTTTGCTGGGTTTTTTTTGTCTTTGTGGTTTCAGTAAGGTTTTTATATTGTTGGGCGTACCAGTCATCTTTTCTGGGTTTTCTGTACTTTCCAGTTTCTTTGACACGAGGAAGTGCAATGGTTTAATTTGGCTCCCATACGCTTGATCAGAGTTCTTGTGGTGATATCACGGGCTGAAACAGAAACTTAATTTTACATAATTCCCCGGGAACAGATCTCTACCTACGCATGGGCAATAGCACTGAGACGCGCTGCAGTATTGCTTCTTTAATTTGAGATCAGCTTTTGAAAATGCAAAGAGTGTTCTCCTTTGCGTGTCTTTGCCTGCTTTTAAAGTACTGTCCCAAAGGGGTCTAAGAGAGGGAGAAATGTCTGACTTACCAGGAATGAGCTGGTGGTCGCAGGGATTAATGCGAGTGGTGGTTGAGCCGTTGCAACTGAACACCAGGAGTGGACACTGTACCTGGTGCACATGATATAGCAGGAGATTTGGGTTTTGCCTTCAAAAGAAGGGAAGATCTCATGATCTTAATGGTCTGCAGCTATCTCATGGGAAGGGTGTGGAGAAGGCAGAGGGAGACTTTTCTCAGAGGTGCACCGTGATGGGACAAGAGGCAGTGGACAAGCTGGAATAGAGGAAATTTTGATTAGATAGAAAGAAAAAGGTTTTGCCATGAAGGGGATCCAACGCAGGAGCGGGAGCCAGGGTTGGACTGGTTGATCTCACTTTCAGCCTCAATTATCTCACGACTCTGTGAGTGTGATCTTCTGTCATGACCACCTTCTTGGGAACCCTTAGCTTCCACTTTGGTTTTTTCAGCTGTTAACTGGAGTAGCTGCGTGAGCCAGAAGTACCAGAATATTTGTGTTTTGGTAATCCCTGGGTTTTCTGTATTGGCAGTGTTGGTAGCTTTGGGGAAGCCGCGCTGACAACTGCTTTCAGCACAGTCATCTAGTGCTTTTACAGAGCATTTTTAAGGATCATTTAAATAGTCTTTTGATAGGACCCCAAACTTTACTAGTACAAATGAGATTGAGCTGAAGCTGGGAATATATATAGAAAAGACCCAAGACTGAGGACGTTGTGGATGTCAGTTAATAATTTGAATTATGCCCAGAAATTGATAGGATATAAATAATATAGGATATGGCAAACCGTTCTTTGGCTTTGGTGACTCCATTTGACCTTTTAAAGTAAGTTGACATGTTAGCTGAAGGTCTTAAATTGCCTCCGAAATGTCACCACGGCAGTGGCTGCTCAACGTGTGCCCTGTATGAAGAAGAACATGACATCTGCATGGCTTCGCAATCTCCGTAGACTCCCGAGCTAGCGTGAGCCAACGTTACTGCTGTCAGAAATCATTTTACATACACGTTATTGTTTTAGGCTTTTAAAAATGATTGAGAAGTGCCCAGGGAACTATTCAGTACTTCTGAAATGGAAGTTCTATCCTGAAGGAAAAAATAACATTAAAATAATTTTCAAGTCAGGCGAGGGGTTCATTTTGCTCATAATGGTTTCTTTTATAAATTCAGCACCAGTTATTCTCTTAAGGTACTGTAATGCCCTTTTTAAAACTGCTGCTACTAACCGCTAATTCCTTCGTGTAACTGAAAGAACTATTGTTCCACTTCCCCTTCTTGTCTGCTGTGAGCCATAAATATTTTGTAATTACAATTGAGCCAGGCATAGATTGCGTTATCTACAGTATCAGATGGGCACCGGCCCCTTCCTTTCCAGGCGGTCGATGACTGTGTGCCTTGCTTTCTCGGGCTCGCTGCTATGAATGGAGGATGAGTGATGAGTAAGGGGCAGCTGCCCAACGCCGGATCAGCGATGGGAGCGTGCCAGCAAATACTCATCGTGGGCTGTAACCTCCAGATACCACGCCGGCTTTCCCTGCCAGGAAATCGGTCGATGTGCATACGTGCACATAGGGTGGTTTTTTTTTCAAACTGTGGGGAAATTAATTATTTTGATAAGACCCTGTCTGTAATGTGATTATCCATCCACATAAATTGTTGAGTAATAGAAAATTGTGCTCCCTTGTTTAGGCTTTCTCTTAAATTTTCGTATGTCACACTTCCCGGGTCATATTTAAGTCCTGCTTTGGGGAATTTTAGCTGCTGAGAGCTCTAGCACTTCTCTGCTGCATATGTGCTAACTATCGTTTTAAGCATTTCTATTCCAGCTGACCGTGAGTAAACTTCGGCAGGGAGGGGAAGAGAGGCATCCCGACAAAGACAACCACTGCTGGTGGGGATTTTGGCAAAATCACAAGCAAGTGAAGTTTAGATGGCCTTGACCTTAAGTGGTGGAGCTACTGCTAGCTATAGTAGCATCTAATACTTCCAGTTTGATAGCATCTAATACTTAGGCTCTGAAAGGTTAACATTACTCATCACCAAGCGTTTCTAACCAAACTGGAGACAAAAAGGATGTCTGAATCAGAGCGACTTCTGTTCTACAGCTGAAAAACTGAGTGATAGTCACATTTGACTGATGACCGCACTGTCTCACCTCGTGCTTTAACCACAAGTCAAGTCCTTCTCTAAGCATTTGGTCTGAAAAGGCTACTTGCTTCCAGAGAGGCAGGTATTAGTCACTGCATTAGTGAAGAGCGTGCGATATAGAGACAGAGCATAACAAAGTGGCCTAATTTACAAATCAAGGCAACTTAGGTGATTACCATATCTTGGTGATTATATTAATTCAATAAATTGTATTTCATGGGATATTAAAATTATTCCTTGATAATGCATCAGACTTGTCGGATAGTTTTCCTTTGGCGTTGTTTATCACTGGTGGAGTGCAAAAGGTGGTGAACAGAGAAAGGAAGGAGGAATAGTCAGTGATGAAGGTTGAATGTAATGCAGTAGAAAAGGGAAAACTGTTGGAAAGTCAAGCACTTCAAAATCACCAGCTAGGAAAAGCGTGCAAGGAAACCCGTGCAAGAGGTAAGATTGAGGAGACGGTGCTTCAGAGAAGCTAGGCAATCCCACTGAGAAATCTAGTTTGAGGAGTTAACAGCTTTTAAACCTTTTTTTTTTCTGTCTTTTAAAGATTTTGCATGGAAACAGGGTTTAGGATTTGGAGAGCGCTGTAAGATTTTTCTGTCCAATGTCATAAAACTACCTGTTCTGAAGAGGAAATGAGAGTTTACCATCTCGTTGCAAAGCCACGCTGTGCTGCAGCGAGGCCAGTTCCCAAAATACTTCTCTCGGCCAGAAAGCCGCCTGCAAGCCGCGGTGCTCCGTAGCTGGTGCAGACCATCGCCAGCCCCAGGAAGCACCTGGGGTGGGAGGCAGGTGGGGCTCCGTCTGCGCTTTTAACCAGAAACATGCAGCGTTCCTGTTTTAGAAGTCGTGGAGACAGACATCCTGAACAGATCATTTATGAGGTTTTGTTTGGTTGGAAGGGTTTTGTTTTTAGCAGCTCTGGATTCACTTAAAAGAAATGAAGGCACAAGGGAAAAAACAGTTTTATCCGCTATATATTGCTTATAACCAACTAATGTTTCAGTGAGTATCTGGGATTTACACATGATTGCATTGAAACTGTAGAAAATCTCATGCACCATTTTTAAAATGGGATGTGTGTGCCTAGGTTTTGCCCTGATAAGTGATCGGATATTACTGCCTTTAACTTTAAAAATTATTGCTGAACCTGGACCAATGGTGTATATAAGTTGAGCGGCGGTCTGTAGAGCTTCTCTGTATGAGAAATGAGCTGTCGTATGCTGCCACGGCAGTTATTTAGCACAGAAGCAATAGCGGAGTTGGTACTGAAAATGTTCAGATGCTCAGTTGGGTGATTGGAACTGAAATCCGAAGGTTTTGTGAATCACTGCTGTTTAACCAAAAACGCAATATCTAGGTGTCATAGCAACTTAACCAACATAGGCTGTGAATTAAACATGGTCATCTGGTTACATCAAAGCCAATAGCAAGGTATCAGCTGTGTCTAATCCTCTGCCAAAGCCTCTAGGAGTGGTAGAAAATTCGAAGAAGAGTGTTTGAAGCATGATGTAAGTATAGATTTTTGTTGTCTTCAAGGAACCTGGAAAGTAGCTTTGAAGATGGCAAAGCATGTTATACTGACCATCTTTTGAAGGAGGCTCTGAAGACTAATTTAGTGGCTTGTGTGCCAACAGCGGGAGAATGCATTTCTAAGGGACATAATTTATGAAAAGGTAGAAGAGTAATAAGGAGGAGATAAGAGCCAATACGGCACAAGCCCGGTAATTTTATAAGAAGGAAAATGTCACACTGAATTTGAAGCACAGTTAAACCCTTAAAAAAACCCTATTGCAAAAACAGCTTCTAATCTGTTGTATTTTTTTTCATCTGAACGTCTACCCAGAGGGAGGCAGATCTTGTAATTGCTTTTGCAGAATTGAAAGGGCCTCAGTAGGGTTTGGTGACAAACTGTGAGATCATTTTTACTCTCTTCTGCTTCAAAAGCTTCACTTCTCCGTTTCAACATAGCTTTTGGTGGTTTGTTTCCTCGGTCGGATGGATGGATGGAGGTGAAGAAGAGTTAGTCCTTAGTTTTCATATCTGATATGGATAATGGCTGATCAAAATTTGGAGCAGCCAGTCCTTGGAAAGCTTTCTTGCCTTTCAGTCCTTTCCTGCAGCTGAATTCAAGCTCGCATTCAGAAGCAGACAGAAAACAGAAGATTTAGGTTCCTTTTGAGAAGTCCCTAAATAGCTCAAGGCCCGGCAGGAGGGAATGGCGTGTATGAAGAAAGAGCTGCCCCTTGCTGTGAACTGTTATGAAGGGCGATGAACGGAGCTGGTCTGTGTGCTGCTGGAGCCGGGCCGCCAAAGGGCATTAGGAGGCAAGAAATTTCTATTTAGTGTTTACAGATCTCTAGGGAGATGATTGATTGGGAAGCTGGCTGACGAGACCAGCCAAGGGAGGAGGAGGAGGAATCCTGCAATATGGTTTGTCTGCCTACTACTTTTCATACAAAAAAAAAAAAAACCCTCATCTGTTCAAGATGTCATCTCTGCTAAATCATTTTTTTCCGTAGGGATAAACCCCGTTTTTGTGAAAGGGAGGAAAATACTCCTTTTCGGTAGATGCAGTAGATCAAGAACATCAGATGATTGGATGTTGCTGAAACAGTGGTCAAACTGAACATGGATATTTGCAATTTTTTTATATAGCTATTGAAGCACTAAGGTAACTGGGAAGCTGCCGTAGGTTTTGAATGCTAATGCACATCTCTGCTGTACCCATCGTTGCTTGGAAGAACCTTGTCAGTGAAGCTGGTTCTTCAGAGCGCTCCTCTGATGGGCACCACGTGCACCGTGTCCGGCAGGATGGGACAACATCCAGAAGCGTTCAGCGCAGAGGGGTGATACGGAGCTCTTAAAAAAGGAGAAAAAGTGGATAAAAAGTAGTAAAAATCTGAGAGAGAGAAGCATTTTTTTTCATCTGAAGTAAAATATTTTCACAGCTACTTAGTCCAGAGAATTTTGATGTTTTTAATTAGCTAATTTGATAATTATGTGTATACCCAAATGATTTTCTTTAAGAAGTTACACTGGTTAGTTGAGCCACTTCTCTGATGTCTCATTCATCTTAATTGAAATTTGCTGAGCAAAAGATAGTATATTTTTTAAGGTATGTATAGGTACTTTCAAGCAGGAATCTATATATTTAAATTCTGCTTATGAACTTTGATGTGAAGGCTTACCACAGACGCCTCTAGCTAGGTCTAAAAGTCTAATTTTAAGATAAAAAAAGGGGTAACAGAGACGCGGTGTTCATTGAGTTAACTGCGTAGGTGATTATTTTAATTTATTCCATTACGGAGACTAGGTATGAAATACAACGTTGTACCAAAAAAAATCCCAAACCCAGCAGATTTTTGGTGCAGACAATATTAATAATCCAGAAAATTGGAGTTCTAGTCGTGGCTGTACAGATATTCTGCCGTAAGACATGGTTCAAGGCACCTGACTGCCCTTCATCCTTTCTTTTCTATTAAAACTTTAAATTATGCAAGCAGGGACATCTCTTCCTATATGATTTACGCATTGCTTGGAATGCTACGTATTTTTCTTGGTGATATTATCATGGAAATAACTAGCTTTTTTGAAAAGGTTGTTAAGTTTTAAGCATTATACTTTCACTGAGTGTGCAGCACTTTGCTGAAATAAGTTTGAAAAGACGCTCGCTTCAGTGCAGTCACATTCATCGAATGATGTTATAGAATAAAATATATTTAGCTGTTTCCAGTCAGGAAAATTGTAATGCTAGATCCAGTTTTGTTCACTTTTCCGTGGATCTTCTCGTCTGTCGCTGTTGTGTATCGAATGGTAGAAGCTTATAAAATCATGTCAGCGTGCAGAGAGAATGGCACAACCAAGAAACCGAACAAGACTGATTTAGGATTACTACTTGTAGGGGTTTCTTTTTGCCTGGCTAAGCTGTTTTGTTGGGGAAAAAAATCCATTTAAAAGGGAGAAACCTTTCACAACGTTTTTAATTGCTGACTTCAAAAACCAAAATTATCTTTCTGCGCGCCGTCTCCCACTGGCGCTCGCAAGGAGTGCATGCATAAATTGTCAGCATCATTCCCCTGTGCATAAACGAGAATGGACTACCAGAAGTAATAAAGTATAATTGGCATGTGGAATTCCCGAGTGGTATTTGGGAAACACGGTTTAATCTTTTATGCTGCAATGCAGCTGCTATACCTTTGGCATGCTGCTGTGGTGTTTTCTCCTTTATTGTTCAAGATAATCTGCTCCGTTGTTCTGTGATGATTACGATAATCGCAGTACTGTGATCCCTTTAAGAACATGTTGCTCATTTCTGCGGATTACAAAAATTGCTAAAAATAATTTCATTTTACTCCTTAATTTTTAGTATGAGTGGTGTGGAGTACTCCTTCAGTATTTAGTATTCCTTTAGCAGAGAGCTTTCTGGGGGAAAGCGGGATTAGATACATGAAATACACTGTGCCCTTTTCATATTGTTTAAATACTTGGTATTTAACACTGAATGTTAAAAACACATTTTAATTTGATTTGGAAAACGCCTTGATTATTCTGCAAGCATCCTTTGTGCTGTGGGTCGGACAGTGGAACATTGGTAACTGCAAGTCGCTTCATCGTGCCAAAATGCAACGGTTTGCCTTGATGAAAATCTTAAATGCTCGATAATGGATTAATTTCATTAAAGTATCTTCTCTAATTCTTTTAATACTGCAACACTGCCATTGCTGAACTGATCCTGAGGGTGTCTTTTGAAAAGCCTGTTCAGTGAGTGCCTGGCTGTAGCTGGCAGGTAGCTTTAAAGCCGTGTTCAGGGTTTAAAACAGCATATGGAAGTGATAAATCCAAGCAGCGGCTGGGAAGAGCAGACTGCGTGAGAGAGTAGAAAAGTTTTTGTTCGCCAGATATATTTGAAGAAATAAATGTGAAAAGCACACCGGGCAAACAATTAACTGCAGTTAAAATGAAAATAAAGAGGCTGAGACAGAAAGATGCACTAATCAAGAACTAGGCACGTCGTTGTGCACAACAGTTTGCAAAAGGGAAGAGCGCAAAGGAGAAAATAGGAGCTTCTGAGGAATGCGTTTCATCCATATCTGAATTTCTGGCTTTTTTTTTTTTAGCACTTTTTGTATGCATTTTATCTGTCAAGGGAGTATTTGCAGCTGTTAAGAAACATGGGATTTACCTGTACACATTAATGTAAATTATATAAGAAATATATTTAAAGGCTAAGCAACAAAATAGTCCATTGCAGGGTGTATTTTGCCATTGGAGAAAAGCAGAAGAAAGCCAACTGCACAAGACGGCCGCTAGACACACCGCTTCCTACCCGGGTGTTCAAGAGCCATTGCGGTGATGACGTGCTCGGCGCATTGGAAAAGTGCTCAAAAAATTGAAAGATGCGTTTTTCAAGTGTGAAGGAAGCGAAACGTTATTGGCGTGAACGGTATAGCGTACTCTTCGGAACTTAAGATAACGTGACGGTGACGGCGTGCCACAAAGCCTTTTTCCGAGTGTTGGGTTTGAGCCAGATCTTTTTTTTCCAAGAATAAGGAAGTACAAAAGTGATCATGATTGCACCAGAACAACTTATTGAAAATGAGTAATGTCAGAAGGAGGATCCTCTTTAGACGTACTCCAGTACTGTGAAATAGAAAGCAAGATAGGTCCAAGAAGACTTTGCAGATAGTACTTTAAGTGGTTTGGGGAAAACGGGTGTATTTCTGGATTATAATGAATCTGTTTGACTCTTTCAGGCTTTTTTAAGCCTTGCGCAGCAGAATTTGAAGATCTGCCTCCCTGCTCTTATGCAAAGCTTGCAGCAGGGTATCCCCACTGCCTTCAGCAGCGTCATTCTTAATCGCCGAAATGGTAATTTAACGCCTTCGTCATCAGGTAACTCTCACGGCCTCGTGGGGCAAGCGGTTATGCGGAGGGTTTCCTTTGGTGCCTGTATTCGCCTCAAAACCCTCAGTATTAAATGGGACAAGTATCATGTGACGTGGTCGAGGCAAATCTAGAAAGAGAACTCAGCATTATCGCTAATTTTGCTTCCACTTGCTTGAAAGGGCCTTTGCGGATGGGGGAAAGGTGGTGGGCACGTGTTGGTGGCCATCGCATGCTTTTTCTGCGCGTGGCGCCGACCACAACGGAGATTTTGTCGTTAAGAACGATGACCCTGCCTAAATTGTAAAGGAACAAAACGATGGGCAGAACAATCATCAAGCGACTAATGAGAGCGAAAGACCTGCAAACAAGACCCAAGCTCTTGACACGGGGGAAATACAAAGCTTCGGGGTAAGGGAAAGCACAAAGTGTGCTTATGAGGGCTGAGCTGAAAGGCCGGCAAGCCGAAGTCGACGTACTCATCCTCCTCCATCCTCCTCCATCCTCCTCCATCCTCCTCCATCCTCCTCCATCCTCCTCCATCCTCCTCCATCCTCCTCCATCCTCCTCCATCCTCCTCATCGCTCCCTTGTTTGCCCGTGATGGAGGCTCCTTGTCTAGGTTGCGGCGAAAGGGGAGGAAACGAAGATGGTTTCTGCAAGCTTTCAGTTTGCTGATGAAATGGAGCCATTCTACCTTTGCCATCAGCTTCGCTTTTGGGCTGCTTTTTCCCCTTTCCGCTCCCGTTCCCAGACTGTTCGTTGCTCCTGAGCCGCGGGGATGTGTGTCAGCACCTCCCAGCAACATCTTGCGCTTCCTTGCTCGTAGCCTGTTATTGAAGGATATAGCTCTGAAGAGCAAGCAGTCACACGGGGTGCTGATTTATTAAAAAAAAAGAAGACAAGAAGCTGATTAGTTTTACAGCAGCAGTACTGCCAGAGTTGTACAAATTCCCCAAAATTGCCTTCTATGAAATTGCAAGAAGTAACAGCACAGAAGCCAGAAAGGTGGCAGAGGAGCCTTCTCCAGCGGTAGGAGCCTCCTGCTGCCACGAGCTTATTGAGCCAATATCTTCTTCATTTCAGTGAAAAACGAACATATTGGTGCCCAGGGTCCTTGGCTGCCCACCTGTACTCAGCGATGGTGTTTACTGCATTGCTTCTGGAGTAGTGCTGATGCTGCCGTGTTACGGAGGAAGCAACCAAAAGCAGCCTGAAATAGGAAATCGAAGGAAAAGTAGAGCGTTCTTGGCGTAGCGTTTGATTTTTATGAAGCATTGAAGGGACGTCAGTGTGCAGAGATTTCTACGCTCGCTCCTTTGGGACTGCTCCCGGCTCCGGCAGCCTCGTGTTTCGAATAGCAGCTGCCTCCACCGAATTAGATACAGACCTTCCTTGCTCTGTCCGGATTTATCTTCTATAGTGAAATTGTGTTTTCCTTCCAAAGCTTTATGGGACCCCACTAACTTCCAGATGTTCGCGGTCAGGACTGGGCTGGTGATAGCTCCCCAAGAGTGAATTGGACCTCACTGTAAATCAGGCCAGTGGCTACAGCATCCTTCAAGGTGCAGGATTATCCCGTGATCCAGCAAATTCCTTTGGCCTCAGCTTCGCACCGTTGTTCGCTGGATGTAAACCACCGGGCTCTGCTGCTACATCACTTCAAATCCTGCTTTTACAGCGCTAAGCCTGGAAGGTCCTTTCTCCTTGCAGACCAAGGAAATCCAGCACTAACTTCTTGATCCAGATAAGCGGAGAGGTTTGTGCTCTGCTTTTCTCTGCAGCGGGCTCCGGCTCGTCTGCTTGCACATATGGTTCATCAGCAAAAGAGGGGTTTTATAAAACAGAGAGCCTGCAAAGGGCAGGCTGGGCAGCAGGCTTGCAGTCAGTTTTAAAGCAGACTTCGCTCTTCAAAGCCATGATCAGGGCAGACACGGTGCAGTTGCTCCCGCAGCACTGCTCGAGCTGAGAAATGCAGGAACGGGAGCGCAGCCTCGCTTCGTGCCGGCAGATACACGGCTGCTGTTCAGGGATATTTATATGGCTTTGATCTGGGGTTTGTTGGTAATTTATATATAGAAGCTGTGCTTTGTTGACAAACGCCTGCTTTGCTTTCATGTCAGGATGTCTTGATGGAGAAGAGAGGTATTTCAGCAGTGTCAAAATACTGCGGTGGTGGAAGAATTTAAAAAGGGTAAGAGTTAAAACAAGCTTCTCTCCTGTATTAGGAGAAATTCATGTCTAGAATAAATCACTGCCGGGCATAGCAATCAGCATTTTTAAGAGAAAATCGCTGTGGAATGTAATTGTTAACCGAAAAGGATGGGTTTTCCTGACCTTCCTTCCTTTTTCCCCCCAATGTCCTTGTCAAATGCCGTTGTGTATCAGTGACCAGAATAGTGCTGAGCTCAGCAAAGCCAGCCGGTTCGAGTTGCTGCCTTTATTGCTTGCGCGTTTTAGAGGAATTTTTAAAATACTCCATCCTTCGTTGTTGTCGCTTTCTCAACATTGAGGGCATAAAATTTGAGAGTTTTCCTAAAACTAAGAGAAACCAAGAGAACAAAATAATCAGATCCACTGCCATGCTTGAGATAACGTCCATGCAAACGACTTGTGTTTTTTAACTTCTCCCGTGAAGACCACAAAGGATGCTAAAACTATTGTCTTAATAGTAATAATTGCTGTTAACAATTTAGCTATTACTGTATGTACCTCAGCTTTTCCTCTCTATATACGCTCTTGATCACAAACTTCTCAAGCATTTGCTTATAAAGTTTAGTGAAGTTGGAGTCTCATTTACAGAAATCGTTCAACTCAAAATTCCCATCCTTAAAACTGCACCATCGTTGGGACCACACTGCCTACGTGATGCATTATGGACACTTTTTTTTAAGGCAAACCCTCAAAAAATTGTTTTTCAGCATGCATGTTATGCAATTCCTACTGTTTTTTTTTTTAATGTTAAGTAAGAAGAGGTTTAAGATAGTGTTATGGGAAATATCAGAAGAAAAATACAGTCTCTGTTCTTAATGAATCACAGTTTATTAAAAATAAACATCAAGGACAGAGAAAATATAGTTTCTAATGTGAATGGAAATAGGGTGGTGTAAGAATTTAGAAATAGTTTTTAACAGGCTGCCTAAAATAGAAACAAGCAGGCATCTATGATATGAATCTCCCTTTTTAGTCTGGGCTTTTGCTTTGATTCCTAAACAGGAAAAGAAGTCGCATTATCGTGATGTAACCTCACTGAGTTCACAGATAACGTGAAGATGTATCACTTGCCAAACACAATGATTTTTTCGTTGAGTTCGTTTTAAACTTTCCCTTATCTGCTGGTTTTCAGCGTGTCATCAGGGAGGGACGGGGCAGGTCTAATTTTGTTATGTTACCTCCACCCAAGTAAGGAAATTCTTCGCCTTCGGCATCAGCCGTGTTGTTTCCTGCGGCGTGGTGGCAGCTCGCTGAATGTTCGCCGGTGGTTTTAATCCTCCGCACGGGCAAAATTAACACAGGTAAACCGCTGAGTTGTGTTGAGGTTGTTAAAAGCAGTAATGAAAGGAAGAAGCTTATAAATGAAGACTTCGATACGATCCACGATTGCTGCCTTATCGAAAGAATCCACATTGGAGAGTCTACATCTAGATCTACATTAAATGAGAGTTTTAATTTGAATATACAAGCTGAAACTGTGAAAATATCATCCCAAGCAATTTCACTCCAAGACAAACTCATGGGTGGAAGAGCAGGAATGTTTCAGACATAGGTGACGTGAAGTGGGGTTGGGCGCCTTTGCACCGCTCTGCGTTGTGCATGGGTCCAATCGCTTATATTTGTGCCTTGGGATTTTAGAAGGAACAAGTCTCCTACAATAAAAAAGCCACAGTGTTTTAGCTTGTTCTCCGTCCTCTCCTAGGAATACGTGGGGTCCGATCATGTTTTTTGGGTGCGTGTTTTAGCATTTAAATGGTAATTTTCTCAAGGACTGTGATAGAGACCTGTGGATGTTATAGTGAAGAAGACCTCAAAGCAAGTTACATGGTTGAACGTGGTATGTTCAACACTTTCTCCTTTCTGCAGAATACATTATATATCCTCTTGGGTTAAGACCAGCATCCATAAGCAACCAAATGTGCTCAAATTTTTTGAAGTACAATTTTATTTAAATCTTTATCTTTGAGGAGCACTGTGTTGAATGTCGAATTATTAAAACCAGTGCATCTGAGGAGCTCCTAAAATGTTTTGTGTAGTCGCTTGAATTAAAAAAAGTATATACGTCCTCAAAATCATGAACTAAATTGGGACTGGGAAATTTTGTTGCTTGTACAAACATATGTTATCCTATATTTGAAACTATGTTGAAATCAGAAAAATGTGCTTCCTTCCCCCCAGCCTGAATCAACTGTATAGTATTTTTTTAATAAAAATTCAATTTTGCTTGACTGTTTCTCCATTTCTCTTACTGATAATTTCAGTTTCTCTCAGTCCTAATTTGTCCCACTACCTGCTAAAGCTCTGATTCACGTGGAGGAGGAGTTTTGTACCCATAATATACTAATTCTGCTGAAAAGAAATTATTCTATGAAAACATTTTTTTCCATTCTTGGAAATTGTAATTCGGTGTTATTTAACTTCATATGAAGTTCTTAAGATGACAGATTTTTTTCCTTTAATCTTGATTTCCTTTTTGCATTGGCAGAGTTGCTTTGACAGGCAGGTTTTTTCAGTCTCATTTGAATACAGTGAGTGAGTCTGTTCTGCTGAGAGCCAGGAAGAGAACAAATGCCATTGTAGTGGAATAATCTCTATTAGGGACTTGAGTGTTTTGTGGTTTTCTTTTTTTTCTTTATTTTTCTTTTCCGTTTCCTCTTCAAGTTGGGTGATTAGAAGTTTCGAAAAGGCTTTTCAAGCCGAAAGCATGGCGTTCGGTGCTTTGGGTCAGAGTGCTCGTAAATGGAAACAACATTCAGGTTATATATAAAATAATCACATACACATGTTAATTTATGTTGTGTGGTTCATCAGGCCAAATCTGTCTAATATCGAAATATCCGGCATGATACAATAGTTACTGTTTTGTAGAATGAGTAGACACATTATCATGGAAAGCAACTTGTAGCCTTGCAGCAGGCTGGTCCCATAACGGGTGGAATTGTCACTTTTTCGTGCAACTACGTTTATCCATCCTGAGGTTTTTAATACTGCTTAGAGCTCTACCCTTAGCCGTGGCTTTATTTGGCTGAGAAACGGGGCTGCGCCGTGTTGCGCTGGCTTTAATCACTCCCAGCCTGACAGCTCTCACCGGTATTTAAGAATTTCATTGTATCGAAGCTGCTCTTAATTAATGAGAGGAGAAAGGCTGTGACGTGGTTTTCAGACGTGAGCAGGTTTGCTCCCTAACGTTCACCCCGGTGTTTTCTTCGACGTTGCTGTTCACACGGACCCTCCATGTCAAGTTGGGGGATATTCCAGCATCTCAGCACAAAAGTGCAGAAGTGGGGTCGCTGCAAGAAGAGTGGTGAAACAGGGTCAAAAATAGCATTCGTATATCCTTCTTATACTTCCAGAACTACAGGCTACAGCGGTAGGTTAAAACTTGAAATGCATGAGAAAATTAACCTCTTTTATTCCTTGCAACGGCATGGATCCATCCTGCTGTGTCCGGCATGAAAAGAGCACAGGGGCTCGCCGTGAAGGCAGGGGAGCGGGGTCTGAAATAGCCGCTTTGATTTTTTGTGCACCTCCGTTTATAGCATATTGGAACAAAAATCAGAGCCGCTTTGCAAAGGGAGCGTTTATAACCGCTCGGTCATATTTAAACTATTTGCTTGCCCTATGAAGTCACTGTGCATCGCAAGATTAACGTTCCCTAAAGCTCTACTTGTGTCGAGAGAGACAAAAATGGAAGCTGCAAGCCCGTATCGTTCTGTGGCTTTTATAAGATTATTAATAAGAAATTGCCGTCGATGCCATCGGCTTCGAGGACGGTAGAGCGATGGGGCCGTATCGCGGGAAATGCCCGCGTTTGCTGCCGGGTTTGCAGGCAAAGCTGATTCCAGTCACACAATATTATTACTTTCCTCGAAGCTGGGCTTCATTTGGGATAGTCTTCATCTGGCGTTTCCTGCAGCTGTGGGCTGATGTTGGGTTAAGGTTGTCCGCCAAAGGAAAATCCCTCCTGGTTTTCAACTCAAATCGTGGATGATTTTTGTCTGGTTTGCATGCGTTTGCTAGCCTCGCCTTCAGCATCGAGTTTGACTTTTGTCCAAGCACAAGCTATTTCTTACGGCTTGCACAATTTCACCTTCCCCCCCCCCCCAGAGTGTTCAAAATGATTTAAAACCCCCAATATAAATGCATTCTTTAATTAGTTGAAAACTGGTATGTACTATGTAAATGAATATCCATTAAATTAAGCAACAGTCACTTGCAAATTTGTACCTGTTTAACAGAGGGCTTACGTTAAACCTGTGCGTACCCTGGGCCGTGCAATACAATTTTTATGGCTCAGGTTACAACTTGAACTTTGATGTTGTCAGCTGTTAATTATTACATTTATGTTTGCCGTTTGCTATGCATTCGGTATTTCGGTGCGAGAAAGGGATGTGTTGCCCGTATGTAAAATGGTCGGTATTGATTAGCATTTGTTAATAAGCAAATAGGTCTGTGCTTGTAGCATAGAGATATTAAGCGCCTGGGTAATGTCATTTAGAGTGCTGTACAGTGATTTAAAGAGTGCTCTGGCTGGTAGAAGCCACGTATCCTTTCAATTACCGGGTCACTTTCTCTACATAAATAACATATCCCTAAGCAAATTCACTTACCCCAACCCGGCCTTGGTGTTCTGCTATGGTTATATTGCACAACTGGATGGAAATCGTTTAATAATTTGATATTGGTACAGGGCTCTGTGGTGCCATCTAATGGGAATAAAGCACTGTCATCCCTTCCCGTCAAAAATGAAATATATCTACCTGTCACTCTCCAGTCTGTCCTAAAATTGTGGGTGAATATGCTTTGAAAACACTGAATATGGGCATCTTAAAAATCTGAACGTGAGTGTGAGTGAAGCACGTTTTGAAGTACTTACTGCTTTTCTTTAATTCTTTCCCTCTTTGTATAGGCTCTTGATGGAAATGTATATGATCACCTGAAGGATTATTTAATGGCATTCAGCAGGACTGAGCTAGAGACGTGTCAAGCTGTACAAAACACGTTCCAGTTTTTACTGGAGACTTCCAGCAGGGTAAGTAAAACGATCCTTTGCAGCTGAACCCTTACGGCGTATGTGAGTTCTCAGTCTTCAGGTTTGCTTCCAAAATCATGCCAGATCTGAAGGGTCGTTATTTTTGGTTATCCCTGAGTGGCATGAAGTTAAAAGCAACTAGACAGTTTTCTTGGGGAGAATTTTTCCTGTTGCCACCCAGGTTGCGTTCTCATGAGTGCGTTTACGTAGTACGAGGTCTTCAGAGAACAGCAAACAAGGGATGTCCAATTATATCACTACATGTTTAGAAAGCGAAATTGCAGTTGAAGGCTCTGTGCTGTGTATTCTGGAATAGCATTAGTCATCCCGCGCGGTAAAGCTGTACGAAACTGTTTGGATCATTTCTTAATAATTGACTGTCAACGTAAAAACAAAATATTACAGCTCTTTCTCCTTCGAACTGAGAACGGCAAATACAGAAGGCAGATTAGAATCTCGTTACAGACATGGTTTGTTTGCCTTGTCGAGCAGCCAAACTCAGAAATACGTGAGCCCTTCCAGGATAATTCTGATACTTGAATAATTCATCCGCCAGGCTAAAAAATAAAAAAACGCTGAGAAGCCTCAAACTGAGCAGACTTGAATTGTTTTGGTCCAGTCGTATTATTCCTTTATGTGTACACCATGACCACCCACACAGGAGCAGAGCAGACTTCACCCAGCTTGTGCTGTAAAGACTTATATGGAAACAACATTTTTAACGCATTCCTTATTCACCTGCAAGCATGTTAACTTGCATCGTCCTAAGCTAAAATGGGCGGATTGAAAATTGGTTCATTCTAGTTAGTTGTGGAATTTACCTGGTATTTACTGCAAAAATAAAGAAAATACCATTTTATCTTCTGCTGGAAAAGGACTTTCAATAGCTGACCTTTGTGTATCATTCAGGTTGCCTGAAAACGTATCTTCCCTGCAAATGCTGTTTTCAAATCTTTGTACTAAACATGCTTATATGTAATGTCTGCGTATTTATAATTCATTGCTCGGCATTGTATTAAAAGCTTTATAATCAGAATATTTGGAATATTTCATCTAGGCAACACTGTCATTTTCAGATGGCTCATTTGCATGGAAATACCTTCGCCGGTATTTGCGTGCGCGGAGCTCGCGGTAGCTTGTGCCAGCAAGCCTCTGTGCAGCCGGGAGCCTGCAGATCCCACGTAGTTTATACAGTAACAACTTCGCGCTGGATGTTTGAGGAGAACAGTTCTGCTTCTGCTTTGCTTAGTACAATTCCTGGGGATTGAGCAAAAATATAAATCCAGCTGTCAGGTCTCAACAGGCTTTTTACAACTGCTGCATAGCTCATCAGCACCAGTTTTCTCCTCTCCTTTCGGCTCAAGGATGCAGAAGAGAAAAGTTTGTGTTGCATTGCCTCTTACCATCTGCGTAATGAAAACCTGACAGTACTAAATGCATTAATTGGTGGCTGAAATTCTAGATGTATAAAAGCGGAGTATCTTGACATGACCAAAATGAACCCCTTATCCCACAATCAGGTTTCCCTCATCCTTTCTCCTGAGCTTCCAGCATCTCCTCTAGGTCCGTGTTGCAGCAATCAGTCAGCTCAGAGAGGAGGAGGTGAAGCTGTTTTAAAAATAGCCAGAGTAAGAAACCTGTAACACACCGATAGCAATTCGGAATAAAAAGCAGCCTGCCATCAAAGCCAAGATTTCCAATATTTATTGTGTGATTATTTCTTTTCCCATACTTCCCCTGTTCTTTGTTAGATACTGGATCACAGGCTTGCCAAGCTATGTGTAAAAAAGGCACTTGGTACTGCTTCGGGTAGAAATATTTTGGCTTTTCCTTTTCACCTTAAATGTCAAATTTGCACTTCTGGTTATAGGATGGCATTAAATGCTGTTTGTTTAGATGAGTTGCTGCCTAGAAGTGCCCATTTATCGCTCTTGAGTATGGAGAGCACCAAAAGCAGCCGGTTCAGGTGGGCTTGTCTGCGTTGCAGTCACCTGGTTAGATGGACGTCCTTCGTAGGCGCTTCGGCAGCCTCCTATTGCAACTTGAGGGGAATAGTGGTTTATGAAAACATTTTGCACAGAAAACTTGCTTTCGAGGTGAAAGTCTTGCAATTTCGTGATAAACTGCAGTTTTGGAGGTTGTGTTATTGCTGAGCTGGAGTGACCCGTGTCATCCCTCCATCACGTCCGGGAGGTATTGCCATCTGACACCAAGTATCTAAAAATGCAATTCAAGTTCCTTTTCAACTGCGCAGTCTTACCCCGGGCTCTCACTTCTCGGACTTATCTTTTAAATACAGAAAATCTAATTTTCTTCAGAGCATTTTGTGAGATTCCACTAGCTGCTTTGGAGGACTGAATTGGTGATGTTCCTCTTAAGGAGCTTTGCCAATCTAGAGTGAACTGTTTTGTTGATACATATCTCTGACCGTGCATTATTTCTGCATGTGTTTTTTCTTTTAATCGGAGCTGGCTTTAAAACAGTTATCTATGTTTGAAATGGCAGAGTTGTGCATTGTGTTTATGGCTAAAGGACTATGTGAAAACAGGCCGGTTATCTCAAACTTTTGCTTAGTATTTCATTCAGCTGTAGTCTTTTTCTTAGGTGTGTAATTACTATATGACACCAAATCCTACGCCAAATTGTATATACGTGTATATACAGACAATACAGTCACTGTAGAATAGGTGACTGGGTAAAGTTTTGCCCTCTCTGAGGCCTTTTAAAAGAAGAAAATGAAAAATTGGCTTTATATCTCCATCCTTGACAGCCTGAACACATCAGAAAGACCCTGTTAGACCTTGGGTACCGGAGGCTCACGGGCTCGCTGCTTTGCACAGCACCTCTGTGTCCACAGATCTGGTGCAAAGCACCCATGGTCCTGTCCAGGAGACCTTTTATTCAAAAGCAAGCCCTGTAAATAACAAATACCTTTGGTTCGGGTATGCTGCAATATCTGCAGTGGTTTAACATCAACGATCTCAATCCCAGGGGATGATGATGATTATTATTATTATTATTTTGCAATTCAGTATTTCAGTAACACAACTGTCAATGTTTTAACGTATTGGAGAGCAAGTTGTGTTTTCAGAATTGCACTGAAGGCCGCTATTCTTGGCCATACACAATGCTGCTGCTATTTCTGGATAACCATCATCATTGTTACAGACTTCTGTTCATTTAAACCCGCACTTTGGTAATTCATTTTTATGGCTTCATGTTGCTATTTAGGCATTTCCATCAATTGAAGCAATGGAAATGTCATAGGGCTCGTCAACTAGTGAGCCTATTTTTAATTTAATTATTTATATTTAATTTAATAATTTAATAAAACTACAATTACTGAGTTTTTCTTTGTAAATATATGTGATTTGTGATATAACTGCCTTGTTTAGCGATACATGCCGTGCTATCTGAAATATCTCACTAAACAAAGTTGGTAGCTGAAGTAGTTTTGATATGGCGAAGTATGAGAGATTTCTCTGAAAGCTGTGTAATATAGAGAGATGCATTTTTTAATTGATTTTTACATGCTTTATTCCAAAGAGTATTTTCAGCTGCTGCAACTAATAACTTGCATAAAAACAGGACACTAAATTTCTTGTATGGAGTTATTTCTTATCCACGAGAGGAGGGAAAAATATTTATGGTAGCGACACTATGTACCGGATACCTATATACTTGGTGGTTTTGCCTATGTTTTGCCTTTGTGGTGTTTTTTTTGTTGGTTAATGGTAGGTATGTTTTGGGTCTCCTTCTCCCGGTGTGGGTCCCACCAGCCGCTCGTGAGTCATTGTGGGTGGTATTGCTCAGGGCCTGATCCTGTATTTCCTTCTGGGACAAAAGTGAGGAAATTCAGTTTTGTTGCATTCACGGGTCTGCTACGGATCCGGTCTCTGCTTGAAACCGTGCTAATTTTAGCATCGCAGCGTTCGTGTACCGCTTTGGGGTTTGCAGAAGGACCGATCTCAGTGGCGTTTGCTCTTTTCGCAGGTGGTGCGGGATTACAACCTGCAGCTGTTTCTCCAGGAGAACTCGGTGTTTCGCAAGCCGCAGCCCTTCCAGTTCCAGCCGTGTGACAGCGACACTGTAAGAACGTTTATCCATCCCGTGGTTTATTTGTTCTTGCTGTATTTCCAAGAACTTTGCTAGAGATGGGGGCAAAAATAGCGTTCGCTGGTACCCTGGTACGTATTAGCCTTAGGCCGTGTTTTTGGAGAAGAAAGGGAAAGTGGCTGGATTCCTCCAGATGGGCTTACGCTAGGTGGGTGATGATAACGAAGCATCCAACGGGCACAACGCCAGCATCGTCATCCACGAAAAGCTGGATCTCTTCTGCCACCAGATTGTGTGACTAACAGTCCGGCGTTTCTCTGCTTTCAGCGTATCTCGTGCTAAAATTTCTTAGCTTCTTCTGTGCTGTTGAGGTTCTCAAAACGTCCGCTAATGTTGGCACAAATAGAGTGATGATATGCCAAATAAAATGTCTGTTCTCCTCTAGTTTACTCAAGGAGTATCTATAGATACATAGAAAAAAAATTCTCATTTAGGAAGAATACGGTTAAAATACTGCATTCCAAAATAATCTCTGAAAACACTATTCTGGGACATGCATCGCTTCCATAGCAATCATTAATAGATTAAGTAAATCAGAGGGGGCAAATACGTTTCCTAACAGCGCTTTAAAAGTAGTGATTGATGTCCCACCAACGCTACTAACATTATTTAAAAGAAATATCAATTTAAAACAAGTCTAGATTTAAAAAAATTAACCTCGTGCAGCTTTTTATTACTCAAATTCATATTTAATAAACTGACACGGATAGAAATGTCTCGGCCTCCAGCTGGAGTGATTAATTTTAGGCGTTCTTTTAATGGATATGTCATAGATTATACGAGTGATTTTGCCTAACAGCTATAACAGTTTCCCTCGTCTTTCCTGCTTAACAAAATGTGCTTCTCTATATAGAGCAAATTATTTACGTGCATTTTTAGGCTGCTCATCGTGCAGCGAGCAGAACCTTTCTAACTGTGTTTGCATTGCGTTTCTAACCTCTGCCGTGTGTTTTCGTCTCTGTGCAACCTTCGCATCTAGAGTTTCAATGCAGTTCAGCTGGTGGACATTGAGCCCTCACCCGTCAGTGCTATGAGAATGACCATAGCGGAGGTATATGGCAGTATTTACGATCAGCCTTTGACATCTGTGGCGTTACTGGTGTGCATGTGACCAGGGCTGCTAAATTTACTTATGCAGAGGTGGCAACAGAATGCATAATACATTAATGTAAAAAAAAAAACACCCTTTCTCCGTAATGAGACTTAATTTAGCCTAAAACAAGAAAAAGGCAATTTATCTGTGCTATTTGCGGGGATCAGCTTCGCACTCATCCTTCGCACTGGCACAGCATTTGTAATTGATATTCTAATCTTTCGGGGCGTGAATTAAAATTTCACAGCTCGACATAGTGCTGTGTGTAGTTGGTTACTTCTCTAACGAGAGTGGGGAAGCTTGTACAACAACTGGGGGCTGTTAGCAAGCGCCGAGGAGGCACAGTCCCGCCACTAATTTAATTTTGTTCTCTTTCCGGAGGGCAATCCCCACGTAAAACCGAATTGTAATTCGCTGTTCTTGCGGGGTTTAACATGAAAAATGAGATGATTCTTTGGCAGGGCGCTTGGGTGGTCTGACAGCGTGCATGTGTCCCGCTCGACTTCACAAGCTTTTTGGAAGGCAGTAGGTGCTTCACGTCTAAGGATGTCTCAGCACCTCAGATGCAGTGAGCTCTTCACCGGCCAGCCCACGTGAGCCCTGTTTCTCTATTGCATTGCCTTTTTGAGCTTCTAGCAGTTTACACTGGATCCAGTTTTCACAAAAATAAGAGTTGTACAAGCTTCTTCGTGATCCACCTAACGATTCTCATCTAACAGGATCCTACTTAGGAAATTGCGGGTTACACTTTTCCTCAAGAAATATAATAGAGTGAGGGGTTTTGTTCAGGATTTGGCTTTTGAATTTGTCAGAAATTCTGTATTTTCTAATTAATCGAACAACTTCAGTTGCAGAACAATTATCAAGCATTCTTTTGCCACATACTCGCTTTGCAGATGATCTGTATAAATTATCAGGTGGCTTTTTTTCATTTTTGTGGGATATGCATGATCGTTTTCATACTAAACACTGACATTGAAGAAATACAAGCGGAGTGATTCATCCGTCTAATCAAACATTTAATATTAAAGCTTTCGAAGAGCAGAGTATGGCCTGCCTTCGGACAGAATACCTGATAGTGTGTCTGGGGACAAAGCCTGGAGCATTGAAGTGTTGCTATAATGAAAAAGTAGCGATTGTGGATATTATAGGCACGGTGAATGCTAGAAACAAACATCTTAGAATTTTTTGAATTATGTTTTTTATGAGTGGAAAGCTCTCGAGCTGTTGAGAGCTTTGAGGGACGTGGAGGGGATTGCTGTGCAATCCCCGAGTCCTAAAACACAGTCCCGTACCCAACAGACAGCTCAGCTCAGCTGCAAAATACTCTGAACACTCGCACATGCACTCAGAGCCTCCAAAAGACGGTATCCATAAGAAAAGCAGATACGAAATAGGATATTCAAGAGTTTCATGATTCTCCACCATCACACTGATCCTGACTGAAACGCAGAATCTGGAAAGTGCCCATAAAGAGAAATCCATCACGAAACATTTTACATCAATTAGCTATTTTTTCCATTATCTAAAAAACTGCTTTGGCATTAACATTGGTTAACGTTACTAAAAATATTTAAGTTGTTTCAACGTCTAAGTTGATTTTGATTAGCATAAATTCACAATAATAACAACCCTTCCAAGAAACAGCATGTTTAAAAAAAAGCGTAGCTAAGAAATAATTTATAAGTTCCCAAGCAGCTTTAATCCTTTCAATAAATGAATTCAGAAAATGGATTGGGCCTTTGCGAAGAGCAGGATTAAAAAAATATATATCTTTGGGCATCCTTCTAGCCTTACAAGAAGAAAGATCCTGCATGTACTGAGCATACGCAGAGACCCTTATATTTGACGTAGTGACAGTTTAATCCTGAAACATCCTCTCACGGGGAAAGCAATATTTATTAAGTCTGCGGAAAACCACTGCGTTGAAAACACGCTATCCCCGTGCTTTGTAGATAAGCGTGTCCGTAAGAGCATGGCAAAACCCAAAGGAAATTACCCAGCTTTTCTGTATTTCCTGCTGGGAAAAGATCCTTGAACTGCATGTTATCCTGCGAAAAAATGAGATACATGGCAAAAATCGCGTCCGTAGCGCTGGAGGGTACCAGCACCGAAAAGCTGACGCTGAGCTTCGGAGTTAGAGCTCTTTCCTGTTTTTCATCCGCGTGTTGCTGTGACGGTAACCCCCTGCGCATTGCCTGTGCCGTCTTTTTCTTGCAGCACGTAAGTAAAAAAATGCAGCCAAATTCGATTTGCGTGAGAGCTTATCAACATAAAAATATATTTCTCGCTCTGCGATTTGCAGAGTAGCACCGCGGTCAGACCGATGGAGAGCTTTGCAGCATCGCTCCTCGTTACGTGGATGAAATAGGAACGGTAGAGCTTGATTCGAGGAACAAGGATGCAGAAGAGTTTCTTGAATTTCCGAGTACCTCACCTTTCTATGCTCAGTAATTCCCACTTACGGCAAGGCCTCCTTTCTCTTTGCAAGTAGGTAGAAATTACAGTATCAATGGAAATGAGGGGCCCAGCGTAGCATCCTTCATCATTCTTCAGCTTTAGTGGGTTTCTCTGCATGCATATAGATGCAACGTATGGGTCAGAGGTCCCTTTGTTTCTCTTTCTGTATTTACACATCTAGACACAATCTGCATTTATATTTAATATTAAAAATACCTAAATATTTTAAAATATCCCTAAAACTTATTTAATATTACACATATTTAAATATTAAAATACTTTAGTTTCATAACTGTTTATTTTATAGTTTATAATTATTTAGCATAAATATTTGATGCTTGCTATAAATATTTAAATAAATAAAAGCTCATAAAATGTAAACCGTTAGCGAAAAATAATCGTCTTATAAATAAGCCCAAATTAAGAAGAGCAGAAAACGCCTCCTGCATTTAAAGTCGTCTGTGCTTTAAAACAAAAAGTTAGGTGGTTGTTTTTAACTGGAACTTTTTTGAAGCTAAATACAAACCACGAGGTATGATTGAACGTTACCAACTCAAGTGTTAGGAGTTGTTGCCTAGGAAAAATGCAGCCGTTCGTTAAGTGCTCGGTAAATGCAGAATAAATGCAAGAGCCCTCCTGGAGCGGGAGCGCAGCAGAGCTGCGAATGCTCTGCGTGGCTTGCCAGCCCTGCAGCTCGCCTTAGGTAACCAAAGGTAATTTTATTTAGTGAACCCTTCCCTCAAGTCATGTTTCAGATCTAAGGCTGGAGATAAAATAATCGTATCTGAGGTTTATACTCAAAGGTCAGGTTGGAGCAGATGCGGAAAGTCCCCGCCCTGGAGTTACTTGCTCTCTTATCTGTGGTTGAATTTTAACATCCTCTCCGATTTACTTTAAGTATCGTAAACTGCAGTAAGCTCCTTGCCTAACCATATTTTAATGTACAGAACCTGCCATTAACATTGCTTTTTACCGTCAGTAATTACTGCCTGAGCAAAGTCCTGCATAACTTGCAGAAGTGAGAACAGAGAGCAAAGTCCTACGGGAAAGAAGCAGCCGCTTAAAAACCAGCCCTCTCTTTATATACAGTGCGGGAAAACATGGATGAAGTCAAATTCACCCTGTCAAGGTTGATTCAAAAGGTCCTCTTTTTTCCTTCGGTTGCTCAACGATAGCCGTTTTTCTGTATTTCTTGTTGCAACGCAACGCGTCGCGGATTTTGGAAGAGCTGGATGTGAGCGCGGCTTCACGTCATAACGCAACGTTGCAACGAAACGAAAGGACGTGCTGCGCTTTAATCTCAAAAATTAATTTCAATAAGAAGATTAAAAGCTTTTAAAATTAAAAGAAAAAGCTTAAAAAGCAAAACTAAGATTTGCAATTCTTACTCTCTAATCTGAACTATAACAAAAACTACTAATACCCCCCCCCCAAAAAAAAAGAAAACAAGTGAGCCACTATGAATAACAAAGACTGGCTTTATCAATCACTGAAATCGAACAAAACTTAGTAATTTAAGATTCCAGTCTTTCCCAAAACAAGCAGAATTGGGAGGAAAGAGAGCTGTCCTGCGATGCCTGGCATCGGCCGCGGTGGCAGCCGGCGCGTGCTCGCTGTGCTCCGGAGGAGACTGCTCTCTCGTTTGCAGAGTAGTTGCGATCCCCCCAAACTAGTTAGGCAACCACAACTGAAAAGAAAGAAATAACCCTCTAAAAACCAAATGGGTGACTTTATTTCGTACATACGGCTTTGCAAGTGCTGCTTTCTTTGGTACTTCTAATAGGGAGAGTTTCGGTTGCGCCTGATGTCGGAGAGCAGATTCAATACTTGTCAGGGCCAAAATATTTTGCCGCAGATCATTTCTTTAGTAGAAAACATCGAATCATGTCATGGCTGCAAGAGCAATGGAAGTTTTTCAGCCCAGATGATGTCAGAAAGTCCCAGGACCCTCTTTCTCTCTTTAGATATCCCAGAATAATCTTTCTTATGATGAATTTAAATGCAATTACTTTCTTTTTCCTCCTGCCTGATTAGATTAAAAGGCAGAATGCGGTTATTTAAACAGCAGCAGCAGTATTTGTTTGGTTTGTGTTTTTACCTTTATCACAGCTTATGTACAGAGGTTTATGTAGCCTGCTAATAGTGGACGTAGGTCCTTTTTAATTCTTCCCAGTGTAAGAAAAACCATATGTGAATATTTTGGTTTTTTTAAAGGTGGGGCCTGAAATGCAAGGCAGGCATAGCTCGCTCCTGGCTAAACTAAAATTAAATGAGTGCTGCTATAATAGAAAAAAATGAGCACCAAATTTGGCTGCTGGTTTTCTGAGAACTGGTGGTTTTAGCTATCAGTTGTGTAAAAAAAAGTCATGCATATCCCATCCTCCTTCCCAAAAGTGTTGATCATAAGGTTGAGCTTGCAATTCAACATTGGCATGGTAACCTCTTATTTTGAATTTTTTAAAAGAACTGGCTGTGTTTTTTAGGTGTGTTTTGTGTTAGTGGTTTGCATGCAATAAACGTTTACTACTTTTTTCCTTTGTTGAAGTGAACTTTTTTTTGTCTTCAGCTAGAAAAACACTGTGCTTTTAGGCTCAAGAGCCAACTTTTTTTTTTTTTTTTAAGGTTTTAAACTTTTCAACCTGTGCATGTACAGTCTACATAAAGATCTCATTGCATAAAAAAGTGAAGGCAAGCTGCACATTTGTCCCTGTCGCAAGGCGACTTCTGCCCTTGTAGTAACGTTTCAGGCGAAGTTGGAGATGCGACGTGTGTCTGCAGACTAAATGCAGTTGTCAATTTAAGAAACAGCGTGGTATTGCTAGTCTCTAAGCTCTTTTCTTGGCCAATGTCATCTGATATTTTCTGTTGGCATACTGATTGAATTTTTTGCACTAAACACTGCTTTCACTGTAACCTAAGCTGTGAGAGAAAAGCAGAAAGTTCTCCGTTGAGCTCAGGTTGTTTGGCTCTTTCTTCATTCCTTAGCCGTGATCAGCGGTTTTGCTCTCCTCCTTTTGGGAAGAGGTTGAGTTGACTGATTAGACATCTTGCCACTACCTAAAGTTCCAGTCCTGAAAGCATCTAAGCTCACGCTTAATTTAAAGCTTCGCAGCAGTCCTGTTAAGGTAACCGGCCATTGGTAGGGCAGCAGGCAGTGCCACCATCTCATTTCGGCAGTTGTGTAGACCCAGTACTGTGTTCTTCCTGTGTAGACCTGGGATCTCTATCCATGGAGATATTACGGTACCATCCAGGTGATCACTTTAACTTGATTTGACTCTAAGCTGTCTTTAGGATGTACTGCTGTCGTTCTTGTGCGTCACTATTTCTTGTCTATTTTGTGCCCTTGTATCACAGTGCCAGTTGATTTGTCTGTCTTTCACCAAATTTCTAATGTGTCAAGCAAATCAATGCCTAGTACATCAGTTTAGGACCAGATGCTCTGGTTCCCCATCTTATTTCCTGCACCTCTGGCTTAGATAAGTCGCTGCTTTGGCTCCTTTTCTCATACCTATTGAAGTGGCGGTGGGTTTTTCATATCCTATTTGATGTGCCCCTCTCGCCTATCCTTTTCCTGAGGTCATAGACTTCTTGTGTCATCTTTAAGGTCCTCCTGAAGCATGTGCTCCTCAGTGCCTGTCAGCTTTCTCCTGTTCTTCTGCTTTAAAGTTCATTCAGTGCCATCTTAATTTGAAGTGCCAGCAGCTTGGTCTCTTACAGGTCAGGTGAAGTCCATCCCTACTTCACAGGTTACCTTGGTTGAGGGAGTGCTCTAGATCCTGATGAGCTTGAAACTGTTCTCCTTGTACTGTCTTCTCAGCCAAGTATTCAAGTGGTGCATCTCCACCAGACTCCCTGGTCCTCTGCGGGTTGTTGGCAGCATTTCAGAGACTGCTGCTGTAGAAGTCCCCGTTTTCAGCTTCTTTCCCAGGAGACTGAATTTTGCCCCAGGGTCTGGTCTCCTGCTTTTGCTTATATTGCTGGTATCCACTCACACCACGGCATTGGGTTTCTCCTCAGCACTTTTTATTAACCCATTTTTACGCTGTTTATTCTGCAGACCTTAAAGCAAGGATGAGGTCTGCGTGGATACAATACTGCTTTATGAATAACTAATAAACCACTCTGATCCAATAGCAATTCATTTCTTTTTTTTTAGTATGCCCTTAGGAATAGCCACAAGGTTTACATTTGCTTTTCTGGTCAAGCGCTTTTAATAAATAGATTAAAAACCAAAAGCACACTTGGGATAATGCAGAATGTTATCAAGCAGTTGAAATGGAGTCTGTATTCATTCTTAATGGAAATGAGATGCTTGGTAGGAGCAACACCAACGGGAACGTTGAAAATTCATTATGTTTTATGGGGTAGAGGCAGTGTCAAGCAATTTGTTCAGACTTGCAGCCCTTAAGAGTCAGTCAGAAGCTGTGGAAGAGGAGCCCGTACAAAAATATTTACTGCGTTAAGCCTGGGAAAACCTGGGGTCAAATGTCGTCTTAATGTAAGGCTTGAATGTGCCTGAATAAATCCATGTGTTTGTCCTCTTACATTTTGCAATGTTTTAGTGGGATAGCTTAACGTAGATTAATTAGAGCTCAAGCAGTAATGAAAAAACCAAAGATAGTATAAAGCCACTTCAGTAAAAGCAGGCAAAAGGCTTACCTCCACCCCTCTTTTGATGATTAGTAATTTATATAGCTTATTTATAGTCTAGGGACGAGTTGGAGCATCACAAACTTCTTGGTGAATTTACAGCTTCAGGCCATTTTATTGGAAACGGAGGCAGAAAGTGGCCCCGGAGTCGCCCGAAGTGCCCGTGATGTGTCAGGTTCAACAAGCTTGAGAATAAAGGCCAGGTTCAGTTTTGATCTGGAAAACAGTTTAACTGAACAAAAGAACAAGTAGAACCAATTTTTGCTTTATATTCCGTTGAATCCTCGGCTATGTTAGCATATGGTGGTATTATTGCCTCTCCCATAAAGGCGGTGTAATTTAAAGGCATAAAAATCTTCCTTTCAGGATCACTTCAGTTTGTTTTCCCCGTATCCCTTTTTCATGTCACTCCAGTCTATACCAAACGGTGATTTTAAAATTGGCTTCCTTTCTTGACACAAATCATACCCTCCTAAAATACCTATAGCTAAACCTATCTCTTCTTCTGCATCAGTTTGAAGCTTCTACCCTGTCCTGAAAATTACTCCTTGTCTTTCTGCCCTGTTATCTTCCTCCTGCTGACTAACCTTGAAGTCCTCCATCCTGAACGGCATTTGCCTGCCTACAGGATCTGCTCTACTTTCAGACTGCACCTGAAGTGTAAAAATCCTATCTTTTGAACCGTGTGACAGAGAAGGAGGAGGAAAAAAAAAATCCTAAAGCCGTCGTTTTTCTCCTGTGCCCTTTCAGGCATATGCAGCATCTATTTGTTTTGAGTAGCACTGAGCATGCTGTCTCTCCTCGAGTAATAATTTATAAGGGGATTTTTTTCTGTTGCTCTCAAAGGTTTTGCAAGATTATATCAAAGAGAACGATGAGAATCTGTGATAAACACCCTTATAGGTGCAGTAAGCACACATATATATATAAATGCACAGAGTAGCTAGCTGTGGCACTAATGCAAAGTGTAGAAAGGGAGGGAGTGGTTTCAGTCATTAAATATAGGAGAGTTTGTCTTCAGTTTTCCAAATTGGTTCTGTTCAATATGTAGAAAATAGGGAACTTCTGCATCTTGCTTTAGCAGGCATCTCTTGAGGGAGAGGATTTATTTTTTTGTTTACTGAAACACAGTAGAAGCAGGAATAATATGCAGCGATATCAAAAAGCGTGTGTGAAATTTGACTTGCTGTTTTGCAGACAAAATTATGTTTTTGGACAGAGAAAATGGCTATGTTGTTCTAAAATATTTGATGGAATTACAATGTCATCACAAATTACAGAGAATGAGCCTAAATGGCCCCTTGTATCACACCTAACCTTTTATCTTTGCTTCCCATAATGCATGTTTTTTTTAGAAACAAGGTGAGTTCCTTGGCTAGTCGTTCTTCATCTCTTTTATACAGTGTCTTGGTGAAATAGTATTTTGGTTTTGTTCATCAGGAATTATTTCATTGCAGCAGAACTGCACTTGGCATTCAGTCTCACGGTAAGGCTGATTTTCCTGAGACAGTGCATTGCGAATTCTTTTGAACTTTGACTTGCCTTCGTAAATGCTTTTCCATAACATGATATCATGACAAAGTTCATAAGGCAGGGAGTTGTTTTTGTTGAATTTCTCTTGTTTTGTGTGAAACAAGATTCCAGATAAATACAAGGTAAAGTTATTGTACAGCTAAATATTATCATATCTGCAGAGGCAGCCCCAGGTCTGCATCGTAACTCATTCTCTTGTTGCTTTCTGTTCCAGAGTCGACAACTGGAATCGGAAACTGGAACAACTGAAGAGCACAGCCTCAACAAGGAGGCTCGGAAATGGGCTACCCGCGTAGCACGTGAACACAAAAACATTATCCACAATCAGCGGGTAGGTTAGGAAAACACTAGTTTGCTGATTTTATTTGTTGCAGCTCTCTACGACCTGAAATAAGAACTGCTAGAAGCACTGAGGAATTATTTTTGTCCTATTTTCTCTCCAGGCCACCTGCCTTTTTCATCTTTTCTTATTTGTTTTTGGTGGGGCACACTCCAACAGCCAAGTTAGCAGCTCCTCAAACTCATTGGCTTGTCAGTATGTTCTGTTATTCCCATATAAATCTGAAGTTACTGCTTCCATTTTATTGCCAATAACTCACAGACCTGTCTCCCTTCTGCACCGTGTACTTCTGTCCATCCTAAAGTTTCAGCAAGTCTTTCATCTCCCCTATATATTAGCTGTAGGAAATGATGTATTCATTTTGAGCATTAAAGGTCTTTTCAACACCAGAAAGTCCACATGAGTAATACACACTAAAATCTGATGTAAAGACACTAATACATTAACTGTGTATTGATAAGGTTATTTCTACATATCTGGCTCAAAAAAACAGAGGGACCTGGGGCTGTATTTGGGCTGTCTAATTTGGGGCTTTGGGTGGCTGTGATTTGGCATGCAGATGCAGCTGCGTAGGAGTTAAGCTGAACTTGAGAATTAAGTCGGTTAATAGAAATGCACCCTTTCAGTTTGGGTCACAAAGTTCTTAAAACTTCTGCGCCAAGGCTCCTGTGCTCTTGTCTGCAGAGAGCGCTGGAATCCAAGCATCTAAACTCCATCACAGTTCAGAGATGAACTGTGAAGAAGCTAACTTCTGCCTAGAGAGATCTGCTACGTTACACGTGCTCAGTCAAGCCTAGCTTGCTCAGAGCATATTGAATTCAGTTAAAGAGGGTGTGGTTATACAGTAGTATCTATAATATTTTATGGTATTCTGGGTGGTTTTGCCCTCAGAGTTGCAGAACTTCTGCTTTAGTACTTAGAGATTTGAACCATTCCTCAAGCTTTCCAGGAAAAAGCATCAAGCAAGAAGCAAGACTGAAATAGGTTTACCATCTTGCACGAATTCTGTTGAACCTGGGTCACTCTACAGCAACAAGCAGAAGTTGTAGCACCAGGTGGAGGATATAAACAGAGAGGATCTAGAGTCTGTACCCAAAAGATGATAGAAGGATTCCCCTGGGAGGAAAGAGGGGGTTTTCTGGATTCTCGTCCTAGCTCCTGATCCTCTTTGTGCTTTTTTTCCAATGACTCTGTAATGTAAAATTCATAAACAGTTACTGAAGCAGTCTCTGGCTTGTAGATACCTGCAGTTGCATGCTTTTGTTATTTTTCACTTGGACCATTATAATCAACATACATACATGGGAAGCTCCAACTGGCCTTCAGCAAATTCTCCTCTGCACGCAAGGCTACTGCGAGTACAGCGAGCTTATCTGGGCTTCCCCTAGGGCAAGGCTACCATGAGCACCTTTCCACTCCCCGTTTGAGATGCGCTTTCAACTTGACATAAACATGGAGCAACCTGTCCATTTTATATGTGTGAATATTAACATATAAATGAGTTATTTCATGCTTATCACAGCTTAGTGTTTTCCTCTGTGTTGAAGCATTTCCTTAAATGGAATTTCTGTGTGAAATACTTTGCTTTTGAACTGTGTTTTGCCTTAGTCGTCATCTTTTTCTTCTGGAATGCAATATCATTTGTCAACCTGGCATCTAATCGGATGATGATTTTTGTGAATCGTCATAAATATTGGTCATGCGAATGGTTTATGAGCACATGCTAACTCTGCGATGTATTTTCTTATGTTTGACAGACGCTTGAGGAGCTAGAGTGCCATGGGCCTGTGATGTCTGAGCAAACCCGCGCAGAACTGGAGCAGAAAATAGATGAAGCCAGAGAGAGTATTCGCAAGGCTGAGGTAAGAATGAAATTATTTTGGCATGTTCAACTTCTTTCTGCAGTAGGATATAGATTACAGCTGTTGAATTTTGTGAGTGGAAATGTAAGCTTTTAGCATCAAAGCATCAGGGAATTTTAAGATGTCATTTTTTCCTTGATTTCCTACCTCTCAAAGCACTGAATCAACTTAATGAAAGACTCAAGAGATTAGAAGAGCAATATTAAAAAAAGAGTGATTAAACTTGTGATGTTTTCTTCTATTGTGCGAAGATCAAAAATATACACATTTTAGGGCTTTTGTCTAAAGTTATATAGAGAAAAGAACAATCTCTAGTTTACTAGTTTCCTTGTGCCTGAAGGAGCCGATACCGGAAAATGATGATTGTATCTCTACACTCAAGTGTTTGGCTTCTAGAAGCAACTACCACATAGTGATCTGCCTTCTGCTCTAGTATTTTTTTTAAAACACAAATTAATTTGTAATGTAGATGAGGAAACATTTGAAGTAATCTTTGCATCTCTTTGTACTTTTCCTCTGTGATGCTTTTGAAAAGGTTGCAGAGGCTAATAAGACCTGTTCCGGGTAAAGAAAGAGACTCAAGAAAAGATAAAATAGCTTCATATTTGATTGCCAATGTTAAGTTGATAAAACTTAACTGTTTTCATGGCCAGTGATTCAGAACCCTTTTGGAAACAACAGGAACTAATCTATTAGTTCTCAGCTGAGTGGGCTGCTTAATTAAAACCGTAGAGCAAATGTGATTATTTCAGCTAAGTGCTTCTCATATTGGTAGGTACTCAGAGTACCTGATGTAATTAAGAATGTGATTTAGAGTTCGAGAGGTTAGAAGATACAGAGTAAAAATATTCCTCCTACTGGTGTAATAAATGTTAGCATTTTTTAAACAAATTCATACTATGATCTATTAACCAAAAATGTTTTAAAATGCACCAATATTTTATTCTGAGTAACTATTTCAAACCAGCTGTACTCCAAGGTACTACAGTTAATGATTAAACATGCAAGGACAGAGAGTGTGAGAAAGAAAAACAAAAGCAGCAGCAGAAAGAGGTAAAATGAGGAGGAGGAGAAGGTTCTTGCACAAAAATAGTGTAAAAGGTATAGATGAGACCAGTTCTAGAACTTAAGTGTTTGCAGATCTTAAGAAGGTATGATTAGCAGGACCCAGTAAATCAGTGGAAATCTGCTTGAGGAAGGAGAGAAAAGGAGAAAAACTGACAGTGCTTTATTTGTGGAGCTCTGGCATGTTAGAGCTTTGAAGGTAAGACTTGCAATAGCCATGGCTTAAGGAGGATCTCAGCAGTGGAAATCAGGCCATGGTCCTGCGTGAATAATACAGAGCACAAGAAGGCAGGGATAAAACACCAGTTATTGTCCATGCAGTTAAAGCAAAGAACAAAATTGAGAGCATTGAGGACTTTTGCCTAGCAGAAGGGTGGCATTTCTGAGAGTCTTAGCTAAAAGAGCTTGAGACAAAACTGCAGGTTCCCTTGGCCACATGCACAGAAGATTAACTGAGAAGTAGAGTTCCAAGAAGTGGAAGGTACGTGTGTGTGTATATATATATATATGTATATATATTTATATATATACACATCCATACACACACATATATAAAGAGAGAGATGTGAGATAAGAATAAAACCCTGTTGGATGCTATAAAAGAAAATTGGCTTTTCCAAAGGTCGAGGGATGGATAGAGCTTTGTTGGGAAACATACGGGGAGGGAGGTACCCTGCCAGGAAAGTGATTCATAAAAAACTATGAAGAAGACAATAAAATAGCATGCAAGTCTCAGATCTAATGAGAAATGAGTGCAGAGTGATGTACATGTGTCCTTCTAAATACCAAGCAGTATTCAGAAGAGATAGAAAGCATGAATTTTTTAAAATATTTTTTTCAGAGAGAGGTATTTTACAGTATTTGGTAGAAAACTGAGTTTCAAAAAACAGCATATTTCCCCATTTCTCAGTGCTAGCTGGTGTATCGTAGTTAAAGTATCCTTTACCTTTCTAATATTTAGCACATGTTCTGTTTTGCAACAGAAGAAAATGCCAAGTGCTTGAGTCTAAGCAGACTCACTGGCTAGGTAATTTTCTCTGACTTTTTTCTTCCTTCACTTTTGATGAATGTTTTCTACTGTGTATTTCAAGGACATTAGAAATTTTTGAATGGTAGGTATGTAAACCACTTTGTGACTTTTATATGTTGCCTCATAAGTTATTTGTAGTATAGGATATTTTTTAAGAAAGCCTACCACATGAATTCAGTAAGCTTTTTGGCTTTTATTTAGGCATGGCTTTTTATTCTAGCTTCAGTCCTTATCAGTCCCCGCTCTTTAAAGTGGCACTGTTAAAGTCATTTCAGGACCATTAATTAGCAAAGAGATTTTTAGAAAAGGAACTGTGTAAGCTTTGAATAGAAACCCTTTTTATTCCGTAATACAATGGTAATTCTTTTCAGGAGGTGAAAGCCAAACATTCGCTGCGTTCCTTTGTGTTAGTGATGGCTTGGTGAGGGAAAGATATTTGCAGTCACCCAAGAAGAACAAAAAGTTACAGTCACAGATTTCAACTGTAGGGTAAGAGTGGAATTGTCCTTTCCCTGTGCCGTTGTGCTGCATTTTGGCCAATGCTTTTCGATTCAAGAAGCTGCTGAGTTGTAGGTAAAGCAAAGGAAAGAGGCACCTGATGGAGCTCCGTGATGGACCTTCACAGAGGTCCTTCCCTTCAGTGTCTGGAAAGTTGGCAAAAGCCGACAGTTATCCGATGGATGTGGCTGAGAAAGGAGAGAAATTTTTCAGCATCTCTGCGTTATTCACAACAGGACTAGGAAAGCGGACAAAGAAAAATTACACGGACTTTCTTTTCCTTTTGTGAATAACGTCAGTCCAGCACTTCTCCGTCCTCACCCTTATTCTTTGCTTTTGGACACCTCTTCTCCTATCTTCACTGTTCCTTTGTAGGCCAAGGTAATTAAAAAGCTTTTCCGTTTAATGCCGTTTGCTGGAAGAGCCTCTTGGCACTGTTGGGTGCAGCTTGCACCCTGGGCAAGGCCATGGGGAGAGGCACACGTGCGCAGTCCCCGTAGCTGCCACCGCGCTGAGGATCCTCGACGCACTTGTCCCAAGAGAAGAGTGAGCCTGCCAACAGCAATACGGGGGATTTTGCACCAATTCGGTGGGAAAAAAAGGAAGACGTTTTGAGTTGTGGGTGGAGATTGTGATTTTGTCCAGGGGAACACCTCTGAATTTCATGGAGGGTTGGTTTGGTTAAGAGAGGAGAGTCATTAATGTTTTCTAAGGGAAAATTTTTCTCTCTGAGCTCCATGAAAAGATTCACGATGGATTACGTTTCCAAATCTCTTTAAGTTAAGATGGGAAGTCTGGCAATGAAATGTGGTAGGCTTTCTGTGGCTCCTCAGTTTTTGACGACTTGAGTATTTTTAAGCACAAAATCTGTTATAATTATTTTGGGTGGGATTCATGTGAATCAAGCCTGTTTTCAGGTCTAATAGTTCATTCATTGTTGCCTTTCTGTCTTACACCCTGCAAAAAATTGGTTTGTGTAGTTCACAGAGTAATACAAAATGAAGAGTCCTCCAAAAACGAGAACAATTTGCTCGTTTTACATTTGCAGCTCTTCAGTTGTTGCTGAAGTCACGCTATTATAAGCTCGCTTGACACATTGCGCAGTTAAATCCTGTGTGAGTAGCCTGCAGTAATTTGCCCTTTACCACTGAGTTCATTATCACCTTGTTCAAATTAAAGCTTTCCATCTGCAGAACTTTGTGAATACCGTTGTGACTGTAACTAGAAGAGTAATCTGCTTTGTGCCATGTCTGGAAGTTTCTGATGTTAACACGTAGATGATGCTTAACAAAGAAGCTGTATTATCGGAAAGGTATCAACGCACTTAGCTTGTAACTGCAACAAATATTGGTTAATGTGCTGGTAGTTGTTGCCATTGGGGTCAAGGCTCAGACATGGAAGGCTCCCATCTATTTTAATTGATTAAAGCAGTTAGAAAGAATAGCACCTCAAGAAAGAGAAAGGTTTTGCAGAGTACATGTTAGCTAAACTTGAGCTGACCTCCTCACGAGAGGAGATCTGTAGAGCAGCATCTATTCTTGATGAATTGCTCCAGTGCCAGGACATGTAAATATCAGAAGAGTGATCTCTGCATGCAATCTAGTATGACACGAGCTGAGTCACAACCTTTTAGTGCACTTGAGCCTGGCCAGGCTACAGGACACAAACTCCAGTGCTCCTCTTGGAAATGCTTTCACCGTGGATACCTGCAAAGCAGCCACCTGGAGCTTTTCTTTTTCCCAGGCAGTGAGCCATCAGAGAGACATCCAAGAATTAAGTCGTAGTTGGTAGAGCAGTCTACAGTTACTATTCACACGAGAAATGGATGTACAGCATGGGCAGAAGATGGAGTTTGGAGTTGCCCACAGCAAATATGTATGTGGACCATCAGTTAAAAAGTAGAAGATACTTGTTGGTAACTTGGTTTCTCCAGGATGTGTTGTCCAAATGTCTATTAGTCGCTTTCCCTTCCTCCTCAGAGACCCTAAATTCGTTGAGATCTAACATTTTAGAGGAACTGTGGAAATCTGTGTGTGGTTTCTGTATTGCTTAAGCAGAAAGGATGTGAGAGCAGGCACGTTTTGCAGGTACAGCAAAGAAATGTAATAGAAATGCATCTGTAGTGAAGACATTTTGAAGGACCCTCGTTACCAAAGAGTTTCTCTTCCACCAGATGATATAGTGCCTGGACATAAAAGCTTAGATTGGCACATCCACAACTCACTGATTAATTTTAGTGTCCCCCCCGGTGATAGAAGGTATTTTTCCTGGCTGTCTCTCTCATGAGCAGACTCCTTGATTAAAGTTTGGAGAAGACATGGCTTATACCAGATTGCTCCTGTGCAAGCAATATATGAAGAAGATACGCAATGACCATAATTGATAACCATATTTTCTTTGTTGATCTTACATATGAAAAGTTTGGGGGTTTTAATTTTTTGTTTGTTTGTTTTCTTATGCATGATTAATGAAAATATTAGAACATGTCTGATAAGACATCTGGCACTGACAGAGGGTTAATATTCGGTGGTTAATACTACACTTTAGATTCAGAAGAGTCCTCTCCTTGTCAAAACAGCATTTAACCACGGTTGCATGAGACATCCTGAGACATTGCTCCTGCGTTGTGATATGGGCAGCCGCTGCAAGCAGAGGGTGCTTATTTAAATCGAAGGTGGCAGAATACAGGCATCGTCTGTCAGGGAGGTCGTCTGTAAGGGAGGTTGAACTTCTGTGGCTGCAAAACAGTAATTTGAGAAAATAAATTATTGCTGTTGCCCCTTTTCACTTACTCAGCTGGCTCAGGTAACTAAATTACAACTTACGTGTTTTAAATGAATATTTTTGTGACAATGGTGAGGAAGCTTGCTGGGTGTTTTATAGCTTTTAGTTCAGGCGGTTTGATGGACCTGATTTTCCTTGAAATAGCTTTCCGTTTCTCTGCAGGCTGTGTCCCTTCGTATTATTGATGGCTAGGTGGGGGAAAATGTATTTGTAGTCGCTGAAGAATCTTATCTTTAAACTGTTGGAGAGAAAAAAAATTATTATTACCTTCCCTGATCTGTGTCGCAGAAATTAGGGGAAACAAAATCCATGGTTTCCATAATCCTTTCTTTCCGCCTTCCTCCTGGACTCGGAGGTAGGTTGCTTGGGTCTCACCTTATGCTGTTTCTCCAACCGCAGACCCCGAGGCTTTGGTTGCCTCGTGTGAGTATCGCCAAGTACTAGCGACGGTTTTAGGGCTGAAATAATTTTTTTAATGGTGACGGGAGATTTCCCATTTGTGCTGAGGTCTATGTTCTGGGCAGGTCTTGGGGCCTCCACGGTCATTAATCCCATTTCCAGTTAATTATAGGGGGATGCGTTTTGTCTCATAATTAAGACATCTACAACCGTCAAGAGAGCATTTGTACCAGATTAGATTCGATTAAGACTCATTATGCTGCTGTTTGCTTCGTTTGATTAGTTCAGAAACCAAACATTGCTTAGGTCCATTTCTAATTGTAAATTGGGGGCCGTTTTCCCCTTCTCCTTACATTCGGTTACGAATATTTATTACGGTGCTGTGGTACCAGGTCTGTTTGCTCACTGAGCTCCTGTTGTATCTTTGGATCTCATCTATTAATCATATGCTGCTTGCGGTCCTGCTGCATCTCAAGTAGACCCAGCTAATTTTCAGCAATCAGCGTCTTATTTTTGTCTTCTTGCAGTTGTACCTTTCTGCTTGGTGCTGTAAGAGGTGCTATTCTCTGCTCATAAGAAATGTGAGAAAATCTAATTCCATCTGCTTCACCAAAAATAAATAAATAAATGACGGAATGGAATAAGGCTACCGACAAAAAAGTTCAATTTGTGAAATGTCACTTGCTGCCATCTATGGCTTTGCTCAGGAAACATATGCTTGGGAGCATCGTGCTAAGCAAACAGATTGTCTTCTCCGTATGAAGTCTGGACGAGCCCTTAGTCCTTCCGGCTAGTCAGATTGATGACTAGCCTAAAAAAAAACCCCAGTCCCTTTCGGCATCTGCGGATCATGAATTTTGAACTTGTTTTGTGGTGAGCAGTTTTCTGAGGACAACTGGAGGGAGAAGAATTTTGTCGCCCAGAAGAGTATCGTCAGAGCCTTGAAGTCGTACGACGGTATCATCAGCTCCGTGCAAGCGTTCAATCATTCTGACTGGGATGTGGCAAAAATCAAATTACTATATTTGAGAATTTTTGCCTGGAAGTAATACATTTAGTGATTATTTTTCAGGGTCTTGCTCTAAGTGAGAAATTTGCATACTCGGCAGTATTCTCAGATCCTGCCTAAATATTTCACGGTATAGTTTGTGACAAACCTGACCAGTCTGGTAAAAACAGTGAGAAAGGAAGTCTTTAGGAGACTGGGTTATATAGATTGCTGATAATAATAAAGAATATTTGTTGATTAGTGGGCATTCAACAGAGGAAGGTATTTTGCAGGATGAAGAGGCAGGAAAAAACATGGAAATGTTTTGGAGCTAATGATGAATGACGGTCCTAAAGATGCCTGGAAGAAATACTCAGTTGAAGAACTCTGCTTAGATGTTTTAGAGAGCCCTATGCACTCTAAAAGCTAGGTATTTTGTATGGAGATAGATGGATCAGTCATTCTCAAAACACCCTGCAAATAATAATCACCATAAATTTGAATTTTGCAGATATGAAGAATAATTGCGGTAGGAATTATTTTTCATAATATCTATCATATTTATTTTTCATAAAGGGATTGGGAATTAGTCTGGGCTACAAGAATATCAGCGTTGCTTGTTTTGTAGATTTTTCTTACTGTCTTTTTTTTTAATGCAGTTCTTTCCCCCTTCTTTTGAAAGGTGGATTTCAGTATAAATCCAGCCTACTTTCTTGGACCTGTGGTTTGAAGGCAGCACTATTTCCTAAGAATTGTTCAGCTTAGAGGGAACCTGGGGACATCTCTAGTCCAGCTTCTGCTCAAAACAGAGCTAACTTCAAAGTCTTTCCGAATCTCATGGTGACTATGAAACGTTTTTTGGTATCTTCAAAACCAGTATTGATTCAGAGGAGCACACCGGTCAGAGAAATAGGTTAATAAAGGTTTACCTGGGTGCATTTTATATACACTTCATTCCCCACTCGCGGGATTTGGGTAAGCTCCATTCAAAGCTCCATCCTCCGCAACTCCACTTGCATCTGCTGGTGCATCTCCCCCTTTCCCACTGACTGCTTTCCGTATTTAGGGATGTTTCATGTTTTCATAATTGCCATCTTATTTTTCCCAGGCTCAAAAATAAGCCCGCTAGCCGGGCTGCAGCGGCGCAGGTGGGCTCGTCTTGGTTAACAACTTGGCCGGTGTTTTCTTCACCTTGGCACTCTCGCTGGAGCCGCGTTATCTCTTCTGGCTTTTCATTTCCTTTTTGTTGCACCCCAGCAGCCTCTTTTGATTCGGCTCCGTGCAGTCGGGCGGAATAGTTAGCATATAAATTAAGCAGCTCTGGTACTGTAATATTTGGAGAAACTCCCTGCCCGTTCTCCTCCTTAAAACATGCTCGGTGTTTCTGGCTTACCTGCTTTTTGGATCTTGATTTACTGCATTACTGCATTAAAAGCATGGTTTCTTTTTTGTTGTTTATATTTAAATCCTTTTTATTTAGGGAAAAAAACCCTAAAATTTAAGCAGTGTTTCTAAAAGGGGAAAAAAATAGAAATAGCATCTTTGCACAATGTTGAGCCAAAACCTTTCTTGCAGTGTTTATGTTTCAGCCAAACCAGTTCACCAGTTTGCTTGCTTGCAGTTTTGCAGACCTTCAGCTGCTTCATTCACTACTTAATTTCACCCACTTTTAATGTCTGAATGTGCTCGTAAGTATAACTTGGTCTAAAATAAAGCTTACAGTTAGGCAGGCAAGGAGAGGGGGAGAAGGCGCTTTCCGATGGAAAAGCACCCCTATCACTAGCAGGATTGGTTTTATTCACTGTTTATGCAGTCACATTACTTGATGCCTGTTATACATAAATAAATGCGCTGGTCCGTTTTATTTAGAGCACATTAGAACGCCGTCGGCCAGCCAGAGCTGCTTGTTTAAGGGCCTGCATTAGCTCGACTTTGCTGGACTTTTGCATTTTTGCCCGAGGTCCCAGCGTTGCAGTGCTCCCGAAGCTCAGCCGCCCTCCCAGCCGCGTTCAGTACTGTCGGCAATAGAAACGGATGCTGGATTAAAAGTATTTTCAAGCCTGTGAGCTTCTGTCTGTCGAGGTTACTCAGCCAGGATGTATAGCATATCTGCTTGAGAGTGAGAATCAAAAGCCTTATTTAATTTTTAACTTGAAATCTGTGATCTCTTGGAAGCCACAAGGCTTTGAGAGCTTCTTTAAGGGTGTCTTAGCTCCGGTTTGGCTACGGCAGCGAGCCGTGGCGATGCACACAGGCTTCCCTATGGGATTTGTGAGAACGTATGCCGTGTCTCTTCACATATCCATATTTCCCTTTCTGGCTAAGCTCTTCGGAAATCGAGAGGAAGAGCCGGCACCTTCAAGCTATGTCCTTTTTGCAAGGTGGGTCCCCATTTGACGAAGTCAGAACTTGAGTTGGTGGAAACCTCAGCTTGACGTACCCTGCGTTTGGGGTCCCAGCAGCACGCGGAGCAGAGCCGATGCTGGTGGAATCGCCTTTGCTTTCGCTGGGTGCTCCTTCATCCCCCGCTTACAGTAACTTACTTTATTCAGTTATAACAAAAGCATCAGACTCCAGCTAATCTGGATGTAATGATATCTGAATGAAGCGCTTGTATTTTTAAATAGGTAGCTATTCCCATGTGAGAAAGAATAAAGTTATTAATGCCTGGCTTTTTTCTTTTTATAGGTAGGAAGGTGTTATCCCCAGCTTACCGGTATAATTATTTAAGTAAAAAAATACATATCTATGCTTAGAAGTAGCGTTATGCATCTTCCAAGTGCAGGCCTGACCTAATGCCGTAAGTACGTGTACGGTTTGCCTGCGATGGAACGAAACTCAAAACATTTGTGGTTTGGAGCAAACATTTGTTGAATTTAAGGATTTGTTGCATGTTAAGAGCAGTGGGCGTAAATGGAGCGGGGTAACTCGATTGGGTGCGTTGGGTATCTTGGATTAAAAACTCTTGTCTGACCCTTAGCAGCGGCAGTCAAGGGCCTCAGAGCAGCGGGTTTATTTTAGCTAACGAGTTTGTCCAAACAACATGGTTTAACGCAGCCCGGGAGCGAATGTGAACTGCAAATGTTTATAGCATGCTGAGACTGATGTTTAGTACTGTTGCAAAGCTCACGCTAATTGGAAATTGCCTAACGAGGTAAGACAGCAGAACAGGCTGATGGTTTCTTTGCGTTAGGTTGGGTACGGTCTGCGGACGAGCCGGAGCATCCCAAGAAAAGGCCGTGCGAGTGCCGCCGGATCAGTGCAGCCTCTCTTCTCCCCCTTCTCTCAAAGAAGGTGTGGTTAAAAAGTGGGTTTGTTTCGAAACGTGAATACTTGCTAACAGGAAAGAAAGAGGTGTTTTCAAGACATCGGCATCCCCTGGTTAAGCTTTCTCGGTGCAACCGTTTCAGGCTGAAGTTTTTGGGTTTAAAAGCGTATTTTTTGTTTAGCTTGATTCAGGGGGAAATCCACTTCTCGGTTTGCTCTGAGTGCTCCTCAAGACAATTTGTCCAAAGAAAAAGTTAATAATTTAAAAGAAAAAAAAAGATTATTGCTTCCTTGTACTCAAGGCTTTAAAATATGCAAACTGCAATATAAGTAGTGGCAAAGCAGGAAAAAAAACCCTGAAAAACCCCTATGTGACAGGTGCTTCCTTTCTAAGAACAATAGAGAGGAAAAATGCTTATTCCATTCACCAGCAAGATCCAAAAGCTATAAATCTATCTAGGATTTTTGCTTTTGGACTACACTCTCATATTGAAGGGTTTTATTGTATTGCTTTTGTAAATATTGACAAAGTTCAAGTTGGAGCTGGGGCTGCTCTAGCTTTTAAGGGTTTGAGAAGTTGCTTGATGCTGTGATTAAGCTGAACGAATCTGACTGTCAAACATAAACGCTGGTATCTGAATCGATCTTTGGACTTTTTATTCTGTCTTTCTAAATCGGCATTCTCTGAGTCCTGATTTGTGTGGTGCGTATTAGCGTATTTTACATTATTTTCTCATTTTCTTCGGTATATGAACGGTATTTACAGTGCATGTTAATCATTCACCTGATGCCTGCTCGAGTGGAGAAGTGGAAACTTATGGTTAAGTGGCTTTGGCCTTTCTCATGGGAAATATTTTGCAAACTCCTCCCGTCCTTTGGTCCCCGATACGTAATTGCACGTGAGAGTGTGTGCACGCGGCCATGCCCGCATGAAGATTTATGTCACGTAATAAATCCTCCTCTTTAAGAGTTTATCTGCCTTGCAGAAATCCCATTCATTCCAAACAGAAGTTAAAATGATCCGTCTCAAAAGCTGTTTCGTTTTTTGGAACAGGCTTAAAGTCACCCTTGCGAGTACTTTTACAGTGAAAATGTACCTGTGCTTAGGTATTCAGCTGGATGGAACTTGTTAAACTTGCTGAAGTTTCTCATTTGTTTTCTGACTTATCTTCTTAATATAAAGGTAATAGTAATAAAGTGCAAAGTCCTATCAAAACCGAGAAAAACACCAGTATCAATTGAGATCAACCTGAATGCCTTTATATATTAAGGATGTTCTTACTCATCTTAACATCTGTATAGGACTGATTAGTGGTTCAATTCACTAGAAAGATAATTGTACACAATCCACTTTCCTCCAGCCACTACAGAAGAAAATAATTCCTTCTCGTTTTTGCTCCGGCCCATCCTTTTTTTCTTTGCTGAACCTTATTTTTGCTTGGTTTCCCAGTGCTGCCGGTCACTTGGCTGCGTCGGGGATGTTGCAGCAGCTGCTGCCGGCGGAAAGGCGAGAAGACTTAGCAAAGTCCTTCTGCCAGCAGCTAAGAGTGAGCAATGCCGTGAAAAATGGCACGGGCAAAGCTGCGGGGCTTGCTTTTCGCTCCCCGGCGCGCTCACCATCCAGCGCAGGCAGGGCGATGGTGTCCCGCATGCGTGTTGGTCACTAGCTGAAATTGCTCCTAGGGACGGCACCCCAGAAGTAGCCCTGATTTAAGACGTGTTGTGAAACCCTGGCTTTTGTTTGGCCTTTTTTGCACTTAAAAATAATCTGAACTAACTATATACAAATAGGAAGTTAGCATAAACTAATAGATGTTATTCTGAAAACGCCAGTCGGTGGAATTTGGATATACTCTTGGTTTCCCATCTCCAAAAAGCCGTTCCCTGTCCCTTCATTCATGCCACCTTTCTGCAGGCGAGGAGACGAAGAACTGGCCTCGTCCCACGTGGAGCAGCCATCTGAGCCACCTGGCTACATCGTGGATCAGGAAAAAGTGTATTTTAATCGTGGCAGGGAGTGAAATGTAGTCCTGCAAAGAATTCTGACTTTTCCCTGCTTGTTTCCTCAGATAATCAAGCTGAAAGCCGAAGCGCGGCTCGACCTGCTGAAGCAGATCGGCGTGTCTGTGGATACGTGGCTGAAAAGCGCCATGAACCAAGTGATGGAAGAACTGGAAAACGAGCGCTGGGCGAGCCTGCCTTCGGTGACCAACAACGGCTCCTCGCACTTGGTACCGCTCCCAACCTCTTAAACCCCTCTCTGCTTCCCCGTGACTCTTCGCTGGTAGCAACTCATATAGACGCCGCTAAATAGCGAATAGAAAACAAAATCCATAATAGGTAGTTGTTAGCTAACTGCAAAAAGCTTCTTGTAGCTGAGCTTACCATCCAGTGCAGGAGGATGAGCATCGTGTCTCTTTAAAGCAAGAAACTGATAAATAGGATTTCTGGGTGCTGTTGCTGAGTTTGCTTTAGGTTCATTTTGTGACATTGGATAAGCGCCGTAACATTTATTTTGCCATCTCCCAAAAAGTGTCGGCATGTTCCTTTAAAAAGAGTCATTAATAGTTTGCAATGTTAACTGGAATATTTGGATGAAAAGCAATTTTGTTTTCAAGTGTCTAGAAAAATGTAGAGTCTACATCTTATTTTTAGGAGTAGTTTTATGTATTTCAGAAGCAGATTGCAGCGAAACTCAACAGGAAAACTAAGCCTGTTTTTCAAATTGATTTGGACACTTAAGTTGAAAATTTGTTTTCTTAAAGATTGGAGAAAGGCTTCTGAAAACAGGCTGTCCAGCTCTGTGGCTGGTGTTAGGTGTGTCCCTCCAAAAAAATTTGCCATAGTTTGCACTATTCACCTGCAAGTTACTGCCCTGTTATATGAGGTGCAGGGAATATTTGAATGCACCTAGTCTTTTTCCTATACGAATGACTAATTTCACTTAAAACCGTACTAAAGTTAAATTGGAACAGAGTAAAAACATTTGCATGACTGCTACTGCATTTCATCCCAGGAGTTGGTAACTTCTTAAACTTAAATTCGATTGCAAGAGTATGTTTCACTATGGCCTAAGTCACTCTAACTCTTGACATTTCATCCGGGGTGCACAGAAGTTAGCTGAAACCCAGTTCAGACCAATATAAAATTGGAAATGGTTTTTATGCCCAGTTGCACATGAAGCTTGTGTTTATATACATTTGTAGTGTATATAGCTGCTTTGCAAGATAGGCCAGAGATATCTCCCATATGTAGCTTAGAGTTCATTCTCAGAAACGTTCAGCTTTGAAGAAAGCACATTTTTATGTGATTCATGAAGGGATTAAAAAAACCTGCTCCCTGTCCCAGCTCCAGAAGAATGAGATCTTTCAAAATAAACACTAATAGTTGAATCAAACAGCTGCCTGAACCAAGAAATCCTATTCAAAAAAACAGGAAGCACTAAAAAAGCTGCTTTTTTTTTGTTTTTTCCCTACATGGCGTGCAATGCTGAGCTGTCACCTTTGGCAGTAAAACGAACCAGGCTGTTGCTCTTCAGCAGTAACCAACAAAAATAAAATTCCTCAAAGCTTAGTCAGCTTGCCTCAAACGAAGTTTGGATTTTGTGTATGTGTTTAGCACGTGGCAGAATAGTTAACAAAGTTTGGAGGCTTTTACGCAGCTGCAGTTTGTGTGGGGATGCTTTGTGGTCTTCCTACTCTGTTAAAATGATTTAATTCGCCCTTTGTTTTAATGCTTTTGACAAACCCTTCTGAGCCAGAAGTAGTAAATCTTACGCGTAACCAAACTTTCGGGGGAACAGCGGTGTGGTTTCTCGTTGCGTTGCAAATGCTTTGAGAAAGTCTGTCTTCACGTGACCATCTAGAAGAAACAAAATGCCCATTTCAGCAAGTATGCAGTATTTACCCCCCCAAAACCCTGCTCCTTCTCATGTATTTTCGTGTTTCCTTGTTTCTTTACTGTTTTCCCAGTAACGGGTAAGTGTTTTGCTGGCAAAGCCTTACAGGGAAAGTCTGCTTTGAACGTACAGATTTTTTCCATCTATGTCAACTTAACTTCGCTTCAAAAAAGTAAGTGAGCGCTGGATGGAGACTCAACAAACGCTTCCTGAAAGCACTCGGCTTTCTTCTGCTCAGGGTGTTTCCTCTAGGACGTTCGACCCGGAGCTCCAGCGTATTGACGGTGATTTATAATAAAGGTTGTTGTAAGCCCTGCTCTTTGTAGTCCCTCTCCGGAGGCCAAATCCAGCGCTGGTCCCTGGCAAGCCGGCGGATGCTGCAGCGTGGGAGGTTAAAACCTGATGCGTATTTTCCCCCTTTTACACTTGCGTGCGTTCCTGTGTAAAAAAAGATGCTGTTGACCTTGGCAGGCCGCGGGAGGCCAGCCCGTAAATGGAATTTGTAGAGCTGTTGCAAAAATCACTTGGCTGGCAATTACTGAAAGACTTGCTGCAGCGTATCGCAGGCTGCGCTTTCACGTCGCCCCGGAGAGCAGGTCGTGTTCAGCGCTCAAAAACCATCCGTCCACCTTTGCCGTGTCGTGCCTAGCTTTGCTCCGAGTGTCAGTATTTTGTCGTGACATAACTTGTTCGGCAAAACTTGCAGTATATTTTCTTTTAATGAGCTGTAAATAAGAAAACTGCCTAGAGGGCTTGCCATCTCTGTCTTTATTTGACCTGCTACAATAACGTAACGAGCTGAAGGAATCAATATCCCACCACGTACCCGGTTGACTGACTTTCTGATATAATACCGAAATGCATAATCTTGGGAGGGAATACCATTTTTTCCCCCACTATAGATGCCAAAAGAAGTTCACCATTTATTTTGTATTTATGCAGTGCTACTGTTATATATTAACATGATTGGGAAACCTTTATGTTGCCTGGAGGACAACAAATACATTGCAACTATTATGTGTTTTCTTCAAAAGGAGAGAATAATGTCTTTGGGGGAACGGGTTATGTTTTGTATTAACTGTGACTTTAAATAGTACCGTTATAAGTAACATTTGTATAGAATAAGTGCAGTACTTGCAAAGTTATAAATAAAGTTTGCAGTTGTTACGATTACTGCGAACGTGCAACTGGATGCTTTTAATTGTTAAAGGATATAGTTTCTTGCAGCGATTAGGTTACTGGCTCATATTCAAGCCTCAGCGTCATCCGATAGCAGCAGACGAGCGGCGGTTTCGGGCCCCGCGTACGTGTATTGCAAAGCGCCTCCGCTCAGCGGAGCCTCTTGCTGCTTCAGCAGACCCTTCCGCCAGTGAATCGCCATGAAATTTTACCTTTTTTAGCTCCTAGACCCAAATCAGGATTGAGGCCGTTTAGTATAATCGTGTTTTTTTGTTGTCCATAAGGTCTCGGCATGTTTGGAGAAGAGATGAGCGAAGGGCTTTGGGCGAGGATGCTGGGTTTGGCGCTGAATCTCGCTTGCGTAGTATATGCAAGATAAATGAGATATACAAATGCTATATTTACATCTTCATATGCTTAACCAAGCTATCTTGTTGCTTTTAAACCTGCATTTATTCTTCTATTGGTTCTCTTTTTTTGTGCTTTTGATATAACTGTGGCCCGTGTCCTTATTCTTTGCTCAGGCCGGCTTTCGGCACCAGACCCTGTATAGAGAGCAGAGCTTTGTGCAACAAACTGCTGTGTTTTCTGTGTCAGTAATGCTGTTTTCCCTCTCTCTGTGTGCCGACTTTGCAAATGATTTTAATTGAGAGAATTTCTGGAGCAGCCCACACGCTGAAAATTAAAGCGTGTTTTTCCTCCTCGTGTTGGAAAACCAGGACCAGATGTTTTACGAACAAGTATTTCTAGACATGATACATTAATTTCCATGATGTTTCCTGTGGCTCTCAGCTGACTGCTCGGCTTGGGCTCCTGGGAAGCAGACCACGCGTAGCGCGAGCCAGTTAGAAACCAGGGGGGGACCCTCAAATTTGCCTTAATTTACAATTAGTCATTAATAAAGCATTAGCTATATAGGATAGCAATTTCTTTTTGTTACAGCAGCCTCCATGTATGCTAAAGTAGGAACGGATGTAAACCATACTTGAATGAAAAGGAGCGGGAGAAATATAAATAATATAAATAATAATAAATAATGGGAAGATGGCAAGTGTATAACAGCGTTGCCTTTGATTTGAAGGGCTCGCCTATTTTCACATGAGATAAAATGTTTATTCAAAATTTAATCCAGGCACAGGGCCAAAGTACAGCACACGTCACCATTGCCCAAACTGCATTTATAGAAACTTGTATTTTTCCAGCAGATTGACTTCAGCTTTTATTTAGACTTCTATAGCTAGCTTTTAATCATCATTTCTTCCCTAAATAATTTTTTTTTATAAACTGCAGCGAATCTATTGTGCAGAGTACACCAGATGGAAGCTGATTCCCACCCCCACCCCCAAATATTTCCCTGCAGCTTCATTTTGTGACTTGTGGTCATAGGTGCATCAGCCTTTTAATAGCGTAAATCCTCAGTAAGCAGCTCTTTTTTTGTCTTTTTTTTTTTTCCATCAAACTATATGCTGTTGCTCTTAAATGACATCTCTGAAGTACATTAGCCACTGTTTCAGGTCTTGTGTAAAAAAATATATAGCCATCCAGCAGCTGAGCTGTAGCTTCCAATAGTTTTTTTTTACAGTGATGCATTTAAAATACAGATGCCTATTCTTCAATCAAGAAATACAGTTGAATTAAGACGTAAATTGATTACAGCTCTGATTCTTCCACGTGTTTGCTTTGTTTGTCTGCTTTTTTGCTGTTACTTGAGAATCCTATGGTGAATGTTATTTAGTGATGGTTTCCCTCTGTTATTTTTTAAGGAAAAAACTTGCATCGAATTGTTGTTCAGTTACTGGTATATCAGTAATTGTAAATAGTAAAAAATTCTGAAGGGTATTGGCCAATTCATTTCTGTCTACTGTTGTCTCCTCACTGATTTTTACCTTATAATATGACAAATCTAATTTGTTTTAATAGATCAATGCCGATGCAGAAAAAGAAGAAGGCGAAGAGTTTGAAGACAGCATGGATGTCTTTGATGACAGTAGTTCTAGTCCTTCTGGTACTCTAAGAAATTATCCTCTGACCTGCAAAGTTGTTTATTCATATAAGGTTTGTGTTTTTTCAAAATTTGTGTCCGATTATAAGAGGAATTTTGCAACAAAGAAATAATAGGCGTAACTATGCGTGTGAAATTTTGTCCGAGTTAGGACTTTAACGTTTGGCTCAATAATTGGGCAAATTAGATGTGTCTAGCATCTAGCTGTGAAAAACCTGCAAAAGTGTAAAATTCTTGAAGCTGTGAAATACATTTAAACTAGAGTTCAGCAAAGTACTGAAGTCCATGCCTGAACTGAAGCACGTGGAGATGGTCCTGTCTGATTTCAAGGAGACCTGCTGCATGTCTGCCAGTAGGAGATGTTTTAATTTTTGTCACCGAGTCGACGTGTCTATATTAGAAATGCTCTGTCAATGGTAGGCATGCCTGTACGCTGCGCCACAAAGCTGCTCTTTGTACCGTTACAGTGAAACCACCATTCATGAGTTAAAGCTTTGCTGACAAACTGCATTCACGCTATTTACATTTGCTCGCACCATTAGGTCAGTAAATCACACCGCTTCAGTGGCCAAAGCTAGTCACAGATACGGTCTTAGAGTATGGAGTAATTAGGGTTGCAAAAGCAAATAGGCTTCGACACGCTGGTTGGTATTCAGGGCGCTTCCTTCTATCCTCTTGACTGGAAAAGGCCTTTTGAATATCAGCAGTTGTACAGAAGAACCTTTCTTAGTAAGTTTTTAAGTATACCGCATCAGAAATTTTGGGGGTTTTAACATCAGTTTTAACAAATCTCAGGATGACGATGTTTCTTATACTGTCTGTCCCTCGTGCCTGAAAGCACTTCTCTTTCGTGATCTTCCTCTTCTATGCTTTAGGCTTCTCAGCCAGATGAACTGACCATAGAGGAACATGAAGTATTGGAGGTTATCGAAGATGGAGATATGGAAGATTGGGTAAAGGTATCGTTTTCTGAACTCAGCTTCTTTTCACTATTACACTTTGAAACAGAACTTGGGAGAGGAAAAAGTATATGGACTGTTCTAACAGAAGTACGCAAAAGCAGAGTGCCTTTTTATGTCTTTTATTTACAGGCACGGAACAAGGCAGGTCAAGTGGGTTACGTTCCGGAGAAGTATCTGCAGTTCCCAACGTCCAGCAGTCTGCTGAGTATGCTGCAGTCCCTTGCGGCACTGGATAGTCGGTCGCACACCTCAAATAATTCAACTGAGGCTGACCTAGTCTCAGGCAACCTAAACGGAGACTCCAGCGGTAAATACCATTAAATAGTCTATTAAGTTTGTTCGTGAAAGAACTCTGTAGATCGAGTTTGAAGGTCACGCGTGACAATTTCTCATATTTGGCATGTATCCGAGTGCAACTCTTCTCCTTAATCTTCTATCTCACATCAAGAATCTGTGTAATTTACCTGGGTATCTCATGAAACTGAGATTAACATTGGGCTAAAGGAAAACTAAAATGATTTGAGTGAGCAGTTATGTACAGTACTTAATTTTTTTTTTCTAAACTCATGCCGATTATGCTTTTTTCTTTCTGCCTTTCTTCAGTCTGTTTTGTAAAAGCACTTTATGATTATGAGGGCCAGACAGATGATGAGCTGTCCTTCCCCGAAGGAGCAATCATCCGCATCTTGAACAAGGAGAATCAAGATGATGATGGCTTTTGGGAAGGGGAATTCAATGGACGTGTTGGGGTGTTCCCATCTGTATTAGTTGAAGAACTTACAGCCTCAGAAAATGGAGAGACTCAGTGGATTGGAGATATTCAGGTATGTGAAAAGCTAAAGTGCACGTTTGCATGTATGGCACCAGTTTGGTAGAACATTTTCCTGTAAGAAACCTAGTTTCTGCAGGCTTTTCACTCAGTGATGGGCTTTGACAAACTCCAGCCTTTTCTTTGGCTATTAATGTAGTAGATGTTACGAGAATGTGACATAATTGTTGTGCTAGCCACTGGAGTCCCATGTTTCCTACAAAGTAACTTCTACAGTATTTTTATTCTTCCATTTGAGAAGACAATCATGAAAACTGAGAATTATCTTCAGCTACGTTCCTGGACGTGCAGTTGCTCTGCTCTGGTTGAGGCACGCAATAGCTTTGCAGACCTGGACGCAAAAATGCCAAAGTGCAGCCAATATTAAAACCAGTAGGAACGTCTTAGGCTTATCAAAACTAACTGACGGGGTTTTCATAATGCTTTCTTGATAAACTACACGGCATCCGTTCTGTGCCATGCAATATTAATACTAATTTTTGTTTCGTATTGGTGCCATGGCAGAATTATGGGTACATACATGAGTATCATTACTCCTTCATATTTCTGTTAGCATTTAAATGACATATATGTAACTTAGTTGTGATAAACTCATGAGCTGAACATTTTTTGTGTGACTGTATGTGGAGAGGCATGTTTGGCCAAATGACTGGTTTTGGATAACCTTCAAAAGGTCTGTCTAAATTATATCTGGGAAAGGATGAAAATTTTGCTCAGTGGCAACCTGTGATTTTAAAAAACACAATCACTGCTGGATATCTTGGCTTTCTCTCTCAAACATACCTGACAGCAATTTTATTTGACAGATAGTTTTTCACTAGAGGAAAGTTGCTAGCATAGAAATGTGTCAGATAACCTATTTCATCTTGGTGTAGTCATAAAAATTGTTGAGGAGTGCAGCTCTCTGCAGCATCTCTCTCTTTTTAACACAGGTATCCCCAACTCCAAAGCCTAATAACGCCCTGCCGCCGTTGCCACTGTATGACCAACCGCCCACCAGTCCATACCATAGTCCTGATAAAAGAGGTTCCCAGTACTTCCCCAGATCGCCGTCAACCAACGGTAAGAAAATTGGTGATAATGAACATTTCAGCCAAATGTTTAATTTAGTATTTTCACGTTTCAGAAGCAAAAAAAAAAACTTTCTTTGCAATATGAAGCTAACTCAGCAATACCAAATGGCCTGTTTATGGTGGATTGCTTAATCTTTCAGAAAACAGCTTCAGTTCAGAGTCTCCTGGATTCTCGCAGCCTCCACGGCTTCCTCCTGAAACCTCTTACGGCAAACTGCGACCCGTAAGTTTGAGATGCTGCTGTGCTTATTGATTCTGCAGTGTTACCAAACCAGGTGCTATCAGCAGTCCAGGTAAATCAGGAAAGCTACACTGAAAGCGGTGGGATTCTGCTGATACAGCTCTGTGTTCTGCAAATCCGATTGCTAAGTATAAAAACACGGTATCTCGGAAGACTAGCTCAAGGAAAGATGTGTTCCCTCCTCGTTGGTTTTACCATAAATGTGTCAAAAAGCTATAGAACATGAGAGCTATATGAGATAAGTAAACACTGGAACAAAACACAGCTGCCCTTGTTTAAACAGTAAGTCATTGTGTTTAAAGATGACCTTGAATCTCATCTGTACCCTCTCTTTTTATCTAACCTGCCTGTCTTTATCTACCTTTATAGCTTTAATATCTGTGTGTCTCTGTGTGAGGCACATGAATCATGAAATCTAACCGGGGAGGAAATTTTTACATCTCTGCTGATGGTAAAAAAAAGACTTCAGTTGCTAATCTTGCATTGCTTCTTGCAGGCTTTGCGAGATTGCTTCTGTTCTTGCATACCTGTAATGCCCCCTAAAGAGAGCTAGAAAAGAGGAGCTAAATAAATGCTAGAGCAGTTTGATCACATGATTTGTACAGTTACTTTTTTCCCAGAGATTGTGCTGTCAGCCGCACAATGTGTCGGCAGACAATTCTGCTTGCCAGCAGTTTGACATAAGGTAGGATCCTTGGGACTCCGTTGCATTTAGGGCTAAGTTTGTTTTAAAACCCTTTGATGTGAATGTTTCAGATTAAAATCTCTCAGTGATAAGATCCTTTGTTTTGTGATGTCTTTGCTGCCTAAAAAGAGAGATTTTGCCAAAAAAAAAGAAAGAAAAAATTTGGTCAGTTAGAACTTTCCAAATCCATCTGCCAGGCTTAATTTTAAAATGAAGTTCTGGGGATTTCCAAGTCCTAAATCAAATCATACTAAGATTTAAGAGCTGTATTTTCCTAGCATTCTCAATGAATAATAAAGTTGCAGAAAAAGTGTTTTTAGCATTGCCTTTCTTAACCATGTAGCACATGTAATGACGGTTGTCTAACTAAACTTCAAAGCAGGATTTTGTGTTTCTGCACCTGAATGCCTCTTGTTCACATCAGCAGAGCCCACAGGTTTCACTGCTGTTACATGCTAAGGCTGAATATTCCAGCAGTCACTGAGTTGACGTTATTCACTGAAATATGCAAGGCAGAGATAGTGCTGCATCATTAAGTATTGAAGTATTGATCAGAGAGGTTGCACATTAACTTATCCCTGTTTTTGAAATACTGTGAAGTTTGCTATGACATTGCTGGAATAAAGCTGGAAGCTCCGGTTCTGGCTGGGGTTGCACAGCCATTTCATACTCTGCAGGTGATGTTTTCCATAGCAAGTCACTATGGTGTACTCTGAAAACATCATAAAAATGCTGCATGAAATTCTATTAAAGCCTTATGCAATGCTCCAACAGGAGCAATAATAATTTCATTGATGTGTCCGAGTATGAAAATAGCATCAGATTTCAGATGTGTGTCACTGAGGTCAGTGATTGATTAAATGAGTAAGCTGCTTATGTGCAACAAGGTGTTCCTTCTTGTGGCTTCCAGTCCACACGACTTCCAGGCAAGGGTGTCGGCGGCTTCCAGCGCTCGATGTGGAGTCCAAAGTTCATTCTCGGTTTAGCTACCAGATTTTTCATTGATACAGGCAGAATAAATAGCATATTTTCCTCAATATATTTGCATTCTCATGACTGTTAGTCATCCTGGAGAAAAATCACCTAAAAGTGGTGACAGTTAAATTTTTTTTATCATGAAGAGCATTGATGGCTTAATTGTATTCCTTGCCTAATGTCAGAGATGACCAGAGTTCAGCTGGTTACTCACTACAGTTTTGTTAATATAATAGATACGTGTTTGCAGCATCTCAGGGTGAGCGCCCAAAGTCTCAGCTTTATTGAAGTTTTGAGATTTTGACGGTTTTCTGATGGTTCCCTTCTGGTTCTGGCTGTTTCAGGTGCGAGCAGCTCCGCCGCCCCCAACACAGCATCATCGCCGGCCAACAGAGAAGATAGAGGACGTGGAAATTACTCTGGTGTAACGATTGGACTAGTTAAGTAGTAGTGCTACAATCAAGACCAAACGCGGTGTTTGGTCGATCTCGTTTTTAGGCACCTTTGCATGATGAAGACTTTTACTAGAGCAAGAGATAGGGAGGATTTTATGTGACAGTGACATGGTGGACTCCTTCCCACAGTCATGAATATTTTGTGCCTTTTTTGTTTTGATTTGTATATATCATTCTTCCTCTCTTAGCACAAACCAAGATGGGCCAAACAGCGAGCAGAGGATCGCCTTGGAGCAGGTTTCTCTCTTGGCTGAAGATGGTCAATTTTTATATGGAGGCTTAGGAAAGAGCCTCATTCATGCAACTTAGTCATAGCATACTTATATCACGTGCATTAGTACAGTATATTACTGTTGCCATAGGAATGTGTTAAAGATTGTCGATTCTTCAAGTAGCGTTACTTGTCTGATTAGGTATTAATCAGATCTTACGGAATGAAAAAGGGAACTGAAAAATAAGTATAAGGAGAGGCTGGCTCCTCTTTAATCCCCTTGAAGAAGGAAGAAAAAGGAAAATAATCTTATAAGGAAAAGCGATGCAGATCATATGGCGTTAATTACATTAATGCACACCTCTTCGATAATTAACAGTTAAACAGAACTAAATGTTCTTTGTATTAATATTTATGCAGTACATTTAGTAATAGAGTATCTAATATGGAGGTGCTGAATTAGTAGCAACATCTTGTTCCATAGCATAAACCAACTGGTAGAAAAGTAAGTGAGATTTTGTCTAGATCTGGAAATTGAGCTTCATTTTTTTTTTTTTCTTAGCAGATTTTGGCTTTTTTTTTTTTTTTTTTTTTTAATACTTGGGTCACTCTTATCCCAGTTATTGCCGTGTACTTTATTATCCAACATTAGCAGTGTATCTTTGTCATCAGAACATCTGGCTAGAGTTAGAAGTTACAGTTAGCATATTTACATGCAATATATAGTTTTTGCATTGGATGGTCCTGTAGCATTTTCCTGTGCAAAGCCCGTTAACTAGCCAAATCCAGAGAACCAGGAAAACCTCTGGTTTATTCCAAGCCTTCAGACCACCTTTGTGGCCAAGAGGAACGTAACAGACTACTCTCAAATGACTCTTAGGCGAGAAATAGAGAGTAAAAGAATTTCAAAGCTAATTTTAAATCAGAGATCTCCGAAAAGGAAACTGCTTTCTTTTGTTCGTTTAAAAGGAAAGGGAAGAGGGTATTGTGAGTTGTAACATGAAGAGAAATGGCCAGGGGAGAGGGGAAAAGTGACAACAGGTTTTTCTTTATATATGATCACTAAATTATTCTCAGAATAGCGATATCCATCAGATCAAAGCTTCAATTAAAACGCATCACAAATTTGTTGTTTTAAGCTGTTATATGGGTTATATTGAATGCGCTCTTATGTGTTCACCTTTTTTGTTTTCTTTTTCCTAAGCCAGTGCATTTTCTACCTTTAGTTTACTAACAAGGGCTATTTTTGAGGCTGCATTTACAGAATCATCTAACAAGATTTTATCATAAATTTTGCACATACTTGTAAATCCCAACTCAAGCTGGGTCTCTGAAACGTTAGCATTTGCCAATCTCCTTTCCCAGTGGGATCTTTAACCAAGAGTGGGGCTGTTTGAAGAAAAAAATTCATTGCTCAGTTATGAAATCAGTGACTGTCCAATGAAGAGTCTTTTCCATATTTTTCATTCTGTTGCACCTCTTGTCCTGTTGATCTGTTTGAGGTCTTTTTATGTGTTTATCAAACTTGTTCTTAAGTTTAAAAAAAAAAAAAGTTTTTAAAAAGATTTAACTGTTTGCAAAAATTTTGAAAGCTTCACAATGCAGAAGAAAAGCAAGCGTTGCCATAATGTTCATGTTCGATTTCTTTGGCCAGTTTTTCTGTGTCCTTCATGCCTGGACTTTCAAAATTCAGAAAGTGTTATTTAAAGTCTCTTTAGTTGTATTTTAAAATATTTTCTGTAAGAGCTGCTAATTTTATTTAAAAAAAAAAGAAGAAAAGTTGTAAAAATATGCCTCCTTTTTAACTATGATTTCTTCATACAGGGCATGTATTCGACGTATCATCGTGTACAGCGTCAGTACACTGAAAGCATAGGTGCAAATGCTTTCTTTATATTGGCTGTAAAAAGTTTGTATTTATTATGTATAAAAAGTTGAATAATAAAAAAGTGGAACTAAATCCATGAGGTTGCCTTGATATAAAGCACTGCTGCATGTATGGGAAAATGTCATTAGATGATTTACTCTGGACTCAGAGCTGTAACTGAGAGAGAACTTTGCATTTGGGGATAAAGCTAGAAAGGAGTTTTTTGTGGGTATCATTTTCGTGTGCTGCTCTTTTACAAAGAAATTTGAATCTCCTGCTCAGGAAAACACGTAGGCATATACTGAAAGTAATCTTACTTCAAGGTGGTATTTATGTGAGGAACAAAATTACGTGAAAAATTGGAGAGCCAGTAACAAAGCTTCAGTTGTCAAAATAATTCCTTAATATCCTTTGTGCAATTAGGATAATTGCACGAAGAAAGCGAGGGAGTGTGATAATAACTCTTCAGTGTGACTGCGCTGTAATAGGGCCGATTTGCCTAATTGTGTGAGGAGTATTTGCACGGCATCACAGACCTCGCGAGCCTTCGGATGCCTTTATGCCCTGGGTTTCCATGTTATTTTCTTGCAGCATGCAGGATCGACCCTTCTGTGGCCAATGCCTCGCTTTGCTAATTTTAGTTTCTCAAAGGTAAGTGCTTTTTGCATTAGGTGCTAAATGATATGTGAGGTCTGCGTGTTGATTTGCTCCTGATTTTTGCTTTAAGTTGCTCGGAAGAGACTGTATTTTACGCTCCTTGAGCGAAGCTTGGTGCAGCAGGGCTCCAGCCTGCCTGGCCTCTGGGCATTGCCGCGGTGTTAGGTTAGATATTTAATCTTTTATTTCCAGTGTTCACGCCGAACTGTTACACAGGCTTTCATCATTTTTCCCTGAACTCCTGCAGCCTCTTCCTTTGAGAAATCCCATCTTCCCCTGCTTTTTATATGCATTCACAGCGCTCCTCCAAAAATTATCGTCCTGGCTTGCTGCTTTGACCGTTTTGTCCTTTTCTTTTAGCATCTTGCTCTTTTCATCTCTCCTTTTCTTCCTGCATCACACACAAACCTCTTTGCTTGCAACTCTTTTCACTGGCAGCTTCACTTATGAATGATGTTAATTCCCAGATCCACCGGTAATGTCCCTTTCCATTTCTTCCTTTTTTTTTAACAGCCTCCCTTCATGCCTTGCCTACTTTTTTTTCCCCTTTCCTCCTCCCGAAAAGCTGGGCTGCGATGACACGGACCCACTAGGCATTGACCGTTCAGCAGGTCATCACATCATTCTCGCCGTTAGCACGGAGATTAATTATCCCCATGAAAGTCTCGTCACCCCGAGAGGCGTCACGGACCGAGTGGCCGGTCTCCGTTTTGTTTCACGGAAACATTCAAAGAAGCGTAGACGCGTAGGTGTGTTTTTTTCCCCGTATAATACAAGTATCTCTCACTGTTAATAAGAAGGAGACCAAACCCCCCGTTGCCTTCTCCAGAATAAAGCATCTTTTGCTTCTCTGCCCATAATAACCTGCTCAGAGGACAGGCTGCTCTGCAACTTGCACTTTTTTCCTGCTCAATCTTCCAGCAAGGTCCTTATAATTAATGACCTGCAAATCTCAGCATGGGAGAGGCAGACGGAGCAGGAAAAATGCTTTAATTGGCCTTTCCTTGCGTTCAGCCTCCCAGGAGGCTTGGGAGGGGAGAAGGTGTTGCTGCGGAAAGAGTCCCGTTTCCCCACCTTTTTGCCCATTTGCAGATCCGACGGTGTACGTAAAAACGATGGAAGGAAATGTGCTGCCGCCGCATGCCGTCCGTCCGACCAGTTCTCTGCTGGGGGTGAACTGGGGATACTGGGACCTTAGCTCAGGGCACACGGAGAGGTTGCAGAAAGCAATAAAAGGCAAGAAAACTTACCCGAAGTCAGGGAGGCAGCAAATGAGCCAATAAAAAACGCAGCTAGGCAAATGCTGACGTGCTCGCTATACCGAGCGGCTCCCTCCCCGCGGCGTTCCCCGGGGGACCGAGGATTGCGAACCCGGTAGAGGGATCGCCGTGGCAAGCGAGCCTCTGCATTGCAGGCGCGGAGGTCATTCCAGCCAGAAAACAACCGCGCCGCAGCGATTTCAGGGCTGCGCCGGGGAAAGCGAGAAAAAAACCCTCCTCGCTGGGTAGCGGAGTTGAATTGCAATAACCAGCTGGCATCTGCAGTGAAGAACCATCACAGTTCACAGGGAGGAGAGGATGAGAGTGGATGTGCAGGGGGTCTGAGCGCGGTTGTGCTACAACTGTACTTGCCTGCATAAATTGAAGAAGACTGCCAGCAGCAGGTAGACGGGCTGTAGTTTAACATGCTGAAATGTGCTCTAAAACCCTGGGGAAACCTTAGTCTCTCTTCCCTCCCCCTCCAGAAATATACCCTGGAATTAATTTTATCTGGAGCAGCCCAAGATTTAGCTTATACTACCTACAACAGAACCAGAGGGAGATAAAATCGAGACCGGCTCAGTGAAAAGAGTATCTCCTAGTCAATTATTAAGACTATTTCTTGCGTTCGGCTGTCACCGAGTTTTCTGTCCGTGTGTGTGAGCAAGCATCCCCTCTTGCAAAAACTGTCGCCGCTCGCGTCCCCGCTGCTTGGCAGCCTCAGCGATGGCCAAGGGTTGAACGGGTTTTACAGGAGGCTTTGGCTTCTCCTAGATCGTTGCACCCATCGGGACAAAACCGTGACCGTGTGAACATCTAAGTATTCCCTCGGGTTGCGTGGGGTTTGCTGTAAAGAGCAGGGGCAGATGTGGCTAAGCCGGTATGGAAAGGTTGCCTTTTTAGTACCTCGTCTTCTAAAAGCTATTCGACCTCAAACCTGCAAGCTAAGAGATAGAAGCTGTTTCTTCAGCTCCTCTGGTTCTTCTTGCACCTAAATATATCATTTCAGACAAAAAAGTCTCTGGATTTGATGCAAATGGAAATACCAATTGGAACTTACTTTGCAGATTTGGATTTTAATATCCTCTAACATTTGCAATGACTGTTTCTACTCCAGAACAGGATACCCAGGGACGGAGCAGACTGTGGGTCCTTGGTCATCTCCTGAGCTTTGCCAGGAGAAATCCTGCTCCTGAAACTAGCAGTTAGGATGGATCACTGATACGTTTTGCACAAGGCCACGAACAAGAGTCCTTGTCACGCGGTTCCTGTTAAGCAGTTGGAGCAGTTTCCTGCACTAACTGCGAGGGTGTGATCCAGCGCAGAGGAAGGCGCTTGCACCTCCTTACAGAGCCGAAAATGCTTCAGGCGATCCGCGGTTCTGTTGTGACCTGCTGGATTTCGCTGCATTGCAGCACGCGATTTCTGGTTGCATTCACAATTTGCAACGAGGATGATGACAAAATTAAGCAGCTAGTTTGAAAGAACAGGCCTGACTTAGCGGCGTTAGTGGTCACCACGAAAGTGGTCATTACCATGGTGTTACACGGTAGAAGACCCAGGGGGAACGGACCTGAGCAGGGAGGAGATGATGGTGGTGCAACATCGGACTGGAGCAACCAGGAGCAGGGCTCCAACTCCCAGCTCTCCTGTTAACCGGTGGTGTTTCTATGGACAAATTCTGTAATTTCTCTGTGCCTCGATTCCCTGTTTGTAAAGCAACCCCAACACCACCGAAAGATTTACCTTTCGCAATGGCAAATCCATAACTTCTCAGGCTGTGTGATGAAGTACCCTTCTATTTTGAGATTATTTGTGTTCCAGCCCTGAATTTTCTGTTTTTAATGCAGTGGTTTTGTTTAGATTTTTGTGTTTTAATGCAAATTCAAGAGCAATTGCCGTGAGGTATGCCTCTGCTCCTGTGTAATTAGTTTTGTCTACTGTAATTGCTTCTCCTTTCTCCATTGTTTATTGAAAGACAAATGAATTTCCAGGTCTGGTTGCACTGGGAGCGCTGACAGCAGCTTTTTTAAATCCCATAGCACAGCTATTTGTCTTTTTTTGCTCAGCCGAATCCTGCGGAGCGGGCCAAACTCAGCTTCACCTCTGTGTCCTGAGCAAACGAGTGTGCTAATTAATTTCTCTAAGGCTGGGGCCTCCCTGCTGCTTAATATGGGGCAACGCTGGAGCGAGGGCATCCGTCTGCGGGCACCACCATGCTCAGACGAGAGGGCTTCAAGCGTGGACAGAAAACAGCAACAACCTTGGATTAACTTGCTGAGTAAACTTGGATGATGAGACACGAGACGCTGATAATTTAAAAGTATAGTTACAGCATTTTTTTTAGAACCTGGTCTGTTCTTAATTTCGTGTCCTCCTTGTAAGACTATCTTGGTTTCTGAGAAATGAGGATATGGTGCACTGCACGATGTGTTTTTCTATTTGTGCTCTTGGTTTATTGCCCCAGGCTTACCGTTTCAGTGGAGCGAGCGGAGATGGTTCTGAAAGAGAAGAATTAGCGTTTTTCTCAAAAATGAGATGACAAAAATTACTGCTGCTGCTGCTTAGGAAGAAGGAACGGCTGCTCCATACGAGCGGCGAAGGAAGAGCAGAGAGGTGACAACGAGGGGACTGTGGCTGAAGAACACCGGTGGTTACTGAGTATATTAGAGCTGGAAAGCAGCACTCGACCAGCCAGCGTGTTCGGATGCCAGAGAAGAAAAATTACAAGGAGGAAAACTACTTTTGGCAGAGCTTTGGAAGAAAGACCGAGGGAAGCCGTGAGTACTTGGACTCCCCAGAAGCTCCGGTGAAAGGATCTCCGCAGCCTTTTTTGGATTCTTGAGCCAGGAGAGCAGAGGCAAAGCCAGACAATAATCGCTTACTGAGGTGTGAAAGTGGTAGGAGCTTTCTGAGGCCACGGTTCAGCGGTGAAGCAGCTTTAGGGCACCCTGTGCTAGTCCAAGAGTGCCAACGGCCCCGTAATGCGGAGTACGGATAAACTTCTGCCGCCGGTTTAGTAAGGTTTGGTGGGTTCACTTTTGTACCAGCATGCCTAATCCCGGATCAGGTGTTATCTGTGTCGTTCCAACTATGTGCCGAATCAGGCATTGCGTGTCCTCTCCCAGGCAGCACCGAGACAGAAAGCTGGCTTAGGTTGTCGCTAAGTCAGCAGAGACGTACCTGTGCCTGGTCGGGTTCAGCTTTGCACTGGGCAGTGCCCCGCTCTGGTACTGATACTTGTGGAATGAAAACGCAAACTGGGAAAGGCGTTAAAAGAGTTTTCTAATGAAGTAGACTTCATTAGGAAATGTTGATTCGGCAAAACCTGGAGAAAGAGCCATCAGCAAACCGAAACGCTTCGCTGTTTCATCTGACTTCCTCGAAACTTCAGGGAGGAGTCTACCAAACCCTGCCAGGTTTTCTCCCTGGCTTTCCTGGGAAGCATTGCTGGGAAGTTTTGTCTTCCTGAGGATCTGATCCTTGAATCCCTGCACACGCTGCGATGCTGCTGGGAGCTCCTGGGCTTCAGTTGAAGGCAGTCAAGGAGCATCGTAGCTGCAGATTGCCCGTATGGAGCTTGGACACCCGTGTATAGACAAGGACTAGCCTTGCACAGGGCCAAGAGACCCTCCATATCTAGCTGGGCTTGAGAGCTGCTGGGCTTTGCTGTCGGTGGGGGCTTCTCCTGAACTGCAGGTATCAAGGGACTCTTTTGGGACGTAGCATCCAGATTTCAGTGTTTCCACCTCTATCTCAGTTTTTTCAAAAGAACTGTGTTGCCAGAGTTTTAACAGAAAATATTGCAATTTCACAGAATCACAGAAGGGTTGAGGTTGGCAGGGACCTTTAGAGATTATCTAACCCAACCCCCCTGCTCAAGCAGGATCACCTAGAGCAGGTTGCCCAGGACTCGGTACAGTTTCATTCCAGATAAGAAACTATAAATACGTATTTTTTGACATGTTAGAGCCTTGAGCCACACCGAAATGCCACATTTTAAGCATCTCTCTGGTGAAAAGCCTGCGTAACTCTGAAATGGAAACCCGCTGCAACACAGGACCCAGCGCCAGGAGCTGTCAAGTCGAAAGATTAAAATAGGGAGTGCCGAAGACTTCGCTCAGAATCACATTTGAGGGATTGCAGGCGGAGGAGCAAGGTAGCAGGACTGAGAGGCATCGATAAATCTACAGTTGTGATCTCTTCTTTAATCCAGTCCTTGTCTCCTGCATCCGTTGCAGCAGCTGCCTTCCGATTGCCACTGGCTTTGCGAGGCGAGATATTCCCGTACCGTAAATCAGCGCTGCTTCCCCCAGCTGACGTTACTACATCCCGGCCCTTGCAACGGAGCGCCGCATTGGGAGCGAGAAGACCAAATGCCGGACAGTTAATATTCCTGGAAAGGAAATCGGCATCACACCCAATGCTCAGACTACCGCAAATTGTTGTTGAGGTCAGCGCGAATTATTACCCAAGGACGCTGACAGGGCGCGACCGCTCTCGGATAACGCGGGGGATCTCATGTTAATTCAGCTGGCGGAGCTGTTATGACTAATAGCGGAGAACTGCTGCTGCTGCTTTTGAAATTATCCGACTGAGCTAATCCAAGGATGAGGAGACGATTTATTGATTTGAAGTCCCAGCCAGACGTCGATGGAGATAATTCTAGCATGTTAAGTGTATTATTTCTGCAGAAAAGCAGGCTTGGTAAATACTTTTCTTTTATTTATTAGCCCTTGCAAAACAGTTGTGTTGTATTGCAGCTTGAATGCTGTATTTAGAGATGTGAATAGCTGCAATACCGAAAATAAGAGCTTTCTGGATGGCAGTCATCTGATATTTTTGCTGAAACCGCTCGTTTTCCAAAGCAAATAGCCACTCACAAGTGCTAACACTAGTTTGAGCTTGTCCTTTCTTTAGAGCTATTTTTAAAAGATCAAAACCAAGAAGAGGCGCTAAGTTGGAGGCTCCGCTTTTGCATTCTGCTCAGGTGTCTTTTCCCTCTTCGTGGGTCTCTCGCAAGGCAGCTTCTGAGGCCTCTGGTTAATGTCCTAGAAAATAACCTTGTGCTTAAACCAACAGCCGTTTGATCGCTGTTGCTCGCTTGCCGTTTCTTGGGGTTTACCTACGGGAGCTGGACGACGCAAGAACAAGCAGCTTCATCATGACCTTGTTCTTGCAGCGTCCTGCCCTGTCCCAAGCCAGCGAGTATTCATGCCCATTTCTCATTGCTCACATGGGGTTTTCATTCAGTCTGGCAAACTAGGGGTTATTTTTTAAAAAAAATCATATGTACATATTCTGAAGGGCAGGCTAGGACCTGAGGCTCAGCTGGCAATTGGGCCTTGGAGAGGGTTTTGCCCCATTAGTACTCAGCCTGTCCTCGTGCCAATGGCCATTAGGAGGAACTGCAGGATGGAGGTCAGCCAAGTCGAGATCGCTTAAGCGTCCCCGAGGAGCGCTGGTGTTGGATTACACGAGGAACGACTCTGGGTCTTTGATGCCTTCGTGTTTGTGCTCTGCATTGCAAAACGGCTCCGCTTCCCCTCGCCAGAACGGGGGAGACGAGGCAGCGTGAGGCTTTCCGAGGCACGGCTCCGGGGCCAGCGCCTGGGCGGCTGGAGACCTGCCCTTCCGGTGCCTCCCGACCCCGAGCAAGTCGCTTCGCCGACACTTGCCGCCAGTTCTCTTGAGACGTTTTGAAGATTATCCTTAGGATCTCGGGGACGGAGGAGCTTTGCTGGTTTCGGGCGCCGTGAGACCACGCAGATTTTTGCTCCCCATCTGGAATATTTCACCATCGGTTTTGCTTTCATTCACCATATCGCAGTCGGGCTCCTCTCTCCCTCCCCCTGCCCGTTTCAAGCAAAGGTTGGGAAAAATCCTCCATCTTCCCAGTCCCCAGACTCCCATTAAACCCCCTAAATCTGCATCGTTCTGCAGCATAATGGGTTCAGGTCTACCCGGCAGCGCGCTCCCGGGAAGGTGGCTGCGTGCCTGCGGCGGAGACGAGGGCAGCAGCCGCTGTAGGTGCTGCGTGTTTACGGAGCGACCGGATTGATGGCAATTTAATTGCTTGAGTTGGGCCAACTTGCCGTCAGCTAGCCTCGGTGTCTGCTGCTTGATGACCTAATTATACACAGGCTGTTGATGCAGCTGCAGTTTTATTCAAGGCTTTGTCACTCGACCGTAATAGTGCAAAAATAAGGCATGTTTTTGTTAGTCTATGGCCAGTTAGGACTTTGCAGATACTATTGCAACGCAGCGTTAAGCTGCCGCCCCGGCCAGACGGATGCTGTGGAAAGCGCTGGCTTAGCTGAACTGCCTCCAATGCGGCGTGGCATCTCTGTAAGGATCGTAGAAGGGGTTTGATTTCCCGGCGCTGAATTTTTCCTGCTGTAATTATTGCTTTTAATCACCTCATTACCCAGCACAGAAAGGAGCTTAAGGCTGCAGGTAGCAGCACAGTGGGGAGAAAGTATATTGAGCTTTCTGGCTATATATATATATATATTTATGTGTATATATATATATATTTTTTTTTAAACTCTGTCCCTCAGGGCCTGAAAATAAGCCTCCTGAGGAGGTCGGAAAAGAAACGCTGCAGCAGCAGGGAGAGCTGCTTGGAAGCGGGAGGACATTTCGCTTCCCCGCTCCAAACTTCTCAATACGAAGCAGCGTAGATGCCTCCCGCGGGCTCTGCTCCGGCGCGGGGCACCGACCACCCGGGCGCTTTTCCTCCCTTTCCGAGCAAGTACGAGCAAATCCTCCTGCCTTTACGCACCTGGCGCTGGGGCAGGTGAAGGCGCAAAGCCGACGCGCGAGCTCTTGGAGTTACCTCCGTTAGCAGCCAGCAGCTTCATTAAATAATAAAGAGCAGAACAATTTCCAGCTAAATAGCACATCAAGCGTCCTTATTTCGTTTCCCGTTTAGAGAGGAAGTATAAATTATTTACTAATGTGCTTAAAGCCCTCTAAGTGAATCCAGGCAATGAAGCAAAATCTTGTTTACAGGGGCAGATGCCCAAAGGAAAGTGTCGGCTTGATGAACTCGTTTGTGAACAGCCGCTAAAACGTTGCCGGCAGTTTATCAGATTTACCGGAGGTAATGGGCTGGGGTGATGATCGAGCCGGGCTGGTGGGTTGTACTTCAGTGCTTGGATAGTGGCTTGGCGATCGGCGCGATTGGGGGTTGGTGGCCTCCGGGTTGTCCATCCTGGTCCGGTCTTCGCTCCTGCCTGGCTTTGGAGGGCATCATTTGCAGAGCTCGCTGCAAATTCAGACGTGCTTTTCCAGAGCCGCGTTTCGCTCCATCAGAAGTCGGGTTTGTCCTTAATATAAACCCGAGCCGTTGCCACCCCCGGATTTCAATCAGGTAGTTGGGGTCCTTGGCCAAGCCTGGGCTACTGCCTTAGCTTGTGCTTGGCCCATATAGAAATTCAGGGGTTTGCTCTGGATTTGCATGGCCGAGTTGGACCCGACCGCCCCAGCCGGCTGCAGGGACGGAGCCGGGAGCGGGGAGCTGAGCCCTTTCGCTGCCTTCGAGCACCGCTCAAAGCTTTGCTGGACTTCGTCCCCTGCCTCCTTGCCGAGCGGAGAAACAGCAAATCCTCCTGCACGTTAATAACGCAGCAAACGCCGAGGGGCAGGGCCCGTTTCCCAGGAACTTTTCCAAAGCTGCCGGCGTCACGAGTAGCTCGGCGAGGGGATTTATAACAGGCACAGCAATTCAGCTCGAATGGTAGCAGCTGCTCCAACGGCAGCAATAAACTATAATACTCCGGCTCCTGCAATAAAACTCCCATCTGAGGCAGACTTTATAAATGCTTTACAACCGGTGCTTGCAATTCATCATATCTCTACTTGAATTACTTTCCAGGACCGGTCTACATTCATTTAATGCGAACTATCTCATTTTGTCCATCTCTGCCCTGGGTTTTATTTTCCACAGCCACTTGCTGGGAAAATTCATTAACTCTGTGGCGCATCTGATGAAATTGCTGGTCGCGAGGGTTGGTGATTTGGATGTTTTTCTCTTCTGGGCCTCGGGCTCTTGTACAAAAAGGTGGTAGGACACGGGTTGAGCTCAGAGCGTTGGCCTTGGCTGCTGTTTTTGGCGTCACGGCAGGGCCCAATGGCTTGGGACGTGGGTTAGGTTTCCCCCAAGGGCTCCAGGGAAGGCTACGGTCTGGTTTTGGGACCCCTCCCAGGCCGCGCTGGGACAACTTTGGTCCTCTGCTTCCTCACCAAGCCCTTCACCCAGGCAGATCTCTTGGGCTGTTTGTGCTCAAATTCAGCTGATTTGGGGAAGGGCCCTCGTTGCAGTGAAATGCTCTGCGAGGAGCTTGCTGAGCGTCCTCCTCCAGGGGAGGTGAAGAGAGCTTCTGCCCTTGGCTTTGCACATCCAGGAGCCCTTTGGGCTGTGGGATGTCCTTTGGCTTTTGGATTTTGTGTTCACCAAGCACAGCGGGTTGGGATATATGGGGAGGACTCACCCCCTTCCCCACCAGCTCATGGGGAGGGAGTGGGACAGAGGAAGGGGTGAAGATCACTGAGATGCTGATGGGCACAGCCTGATCTCTTCTCCCTGGAAGCTACAAAAATATATATGTCTAGTAACGTAACACATGATCCAATTCCTCTGCTCCCAGCCCGCAGCGAGATCCCGGCTCGGGCTGAGGTTTCCGCTCTGTGCTCGGTTTCCCATAGCCGCCGCTCTCCCCTGGGACCCCCGGCTATGGGAGAGCTTCCCCTCCGCTGAGAAACACAGCTGGGAGCTGATTGGCATCAGCGGGTTTTTTCCTTTAAAAGTCTCGCCTTGGTCAACATGCAGCAACTGTGTGCCTCTAGGAAAAAGTAAGATATACCCTCAAAATACCACCCGAGCTCATGATGATTTTGGAAGCACAGGGATGACAGGAAGCCCTCCGAGTCCCTTCCCTTATTGCTGGCCTTCCCATGGGGTGACGGTTGCTGCGCTTTGTCTCTGATGGAGGCTTTGGACGTCCTGCTTGGGGCAGTTGTATTCCCATCCCTGCGTTACGTGCGACTCGCGTGACCGACGTTGCACCGGGAGCCTTGCCCGGATGGCCAAGGCAGGGCGGTGAGCTGGGAGAGGGGCTCCCTGCCCTCTCTACCCACAGCAACCTGGTGCAGGCAGCGTGGTTTTCCTCGGCTGCTCTCTCCGGCTGTGAGCTGGCCCCATGCACTCTGCAAGAAGGGTGTTTCTGTCCTTCCCATGATGTCAGGGTGGAAAGCCAAGGGCTTGGGGACTTTTTCCCCCCGATATGGTGAAGGAGAATTGCTAAAGCAGGTTTTTAACGGACCCAAACTCTTTCATGCTCTGCCGTTGAATATGCTGGTGGGTTTGCAATGGCCACATCCCGGTGTCACGGCCACCAGACAGCTCTCCCCATCCTGGTCACCATTTAAGCGTTTAAAACCCACAAGCTGGATACTAAACCTGGTATGTGCAGAGCTGCGAGGGCTTGGCATGTTTCTTGGTGTGTTGGAGTTGCTCCGGCTGCGCAACGGGATGGATGCGCTCGGCAGGCGGGGGCTGAGCAGGGCCAAGCCAGTGTCAAAGCCACATCTTTGAACTTGGGTCTCCTGTGGCTCCTCTTGGCCCCGGACCTGCTGCCGACACCGAGGAGTCGGGCTGTGCTGGTGCTGCAAATCTCTGTGCACTGGTGGCTTCTCCGAAGCTGCTGACACCTTGCAGGGAGGGATGGAGATGCTGCCAGGGCATCAGCAGTTTCTCTGGCGCGACGAGTGTGAGGAGCCCTGTTTCCCCATGGGGAGCACGGGCAGGCGAGGACACTGCAAAGGTGCCTCCAAACATCACCTTTTGCCAATGTCCAGAGAAAGCACGGGGGATCCCAAAACGCAGCACGCGTGCCAACCAGGGAAGCTGCCTGCTGTCCCGGCCCCCTTCCTTGCAAAGGGCTGTCGGCCCCTCCTGGATGCTCTGAACAGGAGCCAGGTTCCTGGGGCGAAAACGCGGGGACACTGGCTTAATTGAGGTTTTTTTTCAATGGGCTTCGGCTGCCATAAACCATGTCGCTGTCTGGGGACTGAAAGGAGCAGGGGGGAGGCAGAACAGCCCCTGATTCCCGAACCTGCTCGGAGCTGGCTTCCCCCCCGCAGCGGGGAAGCCTGGCACTAAATCCCGCTGTGGCACCGGCAAGTGGCCCTCGATGGAGAGGCAGGGGAGGCCCTGGTGTGTCCAAACGTGCCGTCCGCAACGTTTCTCTCCTTTATCCCCTCTGTTTGTTCCTGCCGACACCGGCAAAAGAGAACCTGTTTTGCAAATGCAAGAGGAGTTAAAGCACTGTGTGCCAGAGATCCGCAAAGGCTGCTTGGCTCCGCAGTGCAAATGCCCCCCAGAACGGGCCCCATCGAGAAGGGGGCTGCCAAAACGGTGACAAAAGCCCCAATTCGGATCCGGGGGCCGGGTGCTGCCCGTGCAGCTCGCTGATGCTGGTGGGTCCAGATGCTGGTGCCCATGTGCGGAGTTGGCAGCACTCCTCGCGGTGCGGGAGCTGCCGGGAGGAGCGAAGGATGGCAGCAGCGGACCCTCCATAAAAGATTTGGGTCCAGGCTCTCGTCCTTGTGCTATATCCCTGGTTCCCTGCTGGTTCTTCTGCTGGCCAAAATCGCAGGACTCGCGTTCCCGAGGCCGTTTCGGCAGATGCCAAGGGCAGGCAGGGAGAGGGAGAGCCATGCTGTGACCTTCGCGCTGGAGCGGCGATTTCCCCCGCGGACCAGGAGCCTGGCAGAGGCTGAGCCTCCGTCACGACCGGAGCCGGAGCCGGAGCTGTGGGCCACATCATCGTGGCAGTCAACGGGGCCTAGTCCGAGGTCCTCAGTGCCACTCTGAGGGCACAGGCACCACGAAGGAGCGTTGCACATTTTCTGCAGGGGGGAAACTGAGGCACAGTGGTGTCTGTGCTGGTTGGGACAGTGGCAGAGCCAGCCAGGCCCTGCAGCAGAGCTGGGATCACTGGCCCCTTCCCGACTGCCCTGATTTATCTCAAGGGACCATGCAATGCTTCCGGAGGATGGGAGAGCCCTGAGGCCACCCCAGGCTGATGCTCCCAGGATGCAGCCAGCCCTCCCCACCTTGGTTTTCCTGTTTTTGCTGCCGCAAGGCCGAGGATTTCCCCCGCGGCCGCGGGCCTTGCGGACAAAGGGAGCTCCTTCGCTCGCAGCACGGCAGCCCTCTCGTGGCTGGCTCCGCGCAACGGCGTGGCGGTGGCAGGGAAACGGGGGACAGGACAACGGCAAAGCGATGGTCCCCAGGGGTGGCCACCTCTTCCCCTACTCCCTCCGTGCCCGGAAACCTGAGTGATGGCCATCCCCTTTGTGGGTTTACAGGATGGAGTGGGATGTCCCCAGCCCCAGCGGTCCTGTCTGACCGTGCCCAAATGCCATGCGGGGTCCCCCTGCCACCCCATCCGCGGGGATCCTGCAGGAGCCCATCCCACGTCCATGGCCACCCCGAGCGATGCCCTGAGCTCCGTCGTCCCGAGTGGGGACGGATGTGCTCACCGGGTGCAGTGTCACGTGGGACGTGGGTTAGCCGAGGATATGCCCAGGTCTAGGTTACGTTCGTGCCTCGGGACATCACAGCTCCAGCCGAGCACCAGGAGGACTCACTTGGTCCCTGTGGCTTGAGGGTCTCCAGCTGCCCTCTGGGAGAGGAGACCACTGGACAGGGACGCTGGGCTGAGCCGTCTTCCTCCAACGCGGGGAAGTTGGGAGCTGCTTTGGGGAGAGGAGAGAAATGTGGTCAGGTACCTGCCTACATCTCCATCACCGCTGTCTTTGCTCTCCCACCTTGGGGCTCCCAGCCCCGCTCCCAGTTGAATGTCCTTTAATTACAGCAGTGGATGGGCTCCCTTTGCACCCAGGAGGAAAGTCCTGGGCTCTCTGCAAATCCGAGCTGCTGGATGGCCTCACTGAGGCCCTTCGCTTTGCCAAGCCATACCTGAGCTCTCTGGGGTAAGAGGGGCAGGCAGTTTGCAGCCTTGCTGGGCTGTGTTTAGGTGGGGATAGAGCTGAGATGACTCCATCCCTGTTCGGCCACAAGCATCAGCCTGGAGGCTTCGCTGCCCTTCTGCTCATCTCCAGAGCAGAGAAGAGCCGCGCTGGCCGACACAGGCCAGGGATGGATGGAGCCAGCGGAGGAATCCCACGTTGCTATTTGTGGAAGAGACTGAAATGTTCCCGGCTGCAAAAGCTGTGTTTCGGAGCCCGCTGGCTTAGCCGGGCCACGTCTGGGGGGAGAGGGGACATTCCCTCGCCGCTGCAACGCCATCGAGGCCCCGGCTTTGTACCAGGGTGCAGCTTGACCCCGACTCCGGTTGTCGATGCTGACCCTGAAATGCTGACACAACACATAGTTTCTCCTTAATAGGGCATGGAAAAGGCGATGCATGTCAGGGCCAGGCTTTTTGCTAATGCTGTGTCTTTCCCTTTGTACGATCCAGAAATACGTTGGCTCAGCCCCTCCTGGGTGAACTCAGCCTGAAAGACAGACGATCCTGGGCAGATATTTGCCGCTTTGTGAAGGCTCATAGCCTGCCCTGTATTGTGGGCCCAAGCATGCAGCAAAGGGATGGATTTCGTTAAGATCAGGAGAACCTTTTCTTAAAAAAATGTTTGGGACACCCTGGTTAATAGGCTCCTGGGCTTGGCTCCCTGCACAGAGATGTCCTCAGCTCCTGGCCACCCCTCCAAAGTCAGTGTCCGACCATGTGATATTACCCTGGAGCAAGGACTGTGAATGCAGATTTGAACATCTGGCCAGATGATCCCCCCAACTCGGCACAGTGCTGCTGTGGCCAGCGCTGGGACCATGGGTTCCCCAAGAGATGCCCCAGCCCTGGCCCCATTCATGGGCTGGGAGCTGAGTCTTTCCAGCAGGACATTCCCGCCTGGCCCTGTCCCCATCCCCCTGCCACAATTCCCTGCCCGCTCCTTGGTGCTCACAGGCGGCCGTCGAGCTGGGCTGGAGCAGGGAAATGAGCAGGGCTTTAAATAACCTCCCCCAAAATATATATGTGTTTGTGTTGGACCGTTTCTGGGAGCTGGTTCACAGCCGGGCTCCAGAAAGAGCAGGATGGGAGGGGGGGGTCAGGGGAGCAAAGGGCAGGCAGGGGTGAGGGAGGAAAGAGGAGAGCTCCTATAAGCCTCTTTGCTGCCAGGGAAAATGCAATACTGACGCCAGACTGGCAGAAAAGGAAACTCGGAGCTGGGATTTCTCCTGCCTCAGCTCATGGCTGAGATGAGCAGGAGCAGAGGTCACGTGTGCACCCACTCTCACTTGGGTCCAGTATGGAAATGCTTTCTTGGTCAGTCCCACAGTCCATCCTGGATGGATTAGGGATGTTTGAGGTACATCTCTGGCCTACTGACTTTAGTATCTTCTCATGAGGTGGCTGCCCCATCCCCTTTCCCTATCACTTCTAAATCCCCTGTCTCCTCCTTGACTCAAGAGGCAGCTCTGCCGTGGCTCTGTGTGACCGAATGGCCGCCAGCTCCTCCGGAGGATGAAGCTGAGTGGTATCTCTGAGGGGTTAGGTCAGAAACTGTGGTGTGGAGCAAACTGCAGCCTTAGATGGGAGAAACACATGGGAACAGGGGAGACAGCAACGGTGCAGCCAGTAAGGCCAGAGTCGCTGGGCTAGCGATAGCAGTTGATCCAGCAGCCCTCAAAGCTGGGATCAAGGTGGGGGGTTACTTCCAAGGTATCTCAGACCCACACCAACTCATTGCATTTACAGCTTAGGAAAATATATAGCAGACAATTTATGCAGCTTTAGGAAGGGCTCAGCACCTTTGCCATCTGGATGTGGGCTGGCTTGGCCTCACTGTGTCCAGGGGATTTCTAAAGCAGGTGACAGTCCAGGTGATGCTGGCAGAAAAGAGCTTCCAGGAGTTGATACAGTGCCTAAGTGGGTATCTCTGTCCATGCTACATAAGTCCAGTCTAAGTCCTGGACCCCCAGAACTCCCCAGCTCCATCCCTGGTCAACCCAGCCTGGCCTCAGTCTCAATCCCCAGGGCAGAGACTCGGAGGAAACCGATGGAGCTGTGGCTCCAAATTTTGACCGAACGGAAGTCCTTGTTGGGACTAGCATTGCAGGAGGCCAAGGAGAGGAGTTGTAACTGGCACTCGAGGAGCATGGAGATGAAAGGGGAGAGGGGTCGGGGCTGCTGGAGAGACAAGTGAGATCAGAGTGGTGTTTTTGCAGCTCAGAAAGGACCAGAGGGAGGGGAAGGAGCCAGCTGAAGGCAGGCGAGTCAGGTATGATGTCTGAACACACCAGAAGTGAGAAGAAGGTGCATATGGTGATGAAGCCTCCCAGCAAGAGGGGACACCAGCATCTGCCCCTGCAAATGGGACTGCGGGTCCTGGCATTGCCCAGCTGCTCCGGACAGGCTGTCTCGTCAGCGTCTCAGCTATCTCTGAAGTCCTGGACAAATAAATCCCTGGGGAAGAGGGGAGGAGGGAGATGAGAACAGAAGCCTTTTCCTACTCTGGAGAGCGTCTGACATCTAGTGGCAGGATAGTCCTTTCCCTGGCAAAGAAGAGAGCTGCTTCCTCTAAGCACTGCTGCCTCCCTCTCACCCCCATGGGCCATGCTGGGGGTGCATGTTTGAAGGTGGGGGTGTGTTACCAGCACTGTACTGGTCATACTGGTATTCTCTGCACAGCTCACCTGGCTAGGTCTCAACTAGACAACAAAACGGTGCCAGGACCATCCCCAGGCCCTGAAATGCCATCATTCAGGCACTGACACTGTTAACAGGGCCCGGGGAAGGGGGGGGAGGGCGTGTTGTTGGCACAGGCCACTAGCACCCTTCTGAGCAGGGTTCAGGAGGCAGCACAGGCCAAGGACCTTCTCAGTGGTTGCCTGCGTGAGGCCACCCTATCCTTGGGAGAGAGCGTAAGCAGCCGGAAAAGGGCTGGGCCATGCCAGATGCCCTGACAACATTCCCCGGGGATTCAGAGTGAGTGGCTGAGGTCTCACTCTGCTTTTCATCCTCCCTTTGAGGGCTGGTGCCAGCTCCAGAGAAGAGGTGTCCACTCCACTTGCAGTTCCCAGAGTGACACCGTTTGCAGCCCAACAGGTTATGCGAACCTGGCCTTTACTCATTGACTTTGAGCAAGAAAGCCAGAAAATGCAGGCACTCTGGGAAGTCCTTGCTGTCATGGTGGTGGCAACCTCTCTTGGTGGGGACATGGGGACTGGTCATTGGTCTACCATCTAATTTCAAACCACCACCAGTCCTAACCTGCGACCTGCTGCTGGTCACCTACCTACAGACAAGAGAGCAGTCATACTGGCTCAGAAGAAAGTTAGTCCAGAATTTCTATCTGTGGCCAAAGCAAAGGGAAAAAAATATGTCTAGAGAGACAAACCGCTATGGCCACCACAGAAGTCTTTAAGTAAGAAATCCCACCCTGCCATTACTAATTAAAACCTGGAGTAAGTGCCCTGTCTGCACAGATTGTGATACTGTCATGAGAAGAAAAAAAATCCATGATAGATCTGCCCCTAAGCAATGATTAAACTATTTATCTAATCATTTGTTTTTGTGGGCCACAACCCCCTCACTCCAGATGCTGTGAAAACACAGAAAAGGTCTGCTACCGTTTGAAGAGCTCATAGTTAGCTATAAAGCACATTCATAGCTAACTATAAATAGTTGATAAGTAATGCTAAGATTTACTTAAAGTAGCAAATTACTGGGATGAAAATAAAGCATCCTAGAGGAGCAAAGTGTTGCTAGTGCTTCCCTGGAAATACCAGAAAGCTGGGAATACCAGGGCAGGCTGGGAATGGCTTTCTCGGTTTTGCAGGGAAGACACAGCTGTGCCCCGTAGCACAAGGTATCCTCACAGCCCTGACTCCCATCCCATGCTGGCAGCGATCTAAAATGAAATAAATAGTGATTTTTGCACTTTTTTTCCTAGTTTGCAGGTTCACAACATGCATTCGGCAGCTGCCAAGAGCGTGCAGCCTCCTCACTAACCAGCCTGTTTTTCCCATGTTGTTTTTTTTTTTTTTTGCGGATTTTGGGGAAGATCCATGGACTTCTCGGGATTGCAATGACAGATGTTTCCTTTAGCTGTGAATGCTGAAAACCAGCAGAGAGGTTAAAAAAGACAAAATAAGGCCTCGTTGGGAGAGCCACCTCCCGAGCCCCATCCAGGCCTCCTGTGTTCAGGAGGGCCTGGGGGCGAACCGAAGCCCCTTCCCGGCCTTCGCTGGCCCCACTGCCGGGCCGGTGTCCCCAGCCCATAGCCATACCCTCCTCGGTGCCCTCTTTTTCCCCAAAAAGCAGTACTGGTCTGGGCGGGCGCTGCCTTCTTGCCTCAGCGCCTCCAGCCCGCTCTGGAGCCCTCCTCGCCTTCAGGGCTGGCGGGCACCATGGCCTGGACAGGAGAGCCTGCCGGGTGGGCCCCCAGCAACAAGTCGGGTGAATTATTTCGCTGCCCACCCGCTTGTGCGTTTCCATAGGCTTTATGGCCATTTTAATGCTGATTCAGGGCGTTCAGCAGGGGGAAAACCCTACCGGGAGCGCTAGGGTTAACCCCCCCCAAGATGGCTGCGGGAGAGGCCGCCGGGAAGACTACATTTCCCATCGGCCGCCGCCCGCCGCCTCACGTGACCGCGCCGGCCCAATGGGAAGCGGCGGAAGAGACATATAGCCCTCCCGCTAGGGCCCGCTCCCTCCTTTCCGCCGGGCGGCGCGACTCAAGATGGCGGTGCAGATCTCCAAGAAGCGCAAGGTGAGCGCGGCGGCCCGCTCCTCCGCGGCGGCGGGGCGCCTCCAGAACGGCCGCGCCGCGCGGGGGGCGGCCCCGGGCCGCGCCGGGGCGGGGCGGGACGGCGGCGGCGCCGGGGCGGCGGCAGGATGGCGGCGGATGCGGCCCGGCGGCGGATGCGGCCCGGCGGGGAACATGGCGGCGGCGGGAGGCCGGCGGGAGGGGAGGGGGCGCGCGAAGGGGGGGTGTGGGGCGAGGGGAAGGCGGCGGGGGGGGGGGCACTGCTAAAACCTGATAAACTGGGTATTTTTTATGTTGTTTATTGAAAAGGGGGGAGACGGGGGTGCAGGGCCCTAGCGTGAGGCTCTGGCTGAGGGTGAAAAAGCAGCTGTGTGCAGGCCTTGTGCTCGAGTGGAGCTTGACTGCGCCCGTTTGCTTTTAGTTCGTCGCCGATGGTATCTTCAAAGCTGAGCTGAACGAGTTTCTGACCCGTGAACTGGCTGAAGACGGGTACTCTGGAGTAGAGGTCCGGGTCACTCCAACCAGGACTGAGATTATCATACTCGCTACCAGGTAACCGAAGTGGTCCTGCTGATTCCCAGGTGCTACATAAAGTTGTATGTGATGCTGCTTTTTCACAAAACAGTTTAAAGTGGTAAATATTATTGTGGGAAGATACTGGGAAAATGATCCTGAAGTGGTCTTCAGTGACGTAGCAGTGTTTAGACTCCTGCTAGTCATCAGTCTGACCTAGGTTAGGTGCTCAGTTCTGAAGCTGTTTGGGCTGCTCACAGGAGACACTTTCCCAGTCACGCTCTGCCTTTTTTCCAGAACGCAGAATGTCCTGGGCGAGAAGGGGCGCCGCATCCGGGAGCTGACGGCTGTTGTGCAGAAGAGGTTTGGCTTCCCTGAGGGAAGCGTTGAGGTAAAACTTTTTCCGATAAAACAGTATTAAGTGGGCTGTGCAGTTAGCTTTGTGTACTGTCTGGGTGGTGTCAGTTGAAATGCGGTTTGTCTCGAAGATAACTTCAGGCCTGTTCTACCTGCTTGCACGCAAGAGCATCACATTAAAATAGAGACTGCTTTGGTCTTGGTGGTATTTTGAGTGCTGTCAGTTTGCCTTGTTTTCTGTGCTTTCCCAACTGGGAGGATCAGAGGAGCAGTTAAAACATTTTTAACTCGTCCGTAAATATTTTAGAAAGAGTATTGCAGTATCAATATTGAGGTAGGAACAAGTCTGCCTGCAACTTTTTTGGTGTTTGTACGTTACCATTATCCTTATTAAATTTCTAATGCTTGTGTCCTTATAAAGAAACTACTTTGGTGTGCAAGGATTTTAAAGATTTTCATCTATGGTACTGTAATGAACTGGACAGTAAAATGACACAACAGTAATTCCCTGGTGTCTTTTGAATGTTTGAAATTTGGTGTCCTCTCTAGTACTTTCCTGTAAAACAAATTACATGGGGGGGGGGGTGTCTGGTTTGAGGTGGTGCTTATATTTATTCTGCTCAGCCAGTGTTGCTGGATCATAATGTACTGTGAAGATTGCTGATCACCTCCAGCAAATGTTTCCATGTATTTATGGTATGAATGCTCACATCCTGAGTTGCGGGCTCTAGGAAGACTGTGTAGATGACTTTTGAATACCTACTTGTTGCTTCCTCTTAAGCATCAGATTTTGGCCTCTTAGAGATGGTAGATTAAACGCACATCACTCTCCCAGATCCCCAGTTCTTTTTTGATTTTTCCATGTTGGCTAAAGCCAGCTGCTTCAGTTTAGGGCACACTGCATTTGAAGCTGTTGTCAGGTGATTTAAGCAAACTTACTTATTCTGTGTATTGCTGTAAATCTGCAATGCAAGAGCAGTTCTTGGGACTGTCTGGATACTTGTGTCTCTGGGGTTACTTAATGTTTTGGGGCTGTTTGGAAGCAGCAACTCTTGAGACCGCACCAGGCATGTTTTAATGGTCTCCTGACATTTGATGGAGTATCATTAGTGTGTCTCTGCTCTGTCAGGGGACGAAGGTTGTTAAAAGAAGTGGTGTGTCTGATGGTAAAGCTTCATGGAAAGACAAATCAAACTGCAGATAAAGGACAGGAGGACAGAGTAGTATGAAACTCTTGTGATCTGTTAAATTAAAAGTATTTTGAAATGTAGATCTGTTCCTGAGCATGCTGCTTTTTCTTTGTAGCTCTATGCTGAGAAGGTGGCCACGAGAGGTCTGTGTGCTATCGCTCAGGCAGAGTCCCTGCGGTACAAGCTTCTGGGAGGTTTAGCAGTGCGTCGGTGAGTAGAGCAATGTAAATGTGATGGCACGGTGAGGAGTCCTGGGATTCAAATACCATTTTGAAAAAACTCCTTACCAACATGTCTTTAGTTTGAAAAGTGAAGCTGATATTAGTAAACCTGGAGCGGGCAGTTCATATTTTTGTTACTGTTATCGTATGCAAACTTTTTGACTAATATACAGTTACTTTCAGTAATAATTACTTAATACTTTGTTTCAAAAGCAAACTTTGAAGTTTTAGAGTAGATGAAATTAAAAATTGTCTGACTGGTGAGCATAAAGCTTGTGTTTACTTCTTTGTGAATAAATGGTGGGCGGGGGGAGTGAAACACAATTTCACGCCTTCCGGCTGAATTCAGGTAACGGTGGCCTTGCTTCTCAGATCCCTTCGGTGATGATAAGATGACAAGTCAGAAGGGGGTGGCTCCTGTTGAGTGGTACCTGCAGTGTCATGTTCTGTGATGCTGTGTATGGTTCTTTAGCAGGAGCATCCTGTCAGCATTGAATGATTTAGAGGCATTTGTCTGAGAAGGGATGGTGTGCGAGACTCTTGATGTGGATGGGTTGGTCACCTTCAGCTGCGGAGCTGCTCTTGTCCCGCTGAGAACGTGTGCTTGTCACTGTGCCCGCAGTCTTACAAGGATCATAAGACACAGACATTGTGTTACGCTGGGTTTGATGCTGCTAAACTGGTGTGAAGACTTTGCTGCTTTGCATAACATTGACATAGCTTTGCTTGAAATCTGGTGTAAAATGCCAGTGCAGAGCCATGTGGATTTGGCAGAGATCTGCTGAGTCCGTGGGACTAACCCAGCTGGCGTTGCTGCTCTCTCCTGGTAGAGCCTGCTATGGTGTCCTCCGCTTCATCATGGAGAGCGGTGCCAAGGGTTGCGAGGTGGTTGTCTCTGGCAAACTCAGAGGTCAGCGTGCCAAGTCCATGAAGTTCGTGGATGGCTTGATGATCCACAGTGGAGACCCGGTGAATTACTATGTCGACACAGCTGTGCGTCACGTCCTTCTCCGGCAAGGTGAGTGGCTGGGATGCAGGTGCCTTTGCAGTTGATTTCCTATTTCAGTACTTCAGAGCCAGAAAATCTGAACTGCTGGCAACTTGTACCTGCAGTTTGGAGGTTTTCCTTGTTCAGCCATGAGGTGGTAACTCACATGACTTTGATGCACTGCTGGTCTTGTAGAGTGTTTCAGTTGTTGTGACTGAAAATCTGTTGCTTTCTCAAGCTCTTGAGGCTAAACTCTGACTAGCAGAGTTTGTTCATTACACCTAAAGTAGACCTTTATTTGCACTTGTGCTATGTGAATGGAAAATAGAGAAGGGACCTTGAGCAGGCAACAGGGCTTTGTTTAATGATCGCAGGTCATCTGCTTTTCTAGTGGTGGGGTTTGAGTGTTTCTAATTGAAAATTTGGCTTTAGATTTTCCAAGTGCTCTGATTTATGTCCCATGGCTTCTGAGGATCATAGCAACACAACTTACAAATGGGGAAGGAAATCGTATTGACTGGGTTGAAGAGCTGTTGGCAGTTTGGATTTTGGTTTTCTTGGCTCCCAGGGTTGGGCAGGCAGAATATAGGTGCTATAAGACCCATAAAAAGAGCAGGTGTCAGTGACACTTCTCCCCAGTAGCTCTACTCTATCAAATCTTCCCAGCTAAACCAGCCAAGCCTGCTTATGCTTGTCCTTCCGTCTGGTAAAACACAAGAGAAGCGACTGCATCTTAATTGGCATTGGGTCACTTAATTGCAGAACCTTTGTAGGTGTGCTAGCATATACAGAACTATTCTTCACCATCCCTTCAGTGATGATACGATGACGAGTCAGAAGGGACGTCCTTGCGTGAGCGTAGCCTGGTCGGTGCCACGTTCTGTGGCGCTGCGCTAAGGCTGCCTTGGGCAGGACATCCTACTCATTGGATGATTTAGAGGCATTTGTCTGAGAAGGGATACAAAGGAACAGTGTGACTTTCTAGGAAGGTGAACTTGTTTATCTCAGAACGGGTAGGGTTTAAAACCAGTTTTAGCAGGACTTGTAGATACAGTGCATTTTCATCACAGTCCTCCCAGGCTGCAGTTAGCTAAGGCAGTGTGTTGGATAAAGGTAAATACACTTGTGTAAATTCACAGTAACCAGATTTTTAAGCTATAGCACATTTTGTGTTAATCAGCTTGCATCTGTTTAGTGGTTTCAGGAGATGTTTTTGATGTGGATAACTTATTTTGCAACCTTAGGGCTCGTCACTGCTGAGTGTACACTTGCTGTTTTGTGTTGAATGAGCATGTCTGCATTGACCTGTCACTCTTTGCAGGTGTACTGGGTATCAAAGTAAAGATTATGTTGCCTTGGGACCCAAGTGGAAAGATTGGCCCCAAAAAGCCTCTGCCAGACCACGTCAGCATTGTGGAACCCAAAGAAGAGATTCTGCCCACCACCCCCATTTCAGAGCAGAAAGGTGGCAAACCAGAACAGCCCGCCATGCCTCAGCCAGTTCCCACTGCCTGAGGGGTAAGTGCCTGCAAGCGATGGGAGTTAGCGTGGTGAGGATCCAAGCAGGAAAGGTCACGCCACCACAAAAGCTGTCAGGGTGCTGGGAAGAAAAGCTGAATTCAGCTGTTCTCTCCCTCTTGAGATGCTGCACTATGCCAGATGCAGTGGTCAGCTTGGTGGGGTTTAGGGTATTGCAAGCAGCTGGCCGGATTGTTGGGCATGGTTAAATGGCACACTGCAAACCAGCTGAGCAGGCCCTTCAGTGAAGATGTGATGACGAGTCTGAAAAGGAATATCCTTGTCCAAGTGCCCTGCTTCCTGTTGTGTTCTACAGCATGGATTTGGGGATCTTGGGTAAGAATTTGAGTGACTTAGAGGCGTTTGTCTGAGAAGGGCTCAGTACACTGGATGTCGTTCACATCACACCACCTAGCCCAGCTACCAGTGTGCAGTTGACAGCATAGGGTCAAAGTGTATATATTCCTCATGCAGTAAATGTTTTGGGACCCAATTTAGGATTGCCTCTCAAAGTAATGTGTTGAGCACAATGTACAGGCTTGTTTCATAACTAAATAAACAAGGTTTGAAGTCTGGTCTCTCTGAATGAGCTACTTCTAAGACACAAATGGATAGCTTGAAATTCTTTTCATCTGCTCTGAGTTGTCCCTGGTGAAAACATGCGACTTGGTGCTTTTAAGAAGTTTTGTTCACTGTCTCCCATTAGAGCAGCAGGAGATGTGGGTCCTAAGGCCTTGTCTTGAGGCGGTTGGTATCCACATCTCTGCCAGAAGACTTAGCCACTAGTGTAGCCATCTGGGGCTGTCCTCTGACTGAAGCCAGCATTGCGTGCAACAGGGAGAGTTCAGGAAGTTTGCAGGGCTGTAGTGAAACAAGGGGATCTGACTAGCAAAGCATGCTCCTGTGGGGAAAAATAATGTGATTATTGGCTGAAATGCAAGAAATGGGAGATGTGTAATTGAATGCTGGAGCCTGTTTTTCCAGTGTTTTGGGTAGGAGAGTGGTGTTTGGGAAATGGTTTGCCACCATCTCACTTGGTATTTTGTTTTTTGTTGTAGGGTTTGTACAATCTGCAACCGGAAGCTTGACTGTCCTGAAAACATCTCTTAATAAAATCACAAAAGACAGTGTTTGTGGAGGTGCTTTTTTTGCAAGATGTATTCCAGGAAAGCCTTGCTCCCGCCTTTGGTATGGAAGGAATTCCTCTGCATTTCTCCCAGCTTGTTTTACCCTTTTGGAGTGAACTTACGAGATCCTGGTCTAAAAAGAATGGAGGCAAAATTCTGATTTCTAAGTAGAGCTAGAGCAACAGTCTGATATTTAGGGGGGTCATGAATAACACTCCAAAAACTGGCGTCCTCATAACTGTTAGTTACATAGCAGCCCTTTTCTTCTCCGAGTTATTCCAGAAGGGGGAGCTTTTTTAGCAGTGTCTGAAGCAGTTGTAGCTGTTGATATCTTTCTGGCTTAAACCAAAGTGTTGCTATATTCTACTAAATGCTTCTTTCACCTCTGTACCTCCATTTTCTTCATCACAAAAAGATATTCGATATGTAGCTTTCAGGGCTACAGAGTGTATGGAAGCATTGTAGCTCGTGTTAGGGAGATGTAACCTTAGTTGGTGGAGATACAGGGCGAGACAAGCTTCTAGACATTTACTGGCACATTATTGGAAAAGAACATGTAAGCTTTGGATTTCACACCTATCCTAAGCATTGAGGTGCAAACGTATTTAAGTGCTGGAGAAAATCTTGTCTTCCTTGGAGACTTGAATAGACAGTGCATTAATTTGTTGCTGTATTAATAACTGTGATTTCAGTGAGCTGTAGGATAACATGATTAGATCTTGTAGAAGTTGATAATTAGATTACAAGGCTACTTGTGCTATAAAAATGCATAGCTGGTATGCAGGGGTATGTTTTCACTCCTGTTGCATTCCTGGAATTCCTGAATTGCTGTTGGTGCTCTTCTTGCATCTGCTGTGGACTAGTGTAAAGCATAGCTGAAGCAGTCAGAATGGGCATTTGGTCAAGGTTTAGGCAGAGAATCTTGCTCTCAGCTCCTTTCTCCATGTATTTTTCAAGTCTAGTACAATTATGGAAAGAGACTGTTGTGCACATTTTCCCTGACTTGGAGAAATTCAGAACGCATTTGTTCCATTAACCAAATTTGTTGTATGTAAAATGCATGTAAATCTGCAGAATTTGGTCATTAGGAGCAGCTTTTACCAGCTTTCATTTTGTGGAGTCTTCTCTGAAGGACCTAGGCAGGCAACATGTGAGCTGGAGTTTCCAACTGACTGCGTCAGAAACTGGTCTGTTGGGCAGCCCGTGTGAGCCTCGGCCTTCCTGTTCCCAGCTTCTCTGGCAGGCCTCCTGGAAACTTGGCCTGGTTGGATGCTGGGTTGGGAAGCTGGTTAGGTCTCTGTCAGAAACAGATGTTGCCTTCTCAGGGTTTCAGAGATCTGATTGCTGGTTTCTGTGCACATCTTTCAGTGGAAAGCTTTAAAATTCCCAGCTCTTGCATGTTTAAGTGTTAGAGTTACCAAACTCAGTATGAGGGAGCTCTGTCACTTCACCGGAGCAGGAAATGTGTGAAAGATGGAAGGCCTGAAGCAAAAGAAGAGGATGAAATTGAGTGACATGCAGTGCAAGGCTTTGCGCTCGCTATAAGTTCTTACAGGTCTGTGCTAGGAGATGATCAGCTGTAAATTTCTAAGTAATTTTTCTTCTAAGTGTCTGGTTGAATCTATGCTATTTGACAAAAGTGCATTCACACAGCAAAGCAGCTTGAAGAATCAGATTTGTGCGCTCTGGTTCACTGTGGTCTCCTTGCTGCTGATGTGACTGTGGGTCCACGTCATAAATGACAATCCTCCAGTGAGGGCTGGTTTTCCTGAAGATGGTTCACTTTCTTTCTGGTTTAAAGCCCTCCAAGCAGGTCCATCTGCCTATTAAATCTCACAGTGCAGATCACTGTTAGGATCAAGAGATGTTAAGTTACTTGCAAGATCAAGAGCTGTATAAGTAACTGTCTGTAAGAGTGTTGCTGTATCTCTCTTCTTGCTACATCCAGCATGTTGGGAGAAGTTAAGGATGACGTTAAGGATTATCTCATAATGATCAAGGTTGGTATGTGTGAACTGTCTTGCTGAATGCTCCCTGCCTCTGTTAAGGAAAATGTGGGAGTCCTGTCTGGAGCGCTACTCTATTGGAACAGTGCTCAGGGAAGGGTTTGAAGAGGAGTGTGTTCAAAGGAGGCTTCTTCAGATGACCGCAGGAGGGAGAGTAAACCAGGCTCTTTCTGTTTTGTTGCCTTGCCCTGCCAAGATGGAGTTTGGAAAGGGGTATGATAGCTGACTCGTTCAAGGAGGTAAGACCAGGGAGGGACAATTTAGGCACAGGGAAAGTGCTGGCGTAAATGAGTGGGTGTAATAGGAAGAGGTATTGGGGTGCGGAGAGATCCCAGTCAGAATACGTTCACAGCATGTATTGATTGGGGTATAACACCACCATGTGCTGTTTGAACCAACTGCTAAAACAGCTAGAGGACTAGTTTAGTTCCTCATGTCTTGCAGATGCTGTCCTCCCTAGGATAAAAGCTATGAGTGTTTAAAACAAAATTTCTTATGGGGAGGGCTCAGGAGCTAATGGAAGGCATGAACTGGCTTTTAATGCATTTGCAATAAAGCGATTCCAGGTTGATGGTGTTCGTTGGCTGCCAAGGTTGTTCTGGAGGTGGCTACTTGTTTTTTCTGCAATGAAAGGCTGTGATTCAGCAAGTGCCCTCTGTTTTTTTCAGTTTGTGAGGAGCTCCACATGGATTTGTGCACCTGCCTGTCCAAGACAAGTGCTACTCCAGTGCATAGGGGAAAGGGGAGACATCTGTAGCGCTAGTTTTGCTTGTGACTGTGTACCAGAAGGTAGCATGATTGAATGGACAGCAGGTTAATTCCAGCAATAGAAGGACACAAGTCAGCAGGGTCTGATCTTCCTGGATTCTCCAAGATCTGGCTGCATGCCCACAGCCATGGTGCAGGTTCCTGCAGTCCTGTTCTGTCATCTGTCTTCCTCCACTGGATCCCAGCCAGAGAAACTGGATTGTAGGGTCAGGAAGGCTAGTCCCTGTGCCTAACAGCTCAGTTTTATTGCTGCTATGCCGTACTTTCTTTTTAACTGGGCTGTTTGCTCACAGTTAAATGTCAGAGCAAGGGAGGGCAGTGAGTTGTCTTATCTGTGGAGCATTAAAGATGTTAGATACTTAAAGTTTCAAGAGAAAAATGTAAAAATAGAGTATTTGAAAAGCAGAGCTGCTAATAGTGTTTCTTTCCCATGACATAGATGTCATGGAAATTAATGTGGTGTAGCTTTGATCTATAAATAGCAGATTAAGGAAGGTATGTTGGATTTAAGGATAGTAGGGAATTTACCTAAGCTCTTTTTAAGAGAATACTTGTTCTACTCAAACCCTACAGGTGACTGCGACGGCCAGAGGTTCATTGAAAAAGTTTTATTGCAAAATAACACAATTGTCATTGTGTGGTACAAGAACAGACAATAAAAGCTATCAGACACCTGCATCCACATGATGCAAATTATTCACAATATCCCACACTGTGTTCTTGCCCTGCCCTCCCCTTCTCCCCCGTTCTCCATCATGTGCTACAGCATGTGGGTTTCAGTGCGCTGATTCACTGGGTAGTGTCTAGCATACACACCGAGTTTTAGGCTTCCCGTGCATTTGGGTACTACCTCCCTGTGGATTCCTCCCCCCTTCCCCCCAACACACTGGGGAAGACGCCTTGGAGAATGGACTGGGAAGAGACTAAGGACAGCACTTTCCTTCCCGCTGGCCTGTTATGTGAATTAGGGCACATACGCCTTTCTGCAGTTGTGTAACCTTGCATACCTGCAGAAGACACGGTCAGGTCAAACTTGGTGGGCACGAGTTGCTGTAGTTTTGGCTCTGTGAAATTAGGCCTAATAAGAGACTTCTTAACTGTTAATAAATAAGTGGAAATAGTCCCATGTATTGTCTGAAGCAATGCAGTATTGGGCTTGTATAGCAACCTGACAGCAAATGCATTGACAGGGAACCAAAAACAGAAAAACAGCGCAGTCACTGTCCTTGCTGGTTCCAAACAACTGGCATTTAGATTATGGTATATGGATTTTCCTCTCACTTTAATAATCTTGTCATTACTTGCTTTGCAATGTCTCCGAGTGCATGGCAAGGTTTGTTTTTCAGTGTGCCCTTATGGAGGTCAGCCAATGGGGAGCTAAAGTATCAGAAAAAAGAGAGGAGCTGCAAAAAAGGGTCATTAGGAAGTCAGGCAATGGCAGCTCTAAAGCTTTGTATTTAAGCAAAGTGGAAGTGAGAGCTGGTCCACTTTCCTCCGCATGCCAGCAGGAATCTCTCGGGCTTCTACAGGAGCTGATGGGTACCAGCCCTGGTAGTAATTGGGAGAACCTTCACAGTGTAAACTCTTTCCCAGCCATATGTGCTGATGCAAAAGCACCAGGAGAAGTGAAGTTCCTCTGTTTGCTTGGCAGAAGATGCTTAACTACAGATGTTAGCCCAAGAGCCCCCCTCATGGTCCCTAGAGAGGTGGAGCACAGACACTCATGGTTAATTTCTCCCAGTCTTGCAAGAGTGTTGGAGGGACCTCAGATGCATCTTTCACTCCCTAGGAGCCTATTTGCTCTTTGGCCTCTGCTGACACCCTAACCCCCCAAGCCACTTCTCTGTGGAGTGTTTGCTGCCGAGCAAAGCTGCACGTGTCTTTGCAGTGTCCCTCTAGCTGAGGAGCTGATGGCTTTTGCTTGGGCTGAAGCATTTAACAATCATCCAGGGCAGAGTTAGGCAGGACAGAAGGGCATGACTCCATGCAATCTCAGTTCTTGGGTGAAAGAACAGGGAAGCATGCTCCTACCTTCACTACCAGCAAGGAACAACTTCAGCAAAGCAACCAGAGCAGCTCCAGTGCAGTGCCCCGTGGCACCAAAAGGGAGAAAAGTGGCAGAGCTAAGTGCGCAGAAGCATTTGAGATGGAAGGGTGGAGGGCCTGCGCCTTTGCAGGGCTGATGGCAGCTGCAAGGTACTTAGCAGGAGGCTTAATTTTAGTGCAGGGAAGAACCAAGCATCGGCCTGAACATCTCAGCTGAAGATACCAATAGCTTAGACAGTGCGTGCCAGCTCCCTTCCACTCATGGTGACCCTCTTGTGCCAGACTCCCCTGTTCCTCTCTGGAGGTGGGTTTGTGCAATAGAGTATTTTGGGGTGAGGTAAAGTGTATGCTGGTTTCTCATCAAAATGCACCCTGGTCTGAATAGCACCCATAGTTCAAGAAGGATACAAAATAGTGTTTCCCCTTTTTCAAATCCCTCACTAAAAACACAAACCAAACCAATCTCTGGAAAAAAACCAACTACAACTCGTCACGCATCTTGTCGCCTTTGGGCCTCACGAGCCTGCCAATGAAGAGAATGGAGTTGGTTTTAGTGTCCTTGATCATGAAGATGAAGGGGTGGTCAGCATAGAAGAGCTTGGGATTCCTCATCTCCTCTCGGCCGTAGATGTCGGCATCGTAGGGGTTCCCTTCTGTGTCCCATTCGAGAGCAGCGGCATGGAAGACGTTGGACAGGTAAAGGTCTTTCTTGCCAGAGATCTTCGACAGGTCAGCTTTGGTTTTGTCAATGGCTTCTGTCAGGCCCAGGTCAGCCAAGTGTTTCTAGAAGGAGAAAGAGGTCAGCAACCATCCCAGAGATGACACTGCAATCCTTTCCATCCATGGTCAGGATAGCCCCTGGGGAAGAGGCTGCCTGGCACAGACAGCACCTTGCTAGCTTCTCTCCCACCCCCAAGAACTAACTGCAAGGCCTAACTGCTCTCTTAAAGGACTGTCTTTACCTGAAGATCGTGGCTGACTTCCAGAACGACTTTAGGCAATGAGATGGCTACTGATCTCTTCTTCATTTTGCCAGACCAGGTCTTCAGCTGCTCCTTGTTCAACAATTTCTCAACCCTCTCCAGTGGCTCCACATGGTTTGGCATGATAAAGATCATGCTGGAGAGTTTGTGAGCAAGTGGCATCTCTACCACCTGGAGCTTCTCTGTCTCATCATCATAGTAGTTGTAGAGACCTTGAGAAGTCAGAAACAGAGGCAGGAAATGGTGAGATGCAGGGCACAGGTAAAGCTACCCACAATCCTGTTGTGAATTCACCCTGGGCCTTCACTGACTGGCAATGGAATGACACCAGTACCATGTCAGGAAGTGGCCTAGCACCAGCAGAGTTAGCAACACCTCAAAACTGCTGCTCTCACTTGTGTGATGAGCTAGGATCTCTTCCTAGCAGCCAAGCACCTAATAGTAAACATGGATTCTCCATGCACATAGAGAGCTCAGATCAACAGAATAAGCACACCCTGCTTCATTTACCCTCACTCATTGCAGATGGACCAAAACATGGAAGCAATTACTGGAAAACTGGGTAACAGAGTAGAAGTGAGTGTAATCCCAATTGGTCTTGGCATGGGGCAGCAGGTTTGCAACTTACCTGTGCGATGCATCATGGGAACTCCCACAGTGTAGGAACGGGTCACCATGAAGCCACGGTTGTCCACCATCTTATGATGGAACTTCTCATCCCAGTGAGCTACAGGAGAGAGAGATTCAGCTCATAAGAATGGGAATGGATGGTAGTTTCATGCAGTTTTTAACTGCCTGCTCTGAATAGAGCTGGCCTTAGTGGACCCCGGATTTGTTTATGTTCCCATTTGGGATGCTATGAATGGACTCAAGCTGGTTGAGTTGGGTCACTTGTATCAATAATCAATAATTGAAGGTAGTTGAATTGTAAGCAGTAATTGAAGGTGGAACTTACGTTTGAAGAACATGGCGTTGACGATGAGGGCTCCATCAGTTTTCTCCACGTCTTTGGTGACCTCTGGGAGCTTCCCATCTGTGGTCTGGGCTGCCCACTCATTGATGGATTTCAGGGCACTCCTCTTGTCCCGGAAGTTGATCTTGGAGTGCTCGTAGTTGTAGTGCTTCTTGCTGTTCTTCACAAAGTCATCAGCGAAGTTGATGGAGGCCGGGCCATATAAGCGGTTCCCAATCTTCCAGGTGACATTGCGGGCTGTGTTGTTGCTGACCTCGTTCAGGAGCTCCGACAACCCGCTGTGCACGTAGTCGTCGTTCAGTTTGTCCGCGCTGAGCACTGCCTTGGCTTGGGAGGCCGTTGTCGCCTTGCCCCCAAGGGACACGAGGCCGAGGGAAGAGGCCACGACCACAGGGGACAGCAGGATGTTCTCCATGCTCTTGTCTTTTGCCATAGCATGGTAGAGGTTGAAGGCCAGCGTTGTGCTGCGTTCGGCCAACGTCGTTGCCTTGTCGCTCAGCTTCCTGTCCTCCGAGGGCACGGCTGCAGCGAGGCTGCAGAGAGCGAGCGCCAGAATAATGCACATGGTTTCGGCAGCACCCAACGCCTCTGGGGACCTGCTGGGCAAGAAATGTCCACAGTTAGCGTGACCCAAACCCTTGCTGGAGCATTCACACATCCCAAGGGCTCTTCCAGTGAAACCCACTCCTAGGCTCCAGTGACAGAAAGCCAGAGCAGCTGCGTCAATGCTTCACTTGAGGTCCCAGCATCCCAGCTCTGCATTGGGTTTGAGCAAGAATTAATGTGCCAGAAGTCCAGGCTGCACTCTGACAGGCCGGGCCTGTGCATTTTGAATGAAAGTTTCCCTTTTAAACAAGTTTTAATGTATCGCTTTGCATTCATTTACGTTAAAGGCCTTGGGGAGGGCCCAGGGAATAGGAGCAAGAGATCTTTCCATCTCCAGAGCAGCAGGTCAAACCTCTGCCCTGGTCAGGAAAAGCTAAAAGCAGGATGTTTCTGCTGTCCAGGGGCCACGTAACCCAGTGTTGCTTGTCGATACCGGGGCTGCCGTGGTCGGGGTACAGCAGGGATCGTTCTTCTCTGGAGACTCCAGCTCAGTATCCGAGTGCTCAGCTTTCTAGGCACTAGATGGAGCACATGAGCTCCCACCAGGCTCGGTCAGAGGGGTCCCTCGGGAAGACCTGACCCTGATCAGCTCTGTCAGGAAGGTACCGGGGCAAAGGGAGATGGTGGACCCCTCCTCTCCCCCAGCAAAGCCCCTTCACAACACATACACCAGGTAGATGCATCTCATCACAACCTTAGTGTGCCTGTCCCCAGTGAGGGCTCTGAAATGCTGTAGGGATTTTAGATATATCTTCAGACTAGTTCTGAAGCCATGCCTGAAAACTCTTCAGGGAGCCTGCAGGTCTCAAGGGTGAACATCTACTCCATGCGAGTTGTTTGGACTCCTTCTCTATTGAGCAGGCAGCAAAAAATACACCCAAAAGGCAGCTCATCCCTCCTGCCACCGAGGCTATAACCTGCCCCTGAACCCTCCCTCCTGAGGGCAGATTGCTGGGATTTAAATTCCACCTCCGTGCCCAAAACAAGCTTTTTTTTTGTGGCAGGCAGCATCACGCCCAAGGCTACCATGGAGTTACGTTCCTGGGCCGTGGCCTCCCACCCTGCTCGGGGCCGAGGCCGTTGGTTGCGTGCAGTGACGAGAACGGCTGCAACGGCGGCTTCGGGGTTAAAGCAAACAGCGCAGGAAGCGAAGGGCCGCCTGGGATTACCCAGGGAAGGAAACACGCATGCACGTAGCCCGGAGCAAAGCTGGGAGTGCGCAGCTGCACCAGGGACCCTCTGCCCGAGCTGGAATTACGTAGCCTCAGAAAGGGAGGCAGTTTGTGTCCTGCAATCCTTTGGGGACCACATCTGCTGAAGGGGAGGCTACCCAGGAGAAAGACTTGTGCAATGGGCTCAAAATTGTCCTAGACGCACTTTAAGGTGCGGATGGCATTGGGTGCGGCAAGCATTTAAAAATCTGAGGTTTTTTTCTGTTTTTTTCTCCTCCTTTTATTTCTAAAGATACCTTGAAACTGTTTCATAGTGAGGTCAACGTTTGCCTTTTTCATTCTGAAAGAAAACAGATACATGGAGTAGTTCTCTTGCGAGCAACGCGCGGCCCACACCGCTTACATCCGCCGTTTAAAATAAGCTTCATTACTTCACAGACTGGCAAGAAATTTGGCCCGGCACCTCGGGCTGCCGTGGGTGACGCAGCCCGCGGCGGCGGCGCAGAGAAATCTTGCCCATCCTTGGCCGCGGGGTGAGATGATTGCTGGATTTGCAACCCAGGGTGGAAGCGGGGCTGGGCACTGCTCCGGGAAGGGCGCAGCCGATGACATCCTCCGCTGCGTCGGCCAGGCCCGGCCCTGCGCGGGGACGCCCCGTGCCAGCGTGGCAGCCGGCGGAGCTGCTGGGGGACGCAGGGGACCCTCGATCCCCGCGGCATCGGCGCTGCCGTCGCCGGACGGACGCCCGCATCCCTTGGAGGGCTGTGTTGCGTGCGAGCGAAGAGGCGTGCGAGCCAAGCAGCGTGCAAGCCAAGGCCCTTTCCACGCCAGCAGCGGGGCACCGCAGTGTGTTACGGCAGGCAGAGGAGCAGGATTAGGCAGGCTGCCTAATCTGGGCTCTAGGCAGGACCTAAAGGATCTAGGCAGAGTCTTCCCTCCTGCTCGGGGGGCTCCCAGGCTGGGCAGGAGCTGGCGGCTCGCAACCCCTTGCACCAAGTCCGTATTTCCCTTCTCCCTCTCTTTCTTCACCCTTTGCAAAACAAAAATCCTCGAGGGTGCAAACACAGGGCGCAGCTTGAGCTGCGAGCATCTCCAGCAAGCTTGGGGGGGGGGGGATATCTTAGGGTCTTTTTTTCTGGCAGAACAGGGAAAAACGGAGCTGGCTTTTGGGCAGCCTCATCCCCCCCCCCCCCCCGTGCACTCCCCGGCTGCCCTGCGGGGCAGCACAAAAGGACCCCAAAATACCCCCCCCCCCCGGCGCCCCCCGGCCCCCCTTACCTGGAGCGGGGCGCTGCCTTGCTCGGCTTCCCTGTGCACCTCGCGGTCCCGCGGAGGGGGTATATAAGGGGCCGCCGAGAAACTTCTGGAAAAGTTGGGAAAAAACCTCTCAAAACCGCCTGGGGAGGGAGAGGAAGGGGAGGATCCGACCAGTCTCTCCGGGCCGCCCACCAATGGCAGGGAGCGCCCGGCCCCCGTTGCTGCAAGCGGGGGGGTCCGGCTGGGCCGGGGGGTGCGTGGTCCCTCCTTCTCCAGGCTCGGCTGGAGCTTGCCCTGTGCCTGCCCTGAGCCGGGCCTTGCGGCAGGGATGGGGGAGCAGGATGGGTTTGGGGCTCCCCCAAGGCAAACGGGAGCCTTTGCCCTTTCACGACGCTCCGGCCGGTCTGGTTTTGCAGCTCCTCTGGGTGATTTCTGCTTCTCGGGTGTGGGTTTCCCCCCCAGAAGTGCTGCTCTTTGCCCCACGCCTGGCTGCACGCGGAGCAGGCACAGCCAAGGGGTGACACCCGCAGTCTGGGCCACATCTGGCCATCCAAAATGCCCCCTCTTCGCTGACACCCATGGGGACCTCCATTCGGCTCTGCAGCAACCTAAGGGCCAAGTTACAGGCAGCTGGAGAGCTTCCATATCTTGCTGTACCCCACACTGATATATCCATCCATCCCTCTCCCCGTGGGCACTAAAACCCCCTTAGTGGCTGCAATGTCCTAGGCACCACCCAGAGATTTAAGCACCAAACTCAGTGATGGTGACCACCTTAGCAGGGACATGCTGCATCGTTGTGCTGTTTAGCTGAGGTCTGTCTGTGTCTTCCTTTGCTTCCCATCTCCACGTAATTTCCTTCCATTCCCCCCCCCCCCCGAATATTGTTTTTGGCTCCACAAATTTGTTGTTTCCCTCAAAAGACGGGTCTCGGCACGTACCTCTTGTTGCTATGGTAAAAAAGAGCATCCAGTTTTGACTATTCTGCCCTCAAACCTGGGTCATCATCTTGCGAGCGCCCTGTACTAGGATCATCTCATCTTCCCACCGTCCAGCCCCCCGCAGTGCCAATTCTGGCATCGAAAAGTGACATCTTGCTGCTCTCTGAGCCCTTCAGATGATGCCGTGCGAGGAGATCCTCAGCCCCTCAGAGGGAGGTCTTTGAGCCCCCCCCGTACAAAATCTTCCGTCGGCTGCTAGAAACCAGCTCCCCGGAGCTGCAATAGCGAAACCAACCCTGCGTCTCGGCGATGGCTTCGCTCGCAGCGTGGTTTCCAGCACCATGACCTTGATAACAGCCGTAGCAGATAACGGCAGGTTTGTCCCGGCCAGCCGGGCGTTTGTTCCTGGCTGTGAGGAAGAGCATCTCCTTCATCCCTTCCCGATACCCTGTATTGTGGCTGAATTGATCCATGCGGCGTAATTTGCACAAAAGCTGTTACAGGGACCAAGTGCCAAGAGGGGTCTTGATCGATGGGTGACCTTGTGGGTGCCAAACGTGAAGGCGTTTCAGCAGCCTGAAGGCTCCTGGCTTTGGATGACCTTTTTTTCCTTTTTGTCTTTTCCAGGGTGACCGTGCGGAGAAGGAAGGGCCCGAACGAAACATTCCTGGCTGTCCTCTTCCCCGGGCATTTTGCACCCAAGCAGGTACTTTACACTGCAGCCTTTAATGATGTTAACGTGCCCAGATGGTCCTAAAGGCATCACGATGGTGATGCTCAGAGCTCAGCCTCCCTCTTGGAGGGATTCACTAGGAGGGGGAGATTTGAGGTGCCTTGCACATCACGTCGTTGCGTACTCTAGGGTATATCGGAAGCAATTTTCTTGCCTTCTGTGGGACTTTGCATCTACGTAAATGACCAGAATTTGCCCCCAAGTGGTTTTTTAATAGCAGTATTTGCTAGTCTTTATTACTAATTTGCCGTGGGGAAAAAAAATGAATTTGCCGATTGCAGACAATCAATACACTCGAGCTTGGTGATGTCCTTGCTCCTGGTCTTGGTGCAGGGCAGGCGCAATGCTGCTCACCTGCGCCAGCAGCACGTGCCACCGAGAAAGGAGAAAAGCTCCTTTAAACTCCCAGTGGCAGCTGGTGAGCCCTGCCAAGCTTCGAATTGCTCCACCTTCAAACCCTTCTGGGTAATTACTTCCCATGCACAATTTTTGTTCTTCCTAGTGAAGTTAAAAATGAATCCTAAAACTTTTCATCTTGACCTCTCGCAATGCCTCCCAGCACCAAACTCCTTCCGCAGAGATGCAGGGCGCCGTACTTCAAATATCCTAAATGGATTTGCCTCGATAACGGGAAATTGGGGTTGAATAAAAATAGTTCTTTGTGTTTGAGGGCAGGCAGCCCAGCACACAGATGTTGCAGTTTTTCCCTGATTTTTGAGTGTTTACCCCCCTATTCCTGCAGTGACCAAGGGCCCCCCACTATGGATTTATCCCCCCCAAATACCATAGTCGTTTGTGCATTTCTCTGAGCTAAGAAAAACACGATAAATCTGCAGTGCCTTATGATTTCAAGGTGCGGAAAAGGAGTAAATTCTACCACAGTGGCTGCAAACAGCTTGATCTCAATCATGACCATATTTTAGGGGGGATAAAAGTGCTGGGAATGGGGCTGATCTGCGTCGGGGGGAAGATCTCTATTGCCATCGAGGCATTTCCAAGCGGGATTCGGCTTTGCCGGCTCTGCGGCAGGCGCTCCCTTCCCCCACAGTGCCACGTAGGAGATCCTGCAGCCGGCAGTGGGATGGGGAGAGGATCGGGAAGGGGGAGCGATACTGGGAGTTGCCTTCTTCCGTCTCCTCTGCTGCTTTAATGAGGGGGCCCAGCTGCCAAGAGACACAGCCGTGCTCCAGCACAGCTCCTCCGCCCCGGCCGCCCGTCTTTTCAACGCGCTTGCGCGCAGGCCAAAACTCGCATTTCTTTTGCCGCGAGCTATTTCGAGTGCGGTTATGTTTCCCGGGGACAGAGAGTCTTTGCTTTAGAAAGGGGCAAATCTACTAAGCTAAGACATACAAAAAGCCCAGACAGCGTTTGATAGGGATCTGATGTCGCATGCTCCGACAAACTGGATGGAGATTTACTGCTGGGCTGGGGGGAGCTGCTGGGGCAGGGGAAAGTCCGCCGGGTCTTGGGATCCTGCACCCAACCCTGCATTAAACAACAGCCGTAAAACATCTGGGCTACTGCGCAGCCGTAAAACATCTGGGCTAATGCCATCCTGGCTGGTTGGCTTGGCTTTTTATAAAGCAGCCTTACTAACTCACTTCATTGCTTATTAAAGAAGCATTTTATTTCCTGCAAATATACATGAAACCAAACATTGGAGTCTAACAGGCTCTTTGGACAGGACTTTTTAGTATAAACTCCAGCAGCTTTGCATATTTACCCTTTCCTGTAGGCTGCAGTGACCTGGGAGACTGACTGAGGTGCCCACGTGAGGGATTGAGTCAGACGTCTTTTAAACTGACCCGAGACACCGCTGGTGCCGGATTTCTGCTTTCCAGGATCAGGCAGGGTCTGTAGCAACGCCAGCAATGAAGGTGATTTCTAGAGAGGAGACGCAGAGTCCCTTCTTGCAGCTCCCACCTTTAATGGGATGGTGGGTTGAAGGTATCCACCAGGTCCCACAGTCCAAGAGCATGGAGCTGGGTAGAAACTAATGAGAGATCATGCAAAAAGAAATTACAGACAGTCCTTTTCCACACAGCTGTATCCACAGGAGACAGATGGGCTCAGCTGGTTCAAAAATGCGTTAGACAGATTCATGGACGGTGCTTCCATAAGCAGACACCAACGGGAATACGCGGGGATGTGCTCAGGTCTCCTGAAGTCTCGCACTGAGCAGTGATTTTGAACATCCAGGTTTTGGGGGGGTTTCTGAGTCCAGAGCAAATTTTATGGATCATTTTTCCGGATCTGAATGGGAAGACTAGGACCTCATCTCTCCGTACTGAGAGGAGCCTTCCCTCGTCAACTGTGGGCAGCCCTGGGGAGCGGTGCAGCCCCTTGGTGTGGGAAGGACGGGATTAACCGGGACAGCAATGGAAACCTGCTCTTACTAGATGCATCTGGGGAATTTTGACAGTCAAAGTATGTGGAATACATGGAATATTCCCATTTTAAAAGGTCAAGTTAATGGCACTGAGCCATGAGGCATGAATGAATTCGGCTAACCTGCTTTCAAAAACTGAGATTTGAGCCTGTGATTTTTGCAAGCCTGCATATTTTGAAGACGCTCAGCCTGTCGGAGACCCCCTTCCCCACATCCCCCTCTGGGAAACTCAGTTATCTCTGGGGTTTCCCTGTGCTGCAGTTAAGGAAGGCAGGGATGCTCGGAGCCAGCATGCATCTGGCAGTGAAGCTGCAAAGCCATCCTGGTGCTGGAGCTCTCTTGGAGGGAGCTGTGATGTGCACAGCACCTGGCAGGATTGGGCCGTGGGGCGTTTGAGGTGATGGGAACTGTAAGGATCATGGCGGGGGCAGTGAAGATGATATTGTTCCTCCTTGCAGCCTCCACCAGGTAACAGCTGAAACATCTTTTATTTCCACGGCAGCTTCTCTGCAGTGGCGTTATCCACCCCTGAGCCACGGAGGGGCTGGCCCGAACCCTTGACGAACACGGTCAAGGCCTGAAGCTCTCTGGCTTTGAAGGAGCAAGTTCAGGTGGGGGGTCCAGCGCTGGTCCCCAAGGCAGGACCACGTGTTGTGAGGGTTCCCCATCCAGAGCTTGCCTGGCTCCCTGGGCACCCACGTGCAAAGTCTCCGGTGGGATCCTGCTTCTCTGCTTAGCACAAGGGCAAATTCAGGATCGGCACTTTAATTTTCCATTTGTAACAACCTCCTTTGCCACTCGGCTGCCTCCCTTTGGCATCGTCCAGCCTCTTTGCCCAGGGGTAAATGGTTTTCTCTTGGTCCTTAGCCTTCTGCAGAGCTTGTGAGTAGCAGGGAGGGACGTGACATGTCTGTCCTCAAAACTCATCCACGCAGTTCAAGATGTCACGGAGCGGTGACTTTGCAGACCGCGATGTCTCGGGCTCGGGCTGAATTGCAGCCGTTTTTCCCCACTGCGGGTCCTGGTTAGGCTGGAGCTGGAAGGGCCCGGCTTTGTCTGAATAGACGGCACACAAAGGACATCACTGAAGCTGAAAGGCTGGACGTCCTGTGGACCCGTGCCCCGGCCTGTCTGGTCTGTAGCAACGATGAGCCAAATTCCTCGCTGCTCGGCCTGCTGCCCCTGGAGCGGGGCCGGGGGGATGTGGCTGCGTCGCAGCGAGGGGATGCCGAGCCCCGGCACTCTGGCACGCGTTGGGGTGGGCTTGCAAGCTCTGAAGGTGCAAGTCCAGGCCGCGCATGCACGCGTCCTCTGCAAAGCGCTGGTCGGCTTTTGCTGCTTCAGCAAATATGATGGGCAAGAAAAAGGAAGAGGAAAAGAATGCAATTGCCCCAGAGGAGAGTGAGTCCTGCATCTGTGGTTATTTCGGGTTTGCTGCGATGCACAAACGAGGAAGGATGGACTAGCAACGCCCCAGCTGCTGCTTTGCAACGGGGCATTGAGGAGAGAGCCCGCCTCGATCCCAGTTCGTAATCCCGGTTTAATACTCCACAGAAAGGTTCAAAATCCACCGGGTCTCCTGCCAGCACGTTGGGGCGGAGGGAAATTCCTCCGGTGCTTTCAGACGGAAAGTATGGCATCTGCGTGGCCCGGGCAGACGTCCAGCACGGGTAACTGCGGGTCGCCTGGCCAACCCCCGTATCCCGCACCGTCCCGGGTGCAGCGGGGAGCTGGGGGTCCTCGCAGCCGGCCCCAGCTTGGGGCAGGAGTTTGCCACGGCTGGGCAGCGAGCAGGGAGGACCGTCGGGGACCGTGCTCCTTCCACGCTGATACCTCCGTAGAGGTACAAGCTCGGCAGTGGAAAACACGCAGTTTCCAGCTTTTGACCCTTTAATACAAAATGCGAGCGGAAAAGTCCTGCGAGCAGCTTGGGAGGCTGGTTTGCTCAGAGCCGTGCATGGCATTGGGGCTGCTGGGGGGAATCTCTGACGTCTCGTAAAAGGCTGAGCTTGCAGCCACTGGGACATTAGTAAGATCTTTCTTTTCTCTTCCCCCCGCCCCGCAGCGTTTCAGTCCCCTTCTAAGGAAACGGGATTTAAAAGGAAACCATTTATTCTGGAGCCAGCGGAGGGAGTAGAAACGCCCCTAAAGCCGACCCTGCGGCCGAGGGGGATCTGCCGCCAGCCATTCTTGTGCTTCCAGCGCAGCGCTGTGCTCGGAGCCGGCAGCGGGGCGGGCTCGGCGTGTGCATGCGTGTGCACGCACAAGTTTCACAGCCTCCTGTGTAACCAGAATAATTAGCCCATCTTGGGCCCTAGAAATCTTATCCAGTGTCCCTTGAAGTGGCTTGGTTGTTTGAAAGCAGGTTCCCGATGGGATTTTCCTGCAAAGCTGCAAAACTGGCACTGGGGATGCTGATGGGATGCGGGGGCTACATGCGGGGCAAGGCTGGGACCGGTGGTTTTGCTGCATTTTGGACTTTGGGAATCTCGAAGCAGCAGTTTAAGGCAGGAAGAGAGGAGGGGGTGGCTGAATCCGAGGAAGGACACGCTGGGCTCGTCACCCCGCGCCGGGCAGCGGTCCAGCAGGAGCAAACGGCATGTGCATTTCTCATCGCCCACGTGCTGCGGATATGTAAACAGCGGGATGCTTAGGAAGGGGCTTGGCAGCCTCTTCGTCTTTTCCACTCTCACGCAGACAACAGAAAACCTGCCTGGAGAGATACAGAAGGAGAAAGAGCTTCATCCTTCCCAGCTCCACCCGAAATCAGGGCCCAGGGACCACAGGCCCCAGCTGCCCTGTCCCCTTTGAGCTCGGTGTGCTGATCTGCTGGGACCATAACGGTTTGTCTCTCTAGATATATTTTTTCCCTTTGCTTGGGATGACACAATACACCCACGAGGGAGGCAAATGTCACACCAGCCCGTTGCCTTCACGTAGACGCGAGCTCGTGTCCAAATTCAGTCCAGCAGTTTAACCCCCAGAGCAGTCTAGGATGTATCTGCAAAAAGCCAGGACTGGTTTGCGGGGGGCAAGAGGACCAGCTGGTGGTGAATTGAGGACACACTAACGATGAGAACAGAGATAAGGCAGTTTTAGGGATTTTTGTTTCCTTTGTGAGAGAAGAATGGTTGGGCTTGAATGGAGGTTGCCCAGTTGAACTTCATTTGGTATTTCTAGTCTTTTTAGTGCTTTTCACAGCTTTAATGATATTTTTGATGTCCTTTCGCTGTGTGTGATAGATAAATAGTGTCATATATAATGTTTAATACATTTAACCATACATTTCTCTCGGTCTGAGGTTGCCTATATCCCAGAATAATGTTTCTGTGTGCAGGACCGTTAGCAAAAAGAAAGGTCTCTCGTATGTCCCTGTACATCAAAACCCACTTACTCTGCCTAGCCTAAATACGCCTGCCTGTTTAAAACACACCATCAGAAAATCACAGTGTGGATTTCCTAGCTACTGTATAGCTCTCCAGTGAAAACCTGGCAGGCAAGAGGTGGGAGGCTGGATTTCTGGAAAATTCAAGGAGCCCACATGATGCAACTCTGATGCATTCTTGCAGAGCGATGTCTGCTAATGTAATCTTCAGTGGGGGCCGTTAACATTTTGTTCCAGATGTTAACGGGCTGTGGCTACACATTCAAGCTTTTCGAGGGTCAGATGTCTGTCCTGGCAGAGCTCTGGGGTTTGTGCTCCTTGTCCTGCAGAGCGTCAGGGAGAGTTATGTTAATTTTAGGAGCAAATGCCACTGTTAGATTTCCATTTTCATCGTTTTATAACTTGAAGAGAGGAAAGCTGTTGATTGTCCAACGGATCTTCTGTTTTCCATTTTAGAGTTAACCACCGCTGTTTGCAGTCTTCACTGAGAGAGCAAAAAAAATGTTTGGCGTCTGCAAATGTTTCTTTCTTGCTTCTTCCTAGCAAATCGCCCTCTGGCCGTTGGACACAGCAAGTCTTGCAGAGTCTGAGCTGTGCACGTGGCTGAGCCCCGTCACACTTGGCTGGTGTCCTGGCCACTGGGAACTGGAATGCCTTGGCAAGTAACTGGGATGGGACGGACAGGGTTGAAGTGCCTTTTGACTGTTTCTGTAGTTAAATTAGCCAGTGTGGGCACTGGGAGTAGTTTGGCCACACTCTCCTGCCAGTGCATAGACCAGGGGATATATCCGTAACATGCTGATGAAGATGTTACTGTGATCCCTACGATGCTAAGAGAAGCATTAAACCTTGGAAGATTTTTTTCCCCTCTTCCAAGCTGGTCCAGCAAATCCCAGAAGTCATCATGGTAGTACTGAGTCATGGGATTAGTCAGGCACTCAGGAGATGTCTATGGCTGCAATAAGAACAGAAATGCAGGTCCTGGAGCAGGGAAAGCCCCATGGCTGTTATTGCCCAGCTGTTCAATGGAAGATGGCCAAGACCTCACAGGGCTCAGCATCTGCTCATCTGTGATGAGCTCTGGCTCATCACATATGAAGATCTTCCTCTGCAGTTTCCAAGCATTTAGTAAAGCTGGGCAAGGATGATCGTCCTGGCTTAAAAGTTGGGGAAACTGAGGCACAGGTCACAAGTCTGGGGCAGAACCAGAGCCCAGGAGTCCTGTACTGGGAGTCCTGTACCGGTTTCCCTGGCGTGTGCTGCATCTGTTCTCCAAAAGGATGCTGAGCATTTTATAGAGTCGCAGAGGCATCTTCTCTCCCCCTGGACAGATAATCTGGAGGTGCCATGGGATGCTGAACTGCTGTTTGCCAGCTGTTCTTAAGCGGAGCAGAGGCTCCATGATTACTCCAGCTCAAATCCCACCTGACGATGGGGATGGAAGCACTTTTATATCTGCTCTCAGGGCCAGGAAGGCAGCTGCATGGCACCCCATGGCCACAGAGCAGCCGCTATGCCACCCCTCTGCATCCCTGTCTCCTCTCCCACCTTCTGGCCAGGCAAGAACAGGCTCTTGCTTTGTGTTTGCACCATGGGACCATCACCTATGATACTTCTCCAACTGGGATATCCGAGCTTTGCTTTAAGCAAGGAGCTTTCTGTTTCCTGCAGTGGGAGAGGATGCACAGACTGCCCCTTTGCACCTCTGGCTACGAGGCTGCCCAAAGGCAGCACAGTTCATGCTCTGAGCCTGACACACGGTGAATGAAACATTTCTTGCATTGCGCCCGGGGTCTGAGAGGCTGTTTGCAACCCCAGAGTTGGCGCTGGTGCTGATGAACTTGGTTTTGCACACAAGGGCTCTTGTTTAGCACACGGCAGAGGCGGTTGGGCAAGCATGAGAGAGGTGGGGTAGGAGGACGAGATGAATGGGGACCGTTGTTTCCCTCCTGATTACCTTTGGGGGATGCTGGACGATTAGCAGCCATGCACAAACGACTTGCGTTCAGTCTTTCAAAATCTATTTGCACTTTTGGATGCTGCTGGCTTGGAGGACAGGACCTGTAGCCCCCTGTGATCGCTCCTGGTTCAGTACCCAGCAGCATGCTGAGGTTATTAAGACATGCATGAATCAAAGCCTCTTAGAGCCACCCTTCTCCTCCCCTGCATGCATGTGGCTCAGCCCCATCCAGCTGGGATTTATTTCAAGTTCATTTGCTGCCCGAACATAGAGAAGAAGCAGCAAAGAATGAAAGGCAGCTCCTGAGCTTGGAATAGTTCAGAGCATGAATAAAGGGCTGCAGTTTATTTAAAGGGAAACACTCAAGTCCTAAGTGTTAAGGTCACAGGTATCTGTTGGATATGGTAATACCCAGCTGCGGTTACTGTTGACTGTGGTTTCCAATGCCAATGCAGCGTGCTGGACATCATAAATAGTGCAGAAATTGTAATTTGTACATTATGCAAATTCTAAATTGTAAAAAAGCCCAGGACAACAGTTTGCTTCCAGGCTGGGACAGCCCCAGATCCAAAATTTCAGTTTCTGTTCAAGCCCAGCAGTGATTCCTGCCCAGGCAGTCTCCTTTGAACCCGTATCTTTGAGCTGTAACTCACCTAACACGTGCTCCCTTCATGGTCCTTTTCTAGAAGGAGACCTCCCAGGCACCTCTTCAGGGAATATGCTTGTGATGAGAGGTCTGCAAAGTAAAATGCAGAACGTTTGGTGTCTCCTGTTCACTTTGATTCATGGATGTCCTCCAGTGCCAGGTTTCCAGGTCAGGTTTCAAATTTTTTTCAGGAATTCTCCCTGAGCATCCCTTTTTCTCTGTCTTCATTTTTTTCCTTCTGTTTGCTTTTATTTTTCAACTTTTGAGAGATTTCCCCCCCTTTCCCATTCTCCAGCTGGACACAGTTGCCAGGAGTCAGAGAAAAGCCATTTCTCTGGCTCTTTGATGGACCTTGTGCCTGCTGAGACTCCATGGGCACCTTTGTCACACTTAACCTGGTGCAATTGCCCACGAAAGGGCTACCCTATTCCTTCTCCCACAGTCCCCTTTCCACATTTCCTTTTCCTTCCTCACACTGCATGTCATTCATGCAAATCCAGGGAGAATCCATTCAGTGAGCTGGTCTGATGGTGAATTGCTCGGTTGTTGCTGGTGTTCAGAACTGCAGGCAGATGACTAGGCTGCCTGCGTATCTTAAGACCCAGGAGGTGAGCTTGGATTCTCCTACGGCATCGACATCCCTCAGTCACTACGGGAAGTGGCAGCCAGGCCAGGAGAAGAATGGAGCCCAGAGCACCTGGAAACCCTAGGCAGAAACATATGGATCTTCCCCCAGGGAAAAAGTTGCTACAGGAGTGCTGTTGGGGGCCAGGTATTGAGTGGCAGAGTTGGTCTTGGTACTGGGAAACTCTGCTGTGTTTGCTTCATTTGATGGTCATGGCTGGGAATTTGGTGGGAGTTGGGATGTACCTTAAAAAAAAGGTTTGGATCTCAAATGGAGCATGGAAGATGGGGAAGTGAGGGGTGGTCTGAGCGAGAAGTATACGTGAAGATGCAGCAGAGATCCCAACGCAATAAGTGCTAGTGGCTACAGTGGTGGTGGAAGTTTCTATAGGGCATCATGACCCTACACAGCTCATCTGGCTTTAGCAAAGAAATGTTAGGTGTTTCATCAAATCTCCTTTCTTTGCTGGCATTATGCATCCTATGTGCCATGGTGGGATGAATTATCTGCTAGAGATGGCTCTCTGTCAACTGTGGAGGAGCTGAGATGAGGAGCTCACACGAACCAGGTGCTGATCTGCATAGCTAAGGTCGGCGAACAGCATCAGCAGCCCTGCGGGGTTCCCCCCAAAACTGTCTTCTTCATTTGATGGCTTTGGGAATCTCTCCCTTAACTATATATTGAAAAAGACCCTTGGGTTTTGGCGTTTGTGTATTTTTATTCCTGGACGTGATAGCTGATGGTTCTTTCAGGCCCACTGCGCAGCTCCTCTCCAATGTTACAGGCACAGCTTTGGCATGAATGGAGTTTTCATTAGGATGGTCACTCCAGGAGATCCAATTCACTGTTCCTTTGAGATAAAGTCAGAAGGAGTGATTTTTCAAGCCAAAAGGGAAATCCACAACACTTCATTTGAATGAAACATTTTGTTTCTTTTTTGTTTCACTCTTCTTCTGAATTAAAAGGCGAAATGTAGCCTTGAAACATCATTTTCAGACAAAGAACACAAAAAAATTTTGAAGACATCGAAATAAACTGCTTAGTTTTTTTTCTCATTTTTGTCCTAATTTTTCCAGCTGAAGCCATTTTCCAAACACGCCTCAAATCAGATATATCTTCAGTCACAGTGACAATGCCTTTCTTGGTGATTTAACTCTGTAACAGTGATTTTCTGCTCATCCCTCGTTCTAGCTAATAGAGTAATTGGGTCTGCTGGAGGCAAGTTCATTAAATGTGGGATGCATAATGGATCCGCTGTGCCCCAGGCTCTGCCACTGACTCACCACATGCCTTTGAAGCGATTCACGCCGACCATCTCCGTTGTCCTACTAGGGCACATAAGGCGAGCAGGTCGAGTCACGGCATTTGCAGAAAGGTCTGCAGTCACTGCATGGAAGGGGCTACGAGGCAGCAAGTGGGGTCATTTCGTGCATCCCTGTGTTCACACACACGTGTATGGACTTCTCTGATCATACTCAGCCCATTCTACATCGTGTCTGGCTGACGACCAATGCCATCACCTAAACCTCCTGGTTGACAACCCACAAGAAGTGTTTTACAAACCAGGCTTTGCAATTGTGCGTTTTGCTGCTGTTGGCCCATGCAAGGTTCATGCTCAGAGGCCTGGAAGCTTTGGCTGGCCAACACAACAGGTCTCTCCTTAGTTAGCTGCGTGCTGGTTAGCTGGGTTGCAGGTTGACTTTGCCATCACCATAGACACACTCACATTAGCTCCATGCCCTCCTGCATGGAGCTAATGGTCTGGTCATTACCTTAACCCAGCACAATACAAATGCACAGATGCAGATTGTGTCTGATGTGTGCCCAAGTGAAGATGTCCTTCCAGACCCTGGGTCATGGGGCAACAGGGTCGAGAGACAGCCAAAAGGCTCTGCAGGAGCCAGTGTGGGTCCCCCAGGGCTGATGTAGAGTTGGGGCAACTAAATCTTCATGGACAGGAGGTTTTAGAGGTGCACTGAAATACTACCGAACCATGTTCTCCAGCAGGTCCTGTAGGACCTCATTACCTGTGTTTCCTGATTAGCTTGAGAACCTTGGTGTTCTTGCTTCAGATAAACAGAAAGTCATGTGTACCCTGATGTCACCTCCACTTTGCTATGTTAACATGTGCCAGCTAACCATAAAATGAAGAGGTCTTAGTCTGCAGAGGCAGTACTCCATGCTTCCTGAGCCTGTTTCCCCAAGCACTAGCCATGTGTGAACATCTTAGCTCAAGCCTCTGCCCCTGGAGCTAAGGTTTAGCACTGCTGCTGGCAGCAAGACCCTTAGTGTATCTGCACCTTGCACCCACCAACAGCCTGGAGTGACATTCTCGTGGGAGAGGGTAGGGCACAGTCAAGGGTGCAGGGATGTTGTTCATCCTTGGTGACAGCAGCGTCCGCGCACAAAACCACAGCCCTGTCAGCTTGTCTTTGCAAGCTGGGCCATGCCGAGAACAAAGGGTGCAGACCGTGCCAAGGGGTGTTCTGGTTTCATGGGACCCTCATAGGAGCAGAAGTGCTGCATGTGCAATCACTGTCCTGAGAGTGAGATCTCCTGGGTGAGATCAAGGCGAAACCTCCCCCAGGCTTGACTGCAACCAAGGGTTCCTCTTGCCTGTCCCAGGCCAGATCCCACGCCCCGGGTCCTGCACTGGGAATACGCTTCTGGCTGCATGTGGCCGGGGCCAATACCTTCCCATGCTTCCAGAAGTGTCAGAAAACCACAAGGAACAGCTCGAACCCTGGTCTGCATCGCTGAGCTCCTTCTGATCCCTGGTGGAGGTGGAGAGCACCCCTGGGAGAACAATAATATTTAGGAAGAGTTTCCAGGATATAACTGTCAGTGAAGCCTATACGAAAGGCTGCACCAAGACAAGAGAGACCGGCGGAAATAAAGGGATTTAAAAATAGTTGAGACAGAGGAGATGGACTGGATAAGATTTAGTAGCCGACAGAGAGATGGGATGATAGAGATCAAATTAGCGTGCTGCAGGATTAATTTAGGCCCTGTTCCTACACAGGCAGAGAGGCACCAGGCCTGGCAGGGCTCTCTCCAGCCAGCCAGAGAGCCGTCTTTCCCTGCAGAGACTCCTCCGTGCCTGTGGTGCTCCGGCCTCGGCCCCGGGACATCCCCTCCGTGTGCTGTGTCCACACGTGGCCGCGCTCCCGCGTGGTGCCCCGACAGGAGACCCGTGACTGCTGGGTGACTGCGGTGCTGCTGCCACTGCTCACGTTCGTGTCACTGCCCCGTCTTTATGGCCTTATAAATAACGGAGGGTTTCTGGGCTCAGCAGCAAATTTAAGGCGGCTGCAGCCCAGCACAGGCTGCTCTGCGAGGTTCCCCAGGGAGGGACCGTGGCTCTCACCTCCCACCAAAGCCTCGGGGGCCGGTAACCCTCAGGCTGCTTTTTGGTGTGTTCCCCACCACCAGCAAGCGGTGGGGTAACAGCAAAGGGGGCACGAGGCAGCCAGTGCCTGCAGGGCACACGGGCAGGCTGGGCCTCCGCATGGCTCCCTGGGATTGCCTGGAAATAGCCGTGACCTGCTCACCGCCTCTCCTGATTCAGCACGTTTCATACTGCCCGTCCCAGATCAAACCCAACCAACGTCCTTCCTTGCTGAGCACCAGAACCAGCTAAAGCCATCCAATGTCTCTCTTTGCTGAGCACCAGGTCCCGCCTAAACCCATCCAACATCTCCTTTCTCCTGAGCTCCAGGTCCCTGACTAAACCCATCACACATCCCCTCCTTGCTGAGCACAAGACCCCACCTAAACCGATCCAACATCCCCTCCTTCCTGAGCACCACGTCCCCAGCTAAACCCATGCAATGTCCCCTCCCTGCTGAGTGCTGCCCTAGCAGGACCCAGCTCCCCAGTGAGCAGTGTTGCCCCCGGAGGGAAGCTCTCCTCCTGCTGCCAGGGTCCGATCCGGGGAAACTGCTGGGCTAGGGAACCCCACCCCTCACCCCCGCCTCCCCCACCATGGCCCATGTTGCGGTCTCGGTGCTCCCCCCACTGCCCAGCTCTGCAGCGTGCGGCTGTCTATGCTGCAATGAGGATCTCCAGGCTTTGTCATTCGAGATCCTGCATTGCTGTGGGAGGCACCTTGGGATGAAGGAGGACAAGTCAGGGAGCATCTCTCCACCAGATGACCCACGGATGCTCCACAGCTTGTGGTGGGACAGGTCTCCCATGGCCGTGTTGCTTTCAAAACACGGCACGCACCAGGCCTGGGGTACAGACGCGAGAGCCTCCCTTTTCAAGGAAGAGGCTTTTCTCCTTCCACTTGCTGCACGACTGGTGCTTGTCCTGGCCAGTCCTCCCCGGTGCAAGGAGGAGAATGGTCTGAAGAGCTGGCCAGGTAGATGGGCTTCAACCTTCCTAGTGCAGGTGCCAGAGCCTGGGGACTCACAGATGTTAACTGCTGCCCACCCTGCTCAGGCAGAGCGAAGCCATGAGCATCTGACACAAAGTGCTTGCAGTTCTCGTAAGTGTCTCACGAGGGCTTTCTTCACCCCTGTGAATGCTGTAGTCCTGTAGTCCCGTATGTGCAGTATTGCCACTGCTCGTACCATGCTACAGTCTTTGTGCTGAGTTTGCAAGACCTCAGGAATGAGGCTTGTCAGATTTGCTTTGTCTGAACTTGCCTGCAGCTTTGTTTTCTCTTTGATCTAGCTGTAACTGCATTTTTCTAATGACCAGGTGGCTACAGCTAATTTGTTTTACTTCTGCTTATCTTTGTGCAGTAAAACCAAAGGTTTTTTTTTCTATGTAGACTTCAGAAAAAGCAGTTATTCTGTGTAGAGCGAAATATTTATGCCTCCCCTGTACTGGTGCAGGGTGGAAGAGGAGGCTCTGTGGGACAGCAGAAGCCCTGAGTGATGGGGACAAAGGATAAGATAGGGCACGGGCTGGCACTGGAGCTCTGGGGCCATCACTTGTGGTGTCAGGGCACTGCAAGGGCTGGTGGCACCATACGGGATGGGAATTTGGGAGAAAGAGCGATAACAAAGCTGACAGGAGCAGTGTCTCTGTGCTGGCCCTGGGCCCAGGCTCCAATCCCTTGATCATTTTTGTGGCCCTTTGCTGGATTCACTCCAGTATGTCCATGTCTCTCTTGTACTGGGGAGCCCAGAACTGGACCCAGCACTCCAGATTTGGCCTCACCAGTGCTGAGCAGAGGGGAAGGATCACGTCCCTTCACAGGCTGGAAACGCTCTGCCTAATGCAGCCCAGGAAGCTTGTGGCCTTCTTTGCCATGAGGGCACATTGCTGGCTCATGTCCAACTTGTTGTCACCAGGTCCTTCTCTGCAAAGCTGCTCTGCAGCCGGTCAGCCTCCAGCCTGTCCTGGTGCCTGGGGTTATTCCTCCCAAGGTGCAGGACTTGGCGTTTCCCTTTGTTGAACTTCGTGAGGTTCCTCTGCCCATTTCTCCGGCCTATCAAGGTCCTCCTCCCAGTTTTCTATCATTGCACACTTACTGAGGACGTACTCCATCCCATCATCTAAGTCATTAATGAAGAGGTTAAACAGTATTGGACCCAGTACCGATCCCTGGGGTACGCCGCTAGTGACTGGCCTCCAGCTGGCCTGCGTGCTGCTGATTGCAACCCTCTGAGCCCAGCAGTTCAGCTAGTTTTCAGTCCACCTCACTGTCCACCCATCTAGCCCACACTGCATCAGCCTTACTAAAGCCAGGTCAAAAGCCTTACTGAAGTCCAGGTAAACAGTATCCACTGCTCTACCCTCATCTACCCAGCCAGACATCTCATCATAGAAGACTGTCAGGTTGGTTAAGCATGAGTTCCCCTTTGTGAATCCATGCTGACTGTTCCTATTAACATTTCTGTACTTCAAATGTCTGGTGAAAGTATCCAGAATTAGTTGATCTACCACCTTCCCCACAATCGAGGTTAGGCTGTGTCTGTCCCCACTGTGTCACACAGGGGGATGACGGGATCCAGTCCAGCTGCACTGGCAGGAGAGCAGGGAGCCAGCAGTGGCTTGTGCCTCGTCTTGGCTCAGGCTCTGATGGTGTTGCTGGGCTTGAGTTGGGCTTGCTGCCTCTGTGGCTTCTGGCAGTTTTGGGGGTCACCTCGTTGAGCAGACCCTGCCTGGGGAAGTGTCTGGTGGGGGTGACCATGGGAGGGAGGGACGGGAACTCTGCGACCGGCAGAAGGAGCACTGAGCTTGCATGGCCCTTGGAGAGCGCAGCCCAACGCAAGCGCCATAACGTCCAGGGTGGACGTCTGCTCCTTTGTGGCAGATAGCAGAGCATCCATGTGCACCATCTACAGTGCAGCGGGCCATAAAACAAGCCCCTGATCCAGGGCTACAGTATGATGCAATGAATAGTTCATTTCTTGTATTCAGAGTGTGAGAAAAGCTGTGGGACCTCCTTGATGGTGGAGGTGCCTCCGAGGATGGTCTGTGTTGTGTGCAGGGGCTCGGACCTAGCTCTGCACCTGGGGTGTAATGGGGGAAATGGCACGTGTCTTGTGTCCAGTGCAGGCCAGGCAAATCCCTGTGAGAGCAAGCGCTGAGCTGGGCAAGTGACGGTGATGTGAGGGCTGGGGACCCATCATGGAGCTGAACAGAGGAGCAGTTGGCTCCAGGATGCCCCCAGGTCGATGCTGCACAGGGCCCAGAGTCTCCACAGGGTTTGTCACATCCATGGTGGACCTGCGTGGGACAGCCGTGTTCAGCAGCCCTTCTGGCCGGGGATGGGAGTCCCTGGAGAGATGACTATGGCTGTGAGCAGTCCAACGCCATGGGATTTGGTGGGCTTGGTGGGGCTGGCGCTGAACATGGCCAAGGCTTTTGTGGAGCTGGCAGGCACTTGCTCTTGGTGGGGCTGAGTTCTGGCATCAGCCAAGGTGACAAAGAGCACCGCAGTGAGGTGGCTGCTGTGTCACAACGGGGCCCTTGTCTGTGGGGCCTTGGAGGCAGGATAGCAGGGGGCTGAGGGTGTTAGAAAGGTTGTAAAGACAACCACCCCCATGGTGGTTCAGGCAGTGAAGTAATAACTCCCAGCTCCGCTGACCTCCTCCCAGGCACGAGCTGTGGGTGCTGGCGTTGGCATCCTCGTACCTGGATACGTCTCTCTTGTTTCTGGCATTTCTGGTCGGAGGCTTCAGACTTTCTTTGGTCAAAAAAGGAAATTTTTGCCGTAGGTCTGGCCCCGGTGGCGATCTGGAGCGTTGCGGCAGGGCCTGACCCGGCGACATGGGGCGCTTCAGCCTTTCCTCCGTTCTGGAGTTTGCCCCGCTCCTGCCGTTCACACTGCAGCTCTGCCTCATCTACACCGTGGTGCAGCTCAACAGACTGCGGGTAGGCGACCGCCGGCGTCGCGGGGCAAGGGGCCGGCAGCCGGGGAGGGTCGGTGGCCGGAGAAGGACGATGGCTTGGTGGAGGGAGCTGCCCCCGTCTCAGCCGGCTGCTCCGTGTGCTTGTGCAGCGGCTCGGGGAGGGTACGAGGAGGCGGAGGAGCGTGCTGCGGACGTGGACGGAGGAGCAGAGTGGTGAGCACAGCGCTGAGCACCCCCAGAGCTCAGGAATACCCATGCACCCCTCGCCCAGGGGTTTTGATGTGGGACTCTCAGCCTCCTCACCCGCTCTCCTCCTCCTCCTCCTCGGGCAGCTTTTCTCGTGATGAAGGAAGAACTGGCGGAGTCGTCACTGACCCGTGAGAGGCGGTGCGTGGTCCCTGCTGTGGGGCAGCCCCCTTGGGCAGGGGAGACCCCCGAATCCTGCCCCTGCCCCTAGGCCAGCTGCCCCATGCCCTGGGAGAGGCTCAGTGAGGCTGAGAGCTGTGAGACAGCCAGGAACATGGCCAAGACCTGCTGCCGTGAGCAGCCCCATGAAGGGCTGGAGCTGGGGAGCATGGAAAGGGGGGGGGGGGACAGCCTGGGAAGCCCCATGAACCTCAAATCTGGGGGGCAATGTTGCTGCTGGGGGATTTACCCTGAAAAGGGAGTTCACTGGAAGGGATCTGCCCATCCCGGAGCGGGCTCTGGCCTCATTCCCTGCCTCCCCCAGGGCAAGCATGGAGGCGTTGGCCGTCGACCCCTTCCCACTTCGGGCCCCGCTGGCCTCCTTCTCGTCCTTCGACTCCAGCATGCTGGGCACAACCAGCTCCTCCTCGCTGGCCTCCTCCTCCTTGCCGGAGGGAACCACGGCGCTGGCTCCCGCCACCCGGGCTCTGCTCCCATGCGCTGGGGCCAGCGGGATGCGGCTGGAGGAGGGGGCAGCTCACCCAGCCGTGGGGCTGGAGCCAGCCCGTGTGGTCCCTGCGGGGCTGGCGGCAGCGGGTCCTTCCCCTTGGCCTGCTGCCGGCCCCGGGATGGAGAGGAGGGACATGCAACCGCTGGCCACCCCCAAGCTGCAGCCCCGCTCGAGTCCCCTGCCGCCCCGAGGGCCACCGACGGGACCTTGCCTGGGACAGGAGCAAGGGATGGTGCTGGCTGCGGGACACCCCGGGGAGGAGGACCGGCTGGGCACAGCCCGCAGCCGCTGGCGAAACGAGGAGGAGCTGCACGCCGTGCCCCGGGGGCAACCGGGCCACCATGGCCGGGGGGGCCCTGAGAACCAGCGAGCCGCTCTGGGGCAGCCCCATGGGGCCCATCCCAGTTGCACGCAAGGGCTCCCATTGGGAAGATGTGTGCCAGGAGACGGGGCTCCCCGCGGCCACAGCTCACCCCGCGGTGAGCCCCCGGCTCCCCGGCAGCGTCCCAGCCTGGGAGAGCTCCTGGACACCCTCGTTGGCACCGTGCGGGCCAGCCAGGCTGTCTGCGAGCGCCAGCACCAGCTGCTGACGGCGGTGCTGGCCCGGCTGCGGGGTGATGCGGGGCCCGCAGGCAGGGATGCGGCGAGGATGGACCCCCAGGACCTGCCTCGCAGCTCCCCAGGGCCAGTGGAGCAGAGCGCCTGGCAGAAGCCGTCCTCGCTCCCTGCCTTGCCCATCCGTGCGACACCCAGGAGATACTGGATGGTGAAAAAGGCCCTGGATTTTGAGCTGAGAGTCAGCAGCAAGGAGGTCCGCGTATGGCACTATGGAAAGCAAGTCCATGGAAGGCGCTTTGGAGAGCAGGTCCATGGATGGCACTTTGGAGAGGAGCCTCCAGGGATGAGGATGGGCAGGAGGAGCTCCCTGAAGCTGGTGGGCTCCTGACAACACTATGAAGGGCGGTGAAATAAATAACCTTAGCACAAAAATCTTGCAGGGATATAATGGCTAAAGATAGACTATAGCAGTATGTGATGCTTTGCTCAGCACTATTGGGCATAAAAACCTTCCAGCTGGGATTTCAAGGAACAAAAATACCCTAAGACCTTGTTGCTGAGCTGGAGCCAAGTGGATCTGCGTGGCATTATCCTGCCTAGCAGAAGACAGATCCAGTGATCCACCAGGTTTTATTTCCAGATCTACCAGCGCTTCCCCCAGCTAAGAGTTGTGATCTACCTGCCAGGATCAGGGGGATTTTCGTAAGAGCGAACTGATGTTGCTTGACTGATTAACTTCATAAACCCATCCAGCTTCCAAAACAACCCCTCTGCTTTTCTGGGAGAAGCAACAGGTTGCGTGGGTGGCACGGTGCTGCTGAAGACGGCCTGTCTTGCCATCTCCTGGTGGCCCTGGGGTACTGCTGGTCACAGCCATGCTGGAGTTCCACCATGGGAAAGGCTTTTAGTCACCTCTATTAATTGTCCCTGGTGGCAGGAATCAGGCATCGGAGACAACGGGCTGGACTCCTCCCAGCGTGGCATTTTCCAGTTTAATTTTATAAACTTTGTTCAATGCAGCTTTTCTGCTTGAGGGCAGGGAGAGGGAGTCCTTCTCCTGGCTCTGAAGCACCCTCAGGATCTCTCTGTCTTCAAGAGGGCAGTCCGCCCCAGACAGCCCAAATCACAAATTGCATGAGGACTTCCTAACCCTTCTTCGAAATGCTCATATTCCCCCTGTACAGAGAGGGAAAGAGGCAGGGAGCAGCCAGGTGCTGTGGAAAAACCTTGCAGGAGGACTGTGGCAGAGTAGGGAGCAGCTCATATTTGGGCAACATCCAGATTTTCCTCCTACTGACCACTATCAAGACTGCAAATACTTTGTGCTGGGTCCATGGTGACTCATCCAGCGGGAGAGGGTGAGGCCGGAGGAGCCGAAGCAGCTCAGGAGTCCACAGGCAGCCCTTGGCTGGGAGGGGAGTCAGTGCCCTGGGTGGGAGCAAAGCCAGCCCCTCTGCTGCAGGGTGCCAGGGCCAAGTGGTCAGTGCAGGTAGAGAGAGAGAAGGCTCTGCCCTGGGCTTGCAGAGGGCAGCCTGCTCTCCTGGGCAAGCCAGGCTCTCCCGGGCAGGCCTGGCCATGAGCTGCCCAAGCCCAGTGGGGAGAGAGTCCTTCCATGGCTGTCATTCCCTGAGCTCTCCTTTGCTCCGTCTGTGCCGTGGAGTTGGACTGTCCTCCTCCCAACGTCAGAAATCCAAGTGACTGAAGACCCAGGCTGTCCCTGGTGGCTGTCTGTAAGGAGCTATGTCTGGCTCTCCAGAAGATGCATCCCAGGATGGTGGGAGAGCAGAGATCAGCCCAGACCTGTCACGGGTGTGTTGGTGGAGACCATTTACCCATGAGGACCATGCAGCATCTACCAAAGGTGGGGACCTGTCTCCCCACACTGGGGCTGGTCCTGTCCCTCAGCGCCATCAGCCCCCAGCTCCCAACTCCTCCCCATGGCATGGCTCGCGGTTTCGCTCCACCTGAGCAGGGTGGGCAGCAGTTAACATCTGTGAGTCCCCAGGCTCTGGCACCTGCACTAGGCAGGTTGAAGCCCATCTACCTGGCCAGCTCTTCAGACCATTCTCCTCCTTGCACCGGGGAGGACTGGCCAGGACAAGCACCAGTCCTGCAGCAAGTGGAAGGAGAAAAGCCTCTTCCTTGAAAAGGGAGGCTCTCGCGTCTGTACCCCAGGCCTGGTGCGTGCCGTGTTTTGAAAGCAACTCGGCCATGGGAGACCTGTCCCACCACAAGCTGTGGAGCATCCGTGGGTCATCTGGTGGAGAGAAGCTCCCTGACTTGTCCTCCTTCATCCCAAGGTGCCTCCCACAGCGATGCAGGATCTCGAATAGCAAAGTCTGGAGATCCTCATTGCAGCATAGACAGCCGCACGCTGCAGAGCTGGGCAGCGGGGGGAGCACCGAGACCGCAACATGGGCCATGGTGGAGGAGGCAGGGTGAGGGGTGGGGTTCCCTAGCCCAGCAGTTTCCCCGGATCGGACCCTGGCAGCAGGAGGAGAGCTTCCCTCCGGGGGCAACACTGCTCACTGGGGAGCTGGGTCCTGCTAGGGCAGCACTCAGCAGGGAGGGGACATTGCATGGGTTTAGCTGGGGACGTGGTGCTCACGAAGGAGGGGATGTTGGATCGGTTTAGGTGGGATCTTGTGCTCAGCAAGGAGGGGATGTGTGATGGGTTTAGTCAGGGACCTGGAGCTCAGGAGAAAGGAGATGTTGGATGGGTTTAGGCGGGACCTGGTGCTCAGCAAAGAGAGACACTGGATGGCTTTAGCTGGGTTCTGGTGCTCAGCAAGGAAGGACATTGGTTGGGTTTGATCTAGGACGGGCAGTATGAAACGTGCTGAATCAGGAGAGGCGGTGAGCAGGTCACGGCTATTTCCAGGCAATCCCAGGGAGCGATGCGGAGGCCCAGCCTGCCCGTGTGCCCTGCAGGCACTGGCTGCCTCGTGCCCCCTTTGCTGTTACCCCACCAATTGCCGGTGGTGGGGAACACACCAAAAAGCAGCCTGAGGGTTACCGGCCCCCGAGGCTTTGGTGGGAGGTGAGAGCCACGGTCCCTCCCTGGGGAACCTCGCAGAGCAGCCTGTGCTGGGTTGCAGCCGCCTTAAATTTGCTGCTGAGCCCAGAAACCCTCCGTTATTTATAAGGCCATAAAGACGGGGCAGTGACACGAACGTGAGCAGTGGCAGCAGCACCGCAGTCACCCAGCAGTCACGGGTCTCCTGTCGGGGCACCACGCGGGAGCGCGGCCACGTGTGGACACAGCACACGGAGGGGATGTCCCGGGGCCGAGGCCGGAGCACCACAGGCACGGAGGAGTCTCTGCAGGGAAAGACGGCTCTCTGGCTGGCTGGAGAGAGCCCTGCCAGGCCTGGTGCCTCTCTGCCTGTGTAGGAACAGGGCCTAAATTAATCCTGCAGCACGCTAATTTGATCTCTATCATCCCATCTCTCAGTCGGCTGCTAAATCTTATCCAGCCCATCTCCTCTGTCTCAACTATTTTTAAATCCATCTATTTCTGCCGGTCTCCTTTACTGTCTTGCAGCCGTTTTCCGTAGGGTTTGCCGGAGGAAGGACCCCCCCGGGAAGGAAGCACGGGGCAGCCCCCTGCGTTGCTGCAGCCCGGACCCCTTCCAGCAGGGCCATGTCCAGCAGCCCCAAAAGTCCTTCAGCTCCCGGTGCTGGAGCCGACGTGGAGCCCAGAGCATTTCTGAGTGATGCAAAAAGGGTCGTGAAGGCCATGTCCCCTGTTGCTGGTGGCTTGGGGGTTGCTGCAATTTAAGGCAAGGTTTCAGGGTGATGGCAATATCTGGTTTGCAGTGCCATTTTCCCATTCTGGATTATTTTGGGTGGAGAAATCAATGTATGGGCAAATTCTTGGTGTCTCAATGTGCTTCAAAATCAGTGGCTGTACTGGGAAGAGAGCCATGCTGCCTTCCCTCCCTGTAACCATGCCTGTAGGAAAGTGGGCTTTTTTTTCCTTAATTTAATCTGAACTGGATGGAGACCAAACATTTTCTGAATTGCCGGCGAGCCCCGTGCCGTGCAGAGTGATTGAAGCTGACAGCCTCACCAGTGTCGGCGCGAACGCCAGCAAAAGCTACAAATAAACTGTATTTCCCCGAGCCTGTGCAGGATGGGATGTGACTGCCAGTGTCCCCAGCCCTAGGACGGACCTGCTGGGATTTCACGCTAGCTCCTTCAAAGCCTTGGCTTGGATCCAGCCAAAGCATGCTGAGTCCAAGTTGTCTTTCATGAAATATTTCATGCTCAGGGAATGGATGTTTTAAATGAGACATCAAGAATCAGGGCAGCTCTTGCTCATATCCTCTGATCCACGGACTTTGCACTAGCTAGAGATAGGGAAAAGTCTCTACAGAGTAATACAGACCTGCCCTACTGGGACACCAAAGCCCAGAGGCTTGGCTGGAGATGAAGACAGTGTCCTCCACGGATGGAAAGCGGGGGCTTGCTCCTGTGACCCCATTCCTGTGCCCGGTGCAAGGGTGTAGATCAAACCTGCTGTGGCATTCGGAGGACTAAGGCTCGAGTGGGGAGGCTGGGAATGATCCACCATGCTGGCATCACTCTTTCCTCCTGCCACTTTCCCTATCCACCTGCCAGGGCTGCTTGGGGCATTTTACAGTCCCCTGTATGAGAATAACCAACCGATGCAGTAAGTTTTAGCCCCATATAGATCCAGAACAGAGCAATTAGAGCCTCCCGTAATTAGCATTGCCTGTCTGCTGGCGATTTAGCTGGCGTCTGGGTATCTACGCACACGTGCCTGGGTGCTGCATGTGCTCCTTTCTTAAGGACATGGTGCTTCCCACAGGAATTGGGGTGAATGAATGAGTAATGAAAGGCATACGTTATTCAGTGACACAATTCCGCAGCAGGATGGTTCCTGAGGAGCAATATCTCAGGGTCTCGCTTTCTAGGGAGGGTCCGGTTTGTCACGGAGTGACAGCTCGCCCGGGGAAAGCCACTGCTGAGCCCTGCCTTGGAGATAGCTGTGATTTATTTGGTAGCTGCATTTCTGCTTCTGTGCAATCGCAGTGAGATGCAGGGTAGGAGGAACGAGCCAGGCCACACTGGGGAGGCAGTTTCACTCTCCTGTCCCTGCATCCCTCCTGCCATAACTTTAATTTTGCATCGCCAGCTGAACCCCTGCCTCTGCCCCTGTTCTCCCAGCACAGGATCTGGCAGGGCAAGGAGGTGCGTGTTGGGAGTCCGGACTCAGAAAATGCTCCCAAGGGCAGGGATTGGAGGAAACTGGGGAGATGCAAGCAGGAGTGACCCAGAAATGTCCTTAGAAATGAGGGGATGCTGGCTCCAGATTAGCACCTTGATCTCCCTTGTCAGGACAGGCTCAGCCTCCCTCGGGTCCGGGCACCCAGGAAAGGAGGTCCCAGCTCTGCTGGGGCTTGTGGAGAGGAGGAGCACCCTGACTGTGGGTGTCCAGATCTTGTCTCCCAGCCCTGTCCTGCTGGGAATACCTTTTTGTGCATGGCAGGGAAAGACGAGGTGGTTAGAAACAGGCTTATCTGCTTTGAGGCATTGCACCTCCTTGGATCGAGCAGGTACGTCAGCAGCTGCCTGACCTCGTGGACCTCCGGCGGCCGTGGACGTTCCTCTGGCCTCCAAACAGGAATCAGATGTAGGGACGTCTGATCAGCTCCATTTCATGCCTGGACACGTGCTTGCTACCCAGACTGCATATCTCTCCTCAATCACAGCACATTTAGCCCGGGGAGTGTCGTTCCACCCCTAAACCCTTTGGCCCTTTACTTGCAAACACTTTATTTCCATCCTCTTGGCCCGTTTCCCACCCGCTCCGTCGCTGCTGCTGTCCCCGTCCTATAAACGGAAAGGCTTAGACAGACACTGCTGCACATTTAGGGCTGTGTGACCACGAGATTTACTGAAGCAAGCCCAGTCAGCTGATCCATCTCGGCACACTCATTAAAGGAATTATTTTCCACTGACATTCAATCTGTGTCTGCACAGGGGGAAAAAAAAAAAGGTGAGCTGGCTTATTTTGCATAACTGGTGGATGAAAAGCGCACCAGGCGGGTTCCCAGGAGACGGGGGCACGTCGCTGCCGTACCTGCTGCTTTTTCTCCTGGGGAGAGTCGGATGGGCTGGGATCGCTCTCTGTTCCCGTAGGAACTTCTCTCCTGAGCGGCTGGTGAGAGCTCTGCAGAGATAAAACTTGCCAAAGCAGATCTGAGGATCAGCAAGTGATGGAGGGAGGTGCCACTCCAGGCCAGGTAATACTTTATAGTGTTTAAACAGCTTTTGCCTCTCAAGGAGACCGAAGGACTCGCTGTTACACCGCGAACAGCCGCTGCGTAGGAATGCGACCGGCTCTGGGTGCAGCGTGGCCATTGGCACCGTTACGATGGGAAAGGATAAATTATTTTTTATGGAGCAGTCTGCCCCGTGCGTGCAGCTATCCAAGCATCCCAGAAGAAAATATCCCCGGCCCGGCACATCCAGGGAGTCTGGCAGAGCATGAATGCAAAGTCAGGCAGCTAAAACCTGGTGTATAACACTTGGCTATCCTCTCCGATGGTCTGCGGGTCCCACGCTGTCCCTACAGAGCTCAGCAGCTCTGCCCGTGAAGCCTCATCTCTGTGTATCATTCCTGGTGTAACCGAACCTAAATACACCTGAGGTGATTTCAGCCTGCAGCAGCCACTCCTGGGCTCCCGAGGACCCTAAGCATCAGGCTTTTAATTGGGAATACTTAACCCGGGTCCCCGGAGATTGTGGGCCGCTTGCCAGGGCTGCTCGCTTTGGAGACCAGCCTTCAGCCCTTTGCACCGGGTCCTGGATGACATCCCCGGGTGTTCTGCCCACACTTGTGCCCTTCCTTATTAAATTGCCATTTTTCTATTACGATGGAAAGGGGGACAGGAGTCAAAGCTGGCTGTGGGTGTCGTGGGTCTCTCTTCCACCTGCCCTAGAGGAGCCGGGATTTTGCAAATGGCTCCTCCATCACGCTGTTTCTGCAGTTCTGGCAGGCAGCTTCTCTACCAGGATCTAAAGGAATAACTCCCAAAAGCTGTTTTGAAAGCTCCTCTTCCATGGCAACTTAATAGGTGCCAGCAATGCAGGCCTCCTGCCTTTTTGCTGCTCTGAAATCAGACTCAACTCCAGCATGTTTTAGTATCATGGTGATTGATAGAAATGTTTCTTTCTGCCTCACCCCATTGCATCCCTTGGTGCAAACCACTGTATTTATTAAGCCAGGCTGCTGTTCTCCTAGGTATATTCCCTTAGCTGTGTGTACTTTTAAACCAAAACCAGATCCAAGCTCCCCAAAATGTTGACCTAAGGCTAGCTCCAGTGCCTAGGTTTTCATCTCGGTGATGGATCGGCCAAGAGGTGCATTCGAATTTGGATCCAGATCTGAACTTCCATTTCTAATTGGATCAGATACTGGCTTCACAGACAGGCTGCTGTATCTAGAGCTTTTCCATAAAATGCACAGCTTACAGTAAAAAGGAAGCCCAGCTGAGTAGACAACAGATGCGTTCCTGGGTTCAGTTCGTAGCTGTTTGAGTTCAGAGCTGTTTCAACCTTTTGGGGGTTACAGCTGGATGTAGGCAGAACGTATTTTGAGTGGCCCACTGTAATCTGTGGGCTTAAATGAACTCTAAAACTCCTGTAAAGTGTATTTCCAAGGGAGTGGGGAGATACTAATGCCATTGCACCGTGACCTACTGTGTGTATAGTTCCTACAGTTACTTCAAGAAAAATCAAGTCAACCTGGAAAGAGTGATTTTTAGGGCTAATGGGATCTTCAAGACATAGGCAGGGTTGGAGAGGAGACCGTGATCTATCACATCCTGGATGACAGCCAACAAGATACTGCTGTCGTGAAAAAAAGGCCGGCACTATCCTGGTGTGTATGTCCTGCAAACAGTCCTTCTGTTCTCCTCTGCCTTGGGGAGACCTTGACTGGAAGAAAGTGATGAGATACTGACTGGCAGCCAGGAAAACATGGTTTCTGGAGAGAGATGGAGTTATCTGGGCTTTTTAGCCTTAAGAAACAAAGTGAAGAAGTGAAACAGTCTTCAAGTACATAAAAAGCTGTTACAAAGAATAAAGGAATAAACTTCTCCATGTTCATGATAGATAGGACAAGATGCCGTGGGCTAAAATCCTACCAGTTTAGGTCAGACATCAGGGAAAAATTATAAGGATGGAGAGAGAGAGGAGCTGGGAAGGGCTTGCCGTTCCCATCGCTGGAGGTCTTTAAGCACATGGTAGATAAACATGTACCATAATTGGGCCTGCCTGGGGCAGGGGATGTCTCCATGGCTTTTTGAAGGCCCTGTGATTCCAAGCGAGTGTGATTTGTTTAGTCTAACAAAACAAAGACTGAGAGATCATTCTATAAATACATGGGGGGCTGGAGAGGGAAGAAGCAGTAAAGTAAACACACTGGAGAAAAAAAATGACTTTGAGGCAACTTTGGCAGGGTATGGACAAGCCCAGATGATGGTTAGGCTGGAGGAGGACTCTGTGCATGAGAGAGTCCCATCCAGGACAGCAAGGATCTTCTCTACCTCCCAAAGGGAAGGACCACAAAAATCAGGGAGGAGCTCAGCAGTCTCTGGGTTAGGTTGCATGAAATGGTGCAACTGAAGGATCCTGAATTCCCATCCAGCCCCACATTCCTTAATGACACTTAGTGAAAACATCTGATGAAACCATAGAAAGCCTTGTATTTCGTACGGTTTCAACATAGGACTACGATTTCAACATAGCCCAGGCTTGCCGTAACCTTGAGCAGACTCATGTGGAAGGTGTCTCCTAATGATCCTCGAGCGTAGCTTGAACATGTCCTGGCCAGCACAGGCTGTGATTGGGGCTGCAAACATCTGGTCAAGCTCAGACTGGACCTTCCCGCTGCAGGTGGCTGCTGTGCCCCCGTAGGGTGGTGACCCACCGGTATTTTGCTACAAATGAAGTCCACATCTGGACTCTTTGCTCCCACCTTCATCTTTCTAAGTCCTGCTTCCAGGCTCTGTGCCTTATGTTCCCCTTGAGAGCTCCAGACTTGCCCCCTAGGCTACCCTAGACCTAGAACAGCGGTGTAAATCATACAGGGAAGGATTAACTGCTGTCGTGTGGCAAACTGAATTAGGGTCTTGTATTACATTAGCAGCAGCTGCAGCATCTGTATTGGCAGCTCCTGCCAACACGGGCTGCAGAAGGACCTGGGTGTGCTCTGTAGGCTCATTAAAGTCAGTCCCTGCTCTGATGGATTTGCTACGTGTCTAGATGGAGAAACAGAGGCACAAGGGGAGTGACAGCAGCTTACTCGGATGAGGGACAGCGTACCCCTAGAGCTGTGGGCCACCTGGCAGCAAGGTAGTGCCTGGTTGTCTCCTTCCTAGCACGTGGCTGGATCTAGCGTCTATGCACACAGCTAATTTGAGCTTGCAAATAGGCTTGTGGCCTCCTGGGAGGGTTGAGGTTCCTCACCATGCCCTGCCCAGCCCTGGTGACCGGGAAAGCTGCGGCTGCACCGTGAGATGGTCACCTGGGTAATTCACACGTGATGCATCTTTCTGGTGATATCCGACCCTCCTGCTGAGGTAGCTCTCAGTATTTCACTTCTCCTCCTTTCTGAAATGTGCATTTGGCAGCTGTGAGGGAGCAGGGACCTCAGGGCCCTCTTTGACACATCCCTGCCCGGCTGCTGACAGCTAGGACCAGAGAAAGCCACCGCTTCGTGGCTGCACTTGACAGCCCGGCTTTGCCCCCATGACTCCTCCTTGCTGCTTTCTGTCATGCGTCAGGGGACAGCCAAAAATCTCCAGGCAGAGAGACGGGCTGGAGCGTTCCCATGGAAGGGCCAGGAGCGAGATGGAAACTCCTGCTGGGGATGAGTCATGCTCCACGTGCGTGAATACGCCTGGAAAAACCAGCCAGTGGCAACTGCTTCCCATGCATGGTGGGAAGAAGGTGCTGGGGGGAGGAAGGCTCGCCAGTTCCTCTGGGATCTTCTTTTTCGGGTTGCTTTTTTTTTAATGCAGGCTGCACACCCTGCATCAGCATCTCCCCATCCTCTGCCCTGGCAGGAGTTGCCCATCACACCCAACCACCCAGTCCTCCTTGCATGGGAGGATCAGGAGACCAAGAGAGGGAGAGGATCTCTCTGGGGGAGCCGGGCTGACATAGGAGCACCTCTCCGAGCAGGCGGCTTCCCGTTGCGCTCCGTGCATTTTGAAGTGGCCACACACGGGCACTCTCAGCCCCTCCGGTCCCCGGCGCAGCGGGGTGGGACCACGGCGTGGGAGCGAGCCGTCGGCGGGCTGTGTTGCGGTAGGTGCTGTATATACACTCCCGGCCTCCAGACATTTTTAGCCTAAACAGAGAAGTGAGGGGGAGCAGCTGAGATTTCTTTTCTTTTTTTTTTTTTTTGCAAAATGGTTTTCCTCAGAAAATGCTACTCATCCTTGCATGTGTTGTAAGCCTGCATGGCTTACCAGGTTTCAACACATTTTCGTTATGAAAAGGCTTTGCATGTCTTTTCTGCTCTAAAATAGAAAGCGAATTTTTAGGCTGGGGTTTAAGTCAGGTTGGGGAGGAGCAGAAGAGCAGGGAGTCAAACCTGGCTCCCACATGGCTGCCCAGTGCCCAGCTAGTATGGCAAAACGTACAGGGCGATTTTTTTCTTTTTTGCCCAAATTCCTTGCTTTTTTTTTTGTCCCAGAACAGAACAAACAAATAAGTGCTGAAACCCCAGCCCTTTGCAGGATGCAAAAAGTATTTGCCTTTCCAGCTCCAGAAGACACTACCCCGTTTTATAGACGCAGCAATCAAGCTGTTTGCTTACTGTCACCGAGAGGCAAAGCCGGCTGCAGGCACAAAGGTCCGTCTGTGCTGCCCGGCCTGGGAGCATCCTCAGGGCACTTGGTGCTTTGCGGTACCAGTGCCACAAAAGGGCAAGGTCTGGCTGTGCACCAAACCCCTCTGCCTCCTTACCCCTGCAGCGAACCACCTCTGCAACCCTCTGTCCCTGGGATTTTCCCCATATGGTCTTCCTCCGGTTCAGCTGATGAGCAGCCCGTTTACTTCCATGATGTTTTGACTCGAGATTGAGTAGAAGCCACTGTCCCCCAGCAGCAACTGGACTGCTGCATTTATTGCTGCTGTGCACTCGACATTTAGCATTTTATTTTCTGAAAAAGGCTCCTGGCCTCAGTCTCTCTATGTGCACTGAACCATTGCATGCACCCTGCGAGAAACAGCCCCTGCTCGTGCTTCTCCAGCAAGGCTGAAATGCTCCTCTTCGACCCCCTTGAAAACTGTTTGTCAACCAGGCAGTACCGGAGAAGGTTTAGGTAGAGAGGGAGCAGCGTTAAACCAGCTTTGAGCGTGGGCTTTGGTTCTGGAGCTGCAGAGTGTAATCCACGCTTAGCTTTGCTGGCGTGCAGACTTCGTGCACTGGGAGAATAATAAACCGCCCCCCGGGGTGAATTTCTTGCTGATGGCTGGAATTTGAGGAAATCCTGCTAGTTTCTAATCTTAGGCTGCTTTTCCTGGGCAGTTTATTCCTTTAAATAGAAAGGCTTAAACGGGATTGACTCCTACAATCCTTCTGCTCCAGGCTAGCTTGTAATCTTTAGCGGCCAGCAATGGGCATTCGCTCTGCAGCGCACATCCTTCCTGCCTCTCCTGAGCGGGGAAAGCAAGGCTTAGGTGGTCTCACCTTGTGCCAGTTTGTCCCACTTTATGGAGCTGGTGACCAGTTTCAGACAGGCTCGATGGGCAATAGCAGTCTTTAAAACTTTGTGAAATTGGATGTGCAGAGAGATCTAAATGGCCCATAGAGGAAAGGCTGGAATATGAGTATAACCCAACCCTTATGAGACACTAGAGAATCCACATGGCAGAGAGTCTCTATGGCCACAAGGAGCCTAATTAGCTGAGATGGAGCAAGAGCACCCTACCAGAAACCCACAGCTCTTGGCAGGACTGAGATGGGATCTTGGCTTTCCATGGGACCTGTGAACAGAACCACTGTCCATCCAAGACCTGGAGGCCCTGGACAGACAGTTTTCCTCTTTCTGAAGTACAGACAAAGCCTAAGTCATTCAGCTTCTCTTATTCCTCCTGGCTGGTCCTCCCATTCCCCGTGCAGACTCACAGGCTCCATGCGTCCCATCTCCTAACACACAGTGGGAAACAGTTGCAGACTGATGGGCGAGAGCAACCCAAAATGCCGGGTCTCAAAACCTATTTATTTAGGTTCTAAAGCTTATTTATTTAGGTTCTCTAGCTTCCTCCCATTGATCTGGCTCGTTTCTGGGATGTGTTCCTGGGAAGTCTATCAGACTTCTGTCTTCTTCTATCAGGTCAGAGGATTGGCAGTGGGGCTGGGGGGCAGGGACAACCGCTGGCATTTCTTTGCTGGAGCAGTGGGCACATCAGTGCCAAATGCAACCACAGGCATCAGCCATGCAAACGCTGCCCTGTTAGGCTTCCTGCGCTCACCTGGGCTTGCTTGCTCCCTAGCCCAGGTTGATTCAGTCGTACCACATCCCTGGAGCACCCCTCACTCTAAAAATATTCCAAAGACCTCCAAAAATGGAATACACTAATAAACCCATGGTGGAAGACAAATGCTGTTCAAAGGAGGGTTAGAGATGGGTAAATCTTGAGACTTCTCCCCCAAGTAAGACATTTTGGAGTTCTTAATTGGGTTATTAATTCAGATGAGGCTTAATTCTAGTATAATTAATGGAGTAATTTGGCCAGGCATGAGAGCCAAAGGCAGAAAGGTGTCTAAGTGGCTAGAAATCACTCTGCTGCAGAAATCCTCATGGGATAGAGCTAGTGCCAGCAGTCTGGGTCCAGCTGAGAAGGAGGGCAATTGGGTAGCACCATCTGGAGGGATGTGCTGGCTCCAGATGTGCCTGCGGATTGGCAGGGAAAGGACCACGCTGTGGCTGGTCTGCTAGTACATGTGTCTGCACCTCCCCAAGGTTCCTCCTGGGCTGTCTGAGGCCCACGTGAGATGGGGTGGGAGCGGCAGGTCATGGACCAGAAGAAGGGTGATGGGCCCATTGCTAGACCTCCCCAGCTCTGCAGCCCCAGGCCACAGTCCGGGACTTGACAGAGCAGAGAAGAGGCCAGGCATTGCACTGTATGTTAGGGAGATACAGGCCTGGCCAGGGGGAAACTGGAGACTAGATGTTTCTCTCTGAGACTTGGTACAGCTGGGCAGGAAGAGCTGCATGAGAATGCAGCCACTTTTGGGGAGAAATGCTGCGCCAGCATGCCCCAGCCATGCTCCGTACCTGCTGTTCACTAAAGGTGTCCATTCATGAGAAGTGCAGCAGGAACCTCACTAGACCCTTGGACTGCAACCACGCAAGGACACCAGGGCTTGTACCCTCATCACGGGATCTTTCAGGTGAACTATCTGGGATGCTGTCTAAAGACTTTCTATTTGGTCTGGAAGGGAACACCTTTTTCATCTACTCTGACTTGTATAAAATGCAGGTCAGAGAGCATTGCCCCCCACAACTTGCAAAGGCATGAAGAGATGTCTTTTTCAGGATAAGCATTTACATATTTTTTTCAGGATGACCATTTATTTTGCAGATCTCCAAGGGAGAAGCCCACTTCTCCCTGGCAAGAAAATACATCTTTCTCCACGATTTTCTAGTAGGATTTGCAGTGGGCGGTCACAGACTGGAGAGCTTGGCTGCCTTTTCAGTGGTGCTGTTTGCTGCAGAAATCATTTATTTTTATCCTTGTATGGAATATTTTTTTCTTGACATTTGTGCTGAAATCTTTGTGTTTGCGCTAAAGCAGCTAAGCTCCCTAACTTCACAAGGTCTGTACTACCACCCTCCTCTGACCACAAAGCAAGACACCAACCGTGCCTTTACCCATCGTCTTCCTCACCCCTGCAAATCCTTCATCCTAAACCCACCCCTGGCCCTTCTCCTCAGCTAGAAGAGCAGGTCCCAGAGAGCAGGTCCTATATTGGAGCTGGTGCAGGAGCTGCTGCCCTGCTCACAGATGTGTTACTGCATGTTGGCCGATGGTTGGTAGTCTGTTCTCATGCTGGGCAGCCCCATCAGCGGGGGTACAAATGTCAGAGGAGGAAGAGCTGTCTGAAAACAAATTGCTATTAATGAAACGCACTGAGCTGTCACAGGCCTGTCACCACCCTCCATGGTTTCTTCTGGCAGGGTCACCATGAAGGTGTCACTTCATGAGGAAAGGTTATTGCCTGACCCTGCCTCCACCTCAGCCCCTTCAGATGGTCCATGTCTCCTCATGCAAGAGGTGTGATGCTATCCCTAGCCTGTGGCTGCCCTTGCAGACCTGTCCTGGGACATGCAGAGGATTCCCCCTTGGTTGTTCCATCACACCGAGTCTAGGAAGTTCTCCACCACGTAGGCAGCACAGTCTAGGATAAATGAGTCCAAAAAGCTGAGTTTGGATTTAAAGGAGAGTTTCCTGGCTGGGGCAGGTTATCCATGTGAGATGCCCTTGCTGACACACCCAATAGACACCAGAATAACATCTCTCTGCCTGAGGACAGCACAGAGTGCACCAGATGGTGTTTCAAGTACCTATCCTCTAATCCCCCTCTCTTTCTTTCCAGGCACTTGCTGGCTGTATGGACACTACTCACAACCACCCGAAAAGAGAAGTCCTGGTTATCTCTATCAAGCCCTTGATTTCCTCTTTCCTTTCTTGCAGCTATAAAATGGGAAAAATGAACACCTAGGACAAGGAGAGGTACTGGAGGGACAGCATGGAGGACCTTCCACTCTGCAGGGAGGGTGGGAGCTCATCTGGACCACGGGAGAACCAGATCTTCCTCCAGAAGATCTTCTCCCTTTATCTTACCTAGGAGTTACCTATTTGCTCTCTTGTATGTGGCCTCCATTTTCTTCGTCCTCTCCTCCTCCTGAAGAACAGGTCACAGGCAGGATGTGGGTACAAACCTCTAAAAAGGCTTTTAGCTATTGTCAAGGTTCAATTCTCTTTTTAGGCCCCCTGTTCTGGCTAAGTTCAGTAATAGAGTGAAGCAGTGCTGGGTCTGGATTTTCAGCCCTATTTACAGCTTTAAGAGCATATTGCTTTCATGGGACAAATTTCCAGGTCAAGATGAGCTGGAAAAACCACCCCAGTGTCTCAGCTAGGACCTGCCCCTAAGATGAAATGAATTTTATGTGCTTGGTCAGAGCAGAGGCCAAGCAGGGAATGAGGCCAGAAAAACAGTGGGTCATGTTGAAGTTTCTTTTTTTCTTCACTTGACTCTGAAATAAAAATATATCTCAAGATTGTTTTGGGATTAACAAGAAAAAATTTCATCTTGATGGGAACCATCTGTGACTGGGAGATGCTGGCTGCTCTCTGCTTTCCACCCAGTGCACAGACACTGTTATTAAGGCGTGTTCCTCTCCCAAATATTATTCCTTTTATCCCCGTGCTGGTCAGAGGAATCTCAACTATTTAAGGAGGCCTTTCTTTCTGGATGAGGCCAGCATTAAAAAGCACCAGCAGCTCATTGCGCCTATATAGCATAATATTTGCTTTCCTCATTATAACAGCGCTGCCCAGCACAGCTTGCCGGTGGCTGCTGGTTTTGCTAGCATAAATACTGGAAGCGTCTTCACTGTAACCTTTCCACCCCAGACGTTACCTCATGTTCAGAGCAAATTTGCCATGGTCCCTCCAATCCATACTGCAAACCGGAGTGGGGGGAAAGCCGTCCCGAGGAGCAGAGCTGCCCTTGCTCTGCATCCGCTGGGTGAAAATCGGCATATTTGTGCCAAGGCGTAAAGCACTGCAGTGATTGCCGGGGTAGCTGTTAACCCCACACAGGGGTTGGGGCATCTGCCAGTAAAACGTGACCACTCCTGGGTTGGAGGCTTCCCAACGGGAGGATAAAAAGATGATAAAAAATGCTGGAGATTGTTCAAAGTAGGAAAAAGCGTCTTAGACCTGGGGAAAGAGGGGAAACTGCGTTCACCTTGCCTGGCCGGGCAGCCAGCCCTGCCCTCCCAGACTGCACTGCATCCTTGGAGCCTCGTCTGGTGATTGCTGAAGCTCCCTTGGGCGTCATCCTGCCCCGGCACCGTGGGACACCGGGGACAAGGAGCCCTTGCGGCGAAGTCCTGGCTTTTAGCCCCGACCCACCCAGTGCCCCCGGTACAATGGGACCATTCTGCTGCTGGCAACCACGAGGCAGTAGCAGGAGCTCTGCCAGCACAGCTTGGGTTGCAGAGGTGAAATCCTTGCTGCGGCCAGGCCCTCCGCCTTCTCCAGCTATTTCGCACCGCTCTGATTTCAGCCGGGAGAGCCCAGACGCCATCTGAGGAATCCGGGTTTGAACGCAGAAATAAACCCGTCTGGGTTGTGAGCACGTCGCATTAGTGACGGGAAAGTCCAAACGGGGCAGAGGGGCATCACGAAGAAACAAGCTGTGCGCTCTCAGCTCTCAGTGTGGGGCTAGAAATCCCACGGGAAAAGGCTTCTTGGAGGATTTGCGGCCAGAAATCGTGAGCTGATCCAGGAAAAGATGAGCAGTGCATAGGCAATTCTGCCCTTAGGCTCACCCCCTGCTATTTTAAGGTGCTTGTGCTCTCCTGCACGTGCATCCCATCCTGGATGGCTGCACGTAGGGTCTTGCTCGCTCTTACTCCTAAGTCACCGCAGTGGCCCCCTAATTACATTCCCCTTCCTCCTACGTGAGCCCATTACTTGACTTTTTTTTGCTTGCTTTCTTGCATATTTGGGATGTGTTTGTGTGTGTGCATCAAACTTTCAAGTACACCTAGAGATCAGGCAAAATCAGCTCTGGGGCTGACATCTCTGCCCTCCTTAAAATCCTCTCCACGAGCCCAGACCACTCAGATGGTGGCTAGGAGAAGTGGAGTTTTGCAAGGAGGACTCATCTTTCTGAGATCTTGGATGAAGGATGATGGGACAAATATTCCCCCAAACGCCAGTCCGACCTCATTAGGCCGGTGTGTTTGTGCACACTTGTCTGCACGCTGTTGCTGATGCTCGGACAACCGAAATCATATGTACCCTCTCCTCCACCACAGACACACACCGTAATTCATCCATCAAAAAGTAATTTACAGATTAAATGTATTATGCAGAGCATTATGTAGAACGACTTTATATTCTACCAGGAAGAAAATGTACCATGTTGCTGCTTTTTTTTAGTGAAAGGGAGGGGAATGGGGAATGGGTTGGCATAGTATTTTTCAGACAACAAGATTTTGAGCTCTGGGTCTCTAATTTCTGCACTGTCTGTGCAAACGTGCTCCGTCACAGGTGCACTTGGCCAGAGGCCACGATGGGCCTTTCATCCCTGCTTGCAGATAAAGCCCCCGTTACGAAGTCACCAAAGAGGGACCTGAACACCCTGCGTCTTCGTCCGAGAAGACTCCAGGATGGAGATAATCAGCAAACTGATGTTCCCTTTTGCCTCGCCGAATAAGGGACGCTTTGTTCAGGGATACAGGTTGGGTCTGTGGCGGAGCAGCTCACGAGAGATTTTATTTCAGCTACCTGCAAAGAAGCTATGAGAAGAATGTCATAGGTTCCTCTCAGTCTGGAGGAACGGAGAGATACTAACCCAAGGTATTGTTTAATATTAACTGGACCGGTGCACATCTATGAAAGGTTTGATTGTGTGTCTATCTGTGTTTGTATACCAACATGACCTCCAAAGCCATGTTAACGTGGCTGAAGCCTTGCACGGGCTGGGGCAGATGAAAGTCCTCCCGAAGGTAGCTGCATTGACGATCGTTTTTGTCAATAAAGACGGATTTCTGTGTTGGCACCGGAAATTTAAGCCGTAAGCCCAGATCTGCCCATGCTCGGTGCTGTGCAGGTGCAGAACAAAGAGATAACAGAAACGCCTGTGATTAATGTTTTAGATAAGCGAAACCGAGGGGCCAGCCAGCAGGGAGGGCAGGGAAACAATGAAGCCCTGTTTGCACGGGGACACTGGGGAATGTCTCTCTCGGGACATCCGCGGGGTTTGCGCCTGGCCGGTTCCCCGAGGAATAGCTATTGCAGGCTCTTCCCGGCGGCAAAACCCACCTGGGTTTCAACACAAGCAAGGCTTGGCCTTCATACTCATCCTCTCTCCTCCTTTACAGCTCCTTGGCCCAGATGTTATCAGCGGCGGCTTTGGCGAAGCTCCTTCCCACGAGGGCAGGGAAATGCTGCCTCACAAGATGACAAACGTTTTTTCTTTCACTGCCGTTTGAGCCACATTGGTTTATTAGGTGGATCATTTCCAGGATCTAAAAAACTTTAATAAACTGAGTCATTTTGACTCATCAATTTGGAGATGGCTTTACTTACGTGTCCTGAAGTTCTCACAATATATCTAAAAGCTGTCTGGCAGAGGATGGATAGCTGTTCCCACCTACAGCTAAATACACATTTCAAAAAGCATCTGAAGGTTTAAAATAACCTTGTTTGCCACAGATTATATATTTGGGGCTGGACTTTCCCTCCCTAAGCTACCTTCACTCAGGGAATCACCTGAACCTGAGGAAGATGCTGGTGAATGGTTTCCAAAAAGGGCAGAAAAGGACCCTTGGGCTGGCTGGTGATGCCTAGATGTTCCCTTCCAGAAGCAAAAAGCTACATAAGGATCTTAATTCATACCTTCTGGGGTATGGCTCGTGCATCCTGGAGTATGTAGCTCCCCCGCTCCTGTGGTCCTGCTGCGTCCTCCCAACCCTTGAGAGCAGCGAGCAGAAGAGCAGGGCTGAAGGCCCATCCTGCCTGTGCACTTATTATCTGCGTGATGCTGGTTTGCTTGGAAAGAGGGGAGGAAAGGAGATGTAACTTGCTCCTCAGTACAGGGAGGAAGCAGACTGACTGGTCTGGCCATGTGTCACATCCCAGCTGGTAGCTCCACTGGCTGCGTCAGCCTGCTCAGTCGGTCTGTTTTAGAAGGTCTGCGTTAGAAGGTATTTTGCTCCTTTGAACGTCTTCATGGTGAGGCCAGATGTACTCTTTCTACTAACAGGTGTCTGCAGTCAACACACACATGTTTTCTGATCCAGACCAGCTGCAGACCTTAGAGGGATGGGGAGGGAGACGTCTGATCGAACTCCCTGCCCCTCAGCTGAGCTGGAAATGGAGCCATTAGTCCAGTACTAGATCCAGTTATTTATTTTACTGCTTCACTAATTGAACACAGTTATGAATGCCTCTGGCACTTGCAGAGCTTTGGTGATGAAGGCCGATGTGAGAGGCAATAGGAGTTCTTACTGATGTGTGTCTATTCTTTTCCCCGTAACAGACCCGGATTTATCCTTTGTTTCTAACTGAGACACTTGGGATACAGGACTGAGACTTGCCATCAACTCAGTGCAGTTTCCCTTCATGGCAATGGGTGTCAAAGTCAATTAAGATATCTGCACAACAAGATCATGCGCCACTTCCCACCTCACCTCCAGCAGAACCTACAAGAGGCTGTGGATGAGCTGATGACACCCACTTTCCTCCAGCCAAGCCCTTCGAAGAGCCGTGGTGGAAGTCCAGGAGTTGTCTGCATGAAGGCACTGCTACAGGGCAACGTACTTCAGGACTTCAGAGGAAACAGACAGCACAGGGCACTCTTCCTCCTCTGAAATCTTGATGGAGACAGAGGTCTCTTGCCTTGCTGTTGGACCAACATCAGCACAAAGATCACTGTGGACAAAGGAGCAACAAGACAAAGTCCTGCAGCTTCTTCTGTATCTGGGCCTATTTCCTCTGATGCTTTTTGCATTTGCCCTGTCAATTTTTGGGCTTGCCTGTTTCTCTGCTAAGAGCCTATCTATCTCTCCTCTCCCTACAGGCATTTGCAGAAGATCTTGCAAAGACAACCTGTACCTTGCTGCTCTTCCCCACCTCTGCCCCCGAGGGAGAAGCATTTCTCTGTTGTTGCCTGTCCCTCTGCTCCTCTCCTTATGCAAAACGAGTTGGCTGAAATCCAGGAACCTCTCAGGTCCCAAGGGGGAAAACCTGCCATCCCTCCCTGTTCACGTCCACCACGGGAAAGACAAACCATTTCCCAGAAGCTTCATTCAGAGAGGAGCCACTTGACAAAGAAGCCTGCACCGCATTTTGGGTCACTTGCTGGGAAAGTTCGTCCTTTGCACAGCATTCGGCTTGTGCAACGAGGAATTGCGTGTGTCCCCGGTCGGCTTCGTGCCGAACCGGAGCACGGCGGCTGACTTGGCAGGGAGATGAGCGTGTGATAGCCAAGAACATGCTCCAACGCGGGCTAACCTTTGCCCAGGTGTACTCCGCTCCCCTGTTCAGGGGCTAGATTGCACCTTCCACAGATAGGAAAGACGAGTAGATACCTTGTGTGACCTGCCTAAAAATACACCTTATACAACACCCTACATTTATTTATACAGTATTCTATACTGAAATATTGTCCCTGCAGCAGAGAAGCATCCAGTCTGAGATAAAGACATCAAATGGGGAGAATTCTGCCTTCATTCCTCGGTACTTTCTTCTCACAGCTAAAAAAAAATGCCCATTCATCTTCTCAATTGACTTTGCTGTTGACTTCCAGCTGCTCGGTCTTTGTGCAGATGTGCTCAGGGCTAATTTTGTGCTGAATGACATGCCACAAAGTCGAAGCATTTTTATTCTGGTGGTGGAGGGGGAAAGGAGGCAGGAAGCTGGCTGCAATTCTCTCTTCCAGAACATGCCGGGACAAAATTAGCCCTATTTTTGCATGAATATGTGGACCATCAATATGGTCACAGTTCCTCCCCCATGCTGGGAGTCTTCAGTGCAGTAATTAGGGTCGGATGAGCCAGAGCAGGGCATCCAGGACCTGATTTACTGGCAGACCTGCAGCGATAACCCGTACCAGTGACTTTCCTCCTATTTTAAGTACATTCATCTTATCTCTGGCTGAAAGGGTTGCGGGGCCGCTGGTTAACCTACCGCTGAGCAGGCAAACACAGTTATTGTGCAAACAGGCAAAGTGTTCCCTGACTTAGCGGACTAGCGATATCTTCGTCTCCAGTTGCTGGGTAACATCAAACACTCGCATACTCTCAGTCAAGGATCTCTTTGGGCTTCGCGATCCGACCACCACCACCGCTGCGGGAACGGATACCTTGTGCGGGCTTGTCCGGGCAGACCGACGAAGAAGAAAGGATGAAAAAAGGCTGCAAAACCCAGAATATAACAGCAAAGTGTCTCTGCAAATGCTCCCTGCAAATGTGATCACGGTCAGATAATGGGACCTAAGCGCACACTTGCAGACAGTGCTCTCCTTACGCCTATTATCGGCGCAAAAGCCTTAGAGAAAGAATCAGGAAAAAAGCACCTGAATGAAAATATCTGCAGCACAAACACAGGAAAACGCAGACCTCCCCCCGGTTTGTCCTGCATTCCCCGAGTATTTGCACGAGGAAAACAATAGCGTGGCCCTCACCACGCTTCCTTCCCCTTCCCAGGGCTCTCCCGTCGGTCGGATGCTCTTGCAGGCCACTGCGGTGGGGATTTACCTCCAGCCGGCCTTGTATGCATGGACAGACGGACAGACAGACAGTGCAGAGCGTAGCAGCGATGGCAGGCTGTACCCTTACCCCTTTTCCTGCTGGAGGTCTTCTAGATAAACTCAGCTTTGCCTCTTTCGGGTCTCAGTCTTTAACTCTGGAGATTGCCAGATCTCCAGTTTTGTATTTCCATGCTGGGAAAAAAACCCAAAAATCTCTTCTGGACCAAGTTTTCCCATCCATAAATATATAATAAAATGCCTGCAGGATTGAGTGCAAAATCTGTCGCACACCCATAGGCCCAAACTTGCCCCTGGTTTCAATCGTCGGCACTGAGCAGGGTCTTGCTGGAAAGTGCAGTGAGCTGAAATCATGATCACGTGCTGTGAGCGTCACGGAGCAAAAGGGCTTTAACAAGACCTCTATAGGTGCTTCATTTTGAAATAAATGTGCCTGGGGATATAGGCACGAGCACGTTATGAACACTAGCCATGCCAAAGGGAGATGTTTAAAACAGCTTTGAGCATTCAAGGCTCTAAATTACACGTTCGTGTAGGATAAGGAACTTGAAATCTGAAAGTACTACCCCAGTCCCAAATTTCATCTTTTTTCCTAAAAAAAATCAGATGAAATTTCCTTCCATCGGCCACCCTGTGACTTTTTTTTGACATTGCACGGCCGTTAGCAGCTGAAGTGCTGATAGCAGGGGAGAGATGGTCTCTCCGCCCGCCGTTTTTGCAGCTGCTCGGAGAGAAAAACCCTGTCTCAGCCCTGCATCCCTGGGCGGGAGCATCCTCAGTGCAGGCTGTGTCGCATTCAACTGGCAAAGTCGGGGAAAAAAAATTCAGAAAATGTGCAAACCGAGATTTTTTGTTTTTTTCTGAGGCATTTTACTCAGCTAGATTTGAGCAAAAGTACGCAGGGATGGTAAAAAGCAGCTTATTGGCTGACATTAAGGGCAGCTGCAATGTTTCTGGAATCTCAAGCAGGAGAGTATTTTCTAACAGTGCCAAAACAAAGTATTTTTGCCCTTAATCTGACAAAGGGCTGGACTGTTTTTGCTGAAATTAAAAAGAGATCATCACTAGGCAGAGACCCAAGCATGTAAAATTTCAGCCGGGTTGTTTAAAGTCTGGCAGAGGCGCAAGCACCGACGGTCATGACTTTGTCACAGGTCTCCAAATACCTGCTTCTCCCCCTCGCGCTCCCATCCTTGAAGCTGCAGGAGGGAAAAATAAATAAAAAATGAGTGCTAAAGCACTTAAATGGGCCTGGTCACCAGAAGGCACAAAAAAATGCACCCACAGGATATACTTTCATCAGGGTTCGAGTTAATCACAGCTTTGAGGGACTCGCGACTTTGAAACGCCTGCCGTCAGCAGGACTGCAAGGAAAAGCGTTTGGCAAACAGCTACCTCCCTGCAACGACGTCTTCTGCTGTGATGTGACCCTGGGTCTCCTCCGCTGAGGCTGGGGATCGTCCCTTCGGATCTGGATTTATATTCTGATTTTTTGCCTTTGGGCTGCTCCTCCTGTCCATCTTGTATTCCTAACTACCCTGGAAGAGGGAGATGGTTGCTAGTGGGTTACCAGCGTTTTCTGTGTCTGTAGAGATGAGTCTGGTATCAGTCTCATGCTTGCTTTTTATTTGACAGCGTGTCTCGTGCTTTTGCACCATGAGGACCATGCACGGTGCTGGGCATGGGCTAAAAGTCTGGAAAACAGCCAATTTGCAGAGAGAGAAATGGATCCTCTGGTCTAAGGTAGGTATTTGGATCAAGAAAGGCAGAAGACTCAAGAAAATTCGGTCTTGCCTTTGGTGCCTAGCCAGCCCAGATGTGTTCCTCGTGGTGATTCATCCGTGTGGTCAGAGCAGAGAGAAACCAAGTCCTGAGCGTGGTGTAGACGCAATGAAATGCTCATCGCTTCCCCGAACCGGCTGCGACGTGAGGTCCCGGCGCTGGGACGACCACAGGCACGTGTGTACATGAGGTCCGGGGGACCCACCCGTGGTGCACGTGTACCTGCACGCTTGCAACACCGGGATCTAATGGACGATCAAGTGCAGCTGGTGGAAATGGGTGGAAAAATAAGTATTAGACAGGTAGGAACGGGCACATTTACAGGAGCGAGGGAAATCGAGAGACTGCAAAGGCCAAGCCTGGCACCTGTGACTTCCCACCTCCATCCCACCACGCGCGGGAGCACCTGGTTGCACAGCCCCCTTGCATCCCTCCTAGCAGGCTTTGAGACGCTATCGCCTTAGCTATAAATATCCCAGAAATATAAATACGAGCCATCTATTTTCCTTCCTGACCGCCCGGCTCCTCACTGCCAAGGGGGATTTACTGGTGCCCAGTTAACCGCGGGGTCGGCTGGGCTCTTACGGGACCAGTATTTTTACTATGATCCGTGGAGGTTTTCCAGCCCGGCTTTTATATTTGAGCTGCAGTGGATGCACGCGCGTGTACCCACGCGGCGCTCCGTGGGGCGGACGATTCCCGGCCGTCCCACCGGCGAGGAGGAAGATGACGGTGGAGGAAGGCTGCGTCGCCCGGTAGAGGAAGGGGGAAGGGGGGACGGGGCTGGAGGAAGGTGTTGGCTGCCTTTTCGGGGCTCGGCGTCCCCAAACCCCGCGGACCCTCCCGGCGTGGGGCCGAGCGCCCCGATGCTCCAAAAGCATCGGGGCGGGTGGAGGTTCCCCCCCGGCCGCGACGCCCCTTAAATGCCCCTCGGGGGGGGCACCTCGGTGTGGAGGGACCCCGCCGGGCAGGGTGCCGCAAGCCTCGGGGAGCAGCCTGCCTCCTCCTCCTCTTCCTCCTGCCGCCGGCCGGGGCGGAGCCGCCCGCCCCCAGCGCCCGCCCCGCTGCCGGCAGCGGGCGGCCGAGCCGAGCCGCGGCGACGGGGACGCGGTGCCACCTCCCTCCCTGCCTCGCTGCCTTCCCGGCCGGCTCCCGGCTGCCCCCGGCCCGGGGGGACGGTCCCCGCCGGCCGCGGGCGGGCAGCAGCGCTCGGCGGCCCGGGGGGGTCCCGACGGCTGCCCCGAGCCTCTCCCAGCGACGGCAGGTAAGGGCGGGGGGGGCGGCACTGGTGGCACTGGGAGGGGACGGGGGGGGGGCTTTTGCATGCCGGTGCCCTGCGATGCTGAGCCGGGGTATTTAATACATGCCGGGGTATTTAACACACGCCGGGTTTGGCCCCACCTAAAAGGCGCTTCTTTAGCCCCAAAAGGTGCTTCGCTACCCTCCGTGCCCCCCCCCAAGGGTGGCTCACCTGGCTGGGAGCATCCCAAGGTGATGCTCCCCGGGGCTGCTGGGCGGCGGGGGGACGTGGGGCAGGAGATGCCCGCTGCCCTCTCGAGTGTCCGGGACCCCCCCAATTGCCAGGGGTTGGATCCGGTGTCCGGGACCCCCCCAATTGCCAGGGGTTGGATCCGGTGTCCGGGACCCCCCCAGTTGGCAGGGGTTGGATCCGGACACCCCCGTTTCTCCATCAGGCCGTATTCGCTTTGTGCCGACCAGGCAGGTAACGCTTCGTTTTCGAGGTGCCGCTCCCAAAATATCGGCGTCCGCAGCGCCCCGCTGCCCCGGGGCTTTGCGCTGGGCTCGTCGGGCGCCTTAAAACCCTGAGGCAGCAAAACAGCAAAATCCCGGGAGATATTTCCACTTGCTGTCCCTTGCCCAGGCCACCCGGTGCCCGTCCGGCACCCGAGCCCTTCGCGGCACCGAGAGGGACACCGGGCTCCTGGAGATGTTCCCCAGGAGCAAAGCGCTGTTTGCCTTCAGCACCCGGTATTTGGTGCCAGCGGTGAGAAGATAGGGTGGGAGAGGGTGAACGTGGAAGGTCTCATCTTGTCCTTGACACTTGGCAGAGAAATCACTTGGAAAGGGGAAAAAATCAGGAATGGAGAGAAAAGGGGGGAAAAAAACCCCAACCCCTCGCTGCTGTCGTATCGACGCTCTCTCCCGAGCCCGCTCCAGCCCCGCATATCCCGCGCCTTAAAAACTAGGCGTTGAAGAGTTGCAGCTGAAACGTGAGCCTTCCGCTGGAAACGGTCTGTTGTAGCGATTCCCGATGCCGGAGCTACAAAATCTCACCCTGGCCTGGTGGAAACGGTGAATCTTCAGCCGGGGGGGGGAAAAAAACAACTGGCTTCTTCAAACTCACCATACTTTGCTTTTTAGGGGTGGGTTTGCACAGCGACGGTTATTATTTGCAATCCTGCTGGCTTAAGGGTTATTTTGGGGCTGGAAAGGGATTATGGCTATATGATCTGAATAGTCATGACAATGCTGCATGCAAAATTAAGAAAAAAAAAAAAGAAGAATTAGGTTTCTCTTTGTTGCCACTTCCTCCCCGTGCGAAGGAAAACGAGCGCTCATTCAGTAAACCCCAGAAGGTTGTTTCTGCGTTAGGAAGTTACGCGGTGCAGAGGGCACGTTAAACCCGAATACGCCGCTCAGATCGTGCCCTCCCCTCTGGGTGCTCACACGACTGCCAGGAAATTTTAAAGTTAGCCTTTTTGCTTATTCTTCAAAGGCTTTTTTTTCTTTTTTTTTGGTTTGGAGGACACACGGATGCAGAATAAATGCCTCCTTCCTTCTCTCCTTCTTATAAATCGCTGGCTTGTGCTTGGCAGGTGTGGCTGGGGAAAAGCTGAAGTCAATGGGCTTCCTGCCTTGCGTTTCGTCTGGCGTGTCCACGTTCGCTGGCCACCGGACTGCGCTGGAAAGCAGTCCTTAATACACTACCCAGCCTTTGTCTACCTGAGCAGTGCTTCTTGCAGCCTTAAAGGCTGCTATTTTAGCATATTTTCCTCTGTCGAGACTTGAAGCATCTTCAAACCACTACTCAAACAGCACTCGGCTGCAGAGTACTTTGCAATTTAGAAGCTGCTGCTTCAGTGGGGGATATAAGCTCTGCTTTGAGGCAGAGTTAATTTTAGAGTGGGTGTCTCCGTCAAGCTGTACTTTTTTCTATTAAATAAGCATGTTGTGCACGTTACTGCTCTTCCCTGCAATGAATTCTGCACTGGAAGGCAAAACCTGACTGATGTTTGTCTTGCGCGTCCACAGTGAATAGCACAAAGGAAATGAATTCTGGTCCCATCGATTATTCGGCATGGGGTTGTCCTTTGCGGGAGCTACTGGCTTAGAATTAATGATAACAGTTTTAATTTTAGCAGGGAAACAAATTGCTCTTGTGACCCAGGAAGATTATAATGAACCGGCTGCAAGGGCCAGGGGTTGTGTCTTGCACTTTTTGCTACAAAGTGCCATGCATACTTGATCTCCTTTAAAAAAAAAGGCCCTAAAACCACTGACGCTGGTGTTAGACAACGTGAAACACTATGGCAATTTAATGGGCTGCTGTGGGGGTTACGGTAGCCCACGGTTGCAAATGCTGTCCCAGAGGGAGGTCGAGATCTAGCTCATTCACACCTACGTTGCTTCCTTAGAGGCATTTTGGAGCTCACAGGTGAGCTGGATCTGGGCCCTCTTTTCACAGACACACCTGCAGGGAATATTGTCCTTTAACTTGCTTTGGGAGTCTTCCCAAGGGGGAAAATAGAGGGGTAGGACCTCAGCTTGGAGGCGATTCCAGCCTTGGAGAAGGCTCTGTCCTGGCCCTGCACCTGAGACCCGTGGGGTGGATGCACGTGGCTCTATCTAGCTGGTGGGAAATTCTACATTGCTGCAAGTGTTTCTCACCTTCTGGGAATGTAGAGCTTGCAATGCTGGTTTGAAACTCCTTTTTAACAAGAAATGCAGCTGGGGGGGCCTGTGCTCCTGCCCCAAAGAGCTTTAAGGAGATGCTTTGCACCTCCTTGCTGATAATGAGATGACATGGGGGGCTTCACCTGGAAGCCCCTGGGCTGCTGCCTTAACGAGGCTTCATTAAACTGTTGCAGCTGATGAGTTTGCTCTGAGGAGATTCAAGGGTGGGGGAAGAGGTGACTTTGGTATTTCTCTGTTGTGCAGGAAAGTAGCAGGTGGTGTTGGTGTGAGGAGCCTGCATCTGCTGTGGGCTCCACTGGTGGTCCTGGCTGCAAGGTGAGTGGCGTCTTGCAGCTTCTCTTGTTGGAATAGGGTGTTTTTTCACCCAGGACTGAGGCTCTAGGGCTGAGCTTCCCCACGGCCTCTGTGCTGGAGCTCGGCGTGAAGCTGAGCAGTTCCCTCTGCTCAGGAGAGGGCAGTGTCACACCGACGAGCCGCTTCCTTAGCCACGCTGAAAGCGTGTATGGAGATGACACCCTTTGCCCACCCAGGCGTGCGGAAGGGTCTTGCAAGGGCACTGGTGTAGTTTCCAGCATGCTGGTGGGACCCAGACGTCTTGTTCTTGCTCCCTTCTTCCCCACGCAAAATATCTCCCTTCCAGGTATGGTCCCTGCTGCTTTCCTGTGACCCCGAGTACGCCGATGGTATTTAACAGATCATTGCAGGAATATTATAGGTGTGATGCAGGGAAAAGGGATTTAAAGGGCAGCTATAGCAGTTGCATTTGACTGCCAGCCCCTCTATAAACCGTGATTAGATACAGCTACTTTAATGTATGTCTTGCTTTCAAAAAAAAGCTGTGCGCTGGTGTTTGGCTTCGTGTCTTTTTCCTCTTTAGCTAACCGCCGTGTTCTCCCCACTTCCTCCAAAAATACCCGCAGATGCTGGCTGAACAACAGCCCAAATACTTGGTTAAATGGCCTATCCTTGCTCAATAACCTGGGAAAAAGCTTTATTTTTATATGTAATTAAATATTTGTACAACACTTCTGCCAAGAAATGGCTTCAAGGTACAGCGTGTTCTCCCGAAGGATATTCAAACAAGGACCTTCTTGGGTGGCAATTGGAAATCTTTCTGCGCTCTCGATGCGTTGTGTGTTTTCACATGCTGAATCCATTACGTGTTTTGATTGAGGTCCGTCTCCTTTGCCTGCCTGGTCTTTGGTCAGAATTAGTTTTCTGGGAGGGGAAAGAAAAAGTCTCCTCGTCCTTCTTGTGAATGTTCTTGCACTTACTTTGCGGCTCCCGAGCGGATCTGCATCCCAGCTCTGTTCCTGGGCTCCTGCGTCCGTGCGTGGTCCCACCGGGCAGCTAACGCGCTCCTCGGAAATGGCTTGCGCTGATTTAGCGTAATTCCTTCGTCATGACCAAACCGAGTCCTGCTGCTGCCTGAGCCCCGGGGCGCGGGAGCCCGGCTCGCCGCGAGACGTCCCGCGGCCGCTGGGGACCGAGCCGCTGCCTCCGAGGGGACTCGGATGCGATGGACCGTGAGTTTCTGCCGTCCTTGTCTGGGAACGCTTAAAAGGCTCCGTTTCGCTTTCGGATTTACCACGCGGCGCCGCGCTAAAGCGGTTCATCTTGCGTGCTGCCGGGAGCTTTTAAAGAAAGTTTACCTCCTAATAGATTTTTTTTTTTTTTAATCCTATCATTTCTCTTTAAAACTTCATTAGCCTTTGCAGCTTGTACAGTGCTTTTTTTAAATAAAAGTCTACTCGCTGCCATTTATCTTCCCTTCCCCCCTCGGTTAGCTGAAATGAAACTTCTCCCTCCCCTGGCCTGAGGTTAGATGCACGGCGCAGAAATACTCGGCTCCTCGGCTGTTTTTAGCTGTGCCAAGTTTGAGGCTGATGTTTGCACAGGTTACTTGTCAAACGCATCTCGTGTCTGACTTAAATAGCACAAGGTGAAGAGCGGAATCTCTTTTAATAGATGTTTTTGGACGCAGCATTTAAAAATACACGATGGTGTTTCGGGGTCTGCATGTTCTTCCCAGACGCTCTCCTAGGTTATGTCTCAGGCCGCTCATCTTGTATCGATGAATCTCTTGAGTCGAGGGTTGCCAAGTCGTAAATCTAATTGCCGCTGTCTAAAAAGCAAGTCAATGGCCCTATTGCCCGCTGCAGAATTGCAGCCAAACAAAGAAAACGCATTAAATTTTCAGACTGGGAGATGGTGACGGTCTTGCAGACGATGGTCAGGACGTTGTGGCTGGATGGCAGGGTGAGGCTGTCGGAAAGCAGGTCTAATCCCGGAGCAGGTCGCTTCAGAGGTTGGAGAGGGTTGGAGACGAATGCCCAGGCTCCGCTTCGTGCTCTGCTACTTCCTCGCAGGAGGAAGCCCTGCAGAGAGGAGTTGCTTGAGGCTGTCAGGTTAGTGATGCCTTGTAGGCAGTCGCCTGAACGGCAGCGATTGTGTTTCCAGGTATTGTGGGAATTCTGGTGTCAATCTGCCGCCTAATTATTTGTGCCTCTTGCAGATGACACATTGCACTGTCACTCAAACCTGTTGCTGCTTTAAAGCCAGCAAAAGGGGAACATTTGTGTCCTGGTCTTGGTGTCCCAGCACAAATCCAGCTGGGCAACTTGCTCGATTTCCCTCAAGCTTTTCCCTCTGGGGTTTGCTAGTTGTGATTTCTCTGTTCGTGGCCATGAGCTGGCTGCTTGACCATAGAGGTCTGCGCTTATGTTAATGGCTGAATAATCCTTGTAATCTGTGCATTGTTTTGAGCTTGTTAAGAGCCCTGGACTTCATCAAGCTAAGAGGTAAATCAAGACCTACGGCTTGTCAAAGCTTCTATTTTTAGGTGCATTCATGCTAACATGCAAATTGCATTTATCATCGAGGTTTGCTCCCTGCTCGCTTGCTGCGCTGACCTTGCAAGCCCTGTTTTCCGGCTTCTGCATAGATACCAAAAAGCTTGTTAAAAATATATATGCTGTGTATGTTGCCTTGTGTTTTCCCCATCCTATGAGCTCCCAAACTGCTTTTTATGTTTTGCTGGATGCTCTGTAGATATGTAGTGGGGGTTACTCTGGTGTCTTGTGCATGGGGCTGCTGGGCAAGCTGCCTCCGTGCATTGCAAGGTCGTGCTGCTGCGTTGGTGCGTGCTGCTTAAACGCAGGTGCCGGGGGCTCTCTGCGTACGGGTTTGCTTTGCAAAGAAAAAGATAAATCCACTTGTGGGATTACAGCGATAGAGCTGCCATCCCTGAAAACGCAGGCAGGAGCGGCTGAAGGCCAGAGCCCAAGGAAGCGTCCGTCCTCGCGTTTGCACCCGTGCAAACACAAGGTCCCGCAACATACGGTGGCTTCAGCTCTGGCCGGAGCTTGTATGGGTAACTTGAATGAAGCTGAGAAAGCTGCTGCCATTGGAAGCACTTTATTTTTATTTAGTTATTTTTCTTCTGGGGCTTTGTATGTGAATCCAGTTCACTTAAACAGGAGCTCAAAACTTGCTCTGTGGTTTCCTGGACCTGGAAGGGAGTCTCTGGATGCAGAGGGGGTCTCTGCCTTTTGTTGGAAAGCATCCAACTAAAAAGCCCGTGGGGAGGGTGGGCATCTCACCAGCTGTCCCAGCACCAAGGTGAGGGTGCTACCCTCAAGGTATGAACCTATTTGACTTGCTAGATATTGTCGATGAGGCCAAAACATCCTTGGGAGCCTTTTCAAATGAATAGTCCATCCAGAGCACCTTGCATTTGGCAATGAGGCTTCAGCATCTGCCAAATTCTCTCTTGGCTTCCCAAAAAGCCTTTAAGTGAAATGAGCTGGAAGCTCCAAGTGTTGTGGGAAGCAAGCTGGAGCTGTCTGGCTATGGGTCTCTGCTTACCTGATGTAGCCTGGAAAACTGTCCTCCCCATGCAAGAGGTAGGGTTTGGGGGAGAAGGCAACTCTAGCTAGTAGTTGATTGAGCTCTTGGAGAAATGTGCCTCCTCAGATATCCAAAGAGGAACCTGTCTGTCTTCCCCAAAAGAAGCATTTGGGGAAGAAGCTGTTGATCTTGAATGCAAGGTTGGTTCCTCCAGTTTTGGGTCCCTGATCCTTCAAACGTGCTCTGTTGGGCCTGCTCCTGTCCTTGGTTGGTGATGCAACTCCAGACTCGGGCAAAAGTTGCTGCTCGTTGGAAATGATCTTTATGGAAGTGGGTTTTGTCCAGGGAGCCGTTGCAAACAGCTTACCTGCTGCAATCCCTTCGTCAGGCTGGTGCACGATGACCTCGAACAGCGCTTGGCTGAGCACCGACACACTGGGAAGCCTTAATGACACCGGTGACCTGCCCTGGTGTCACCTGGATCAATGCCTGGGCTGACGAATGGGAGCGAGAGGCGCGGGAAGGGAGGTAATAGGGAGGCCGGATTTGAACCCGTGACCTGGAGGCAGAGGTTCCTGCAGGACTAGTAGTCCCTCGTGGCTTTATCTTCCTGAAGTGCTAAACGCTGTTGTATTACAGTGGGAATGTGATTAGCTAGCAGGAACGGAGCCTGTGAGTTTATTCTATTTTATTGCAAAGCTGTAACCTGGAGTCTGGACTTTCTTAGATATGCCCTGTGGTGAAGAGTTACAAATCTGCTTCTAAGAGCAGAATAAGCTTAAGCTAGGCAGTCTGTGTATTTCTGAAAAGCGTCAGCTTATAATGTTAAAACCCTTCGTGTCCCAAGAAGTCCTAAAAGCCAAGCTTTTGGGGTAATGGTCTGGTAGTACCGAGTGCTGTGTTAATGTGAGTGAAGGTCCCATGGGTGTCTTTTGCCTCCCTCCTTCCACTCGGGGATAATATTGCCTTTTTCCCCAATTTCCCTGAATTCCTTGGAGGGAGGGATCTGGATCACGGGCTTCCCACATGGCTTAGCCAGGGATTGAGGGAGGCCCATCCTTCGAGCAGCTCTCAGGCGGGATGCAGGGTTTTCCTTGCCAGGAGCTTGGGGGTACGTGGGGTGAGGCGCAGGGAGCCCCCGAGGTAGGGGAAATGGGGTCAAAAGACAGCTTTTCCCCTATATTTCTGCAGCTTCCCTCCCTGGGCATTACGTGCTCCTCTCTATCTCTGCTGATATTTGCAGTGGCGATAAGACAGGCTCGGTAACAAGTGTGCTCTGCTGCAGATAAAACAGACTGTGCGCAAGAGCTGTTCCAGCTGGGAGCTTATCAGCTCCATTAAAACTTTAGCGGGCAGCAAGGCTTGAGAGAGGGGGGTGTTCCAGGTCCTTTAGCAATACCGAACCATTCAGCAAGGAACTGCACTGGAAGTGCTGCCGTAAGTCCCTCTTCAGTGCTTTTTATTTATTTATTTATTTATTTTCTTATTTAGAAAAAATGCAGTGGGTAATTTGGGGAAGGAGGCTTGTAAGCTGGGCACGCATTTGGCTTAAATGCAGCAGGGCAGTTACTGTGGTGTACGTCTGCGTGTGCGCGTTGAGCTGGCTGGTGACTGATGAAGGCGGTGGCTGGTCTTGGCCGGGACTGAATTAAATTGAGGGATCTTCATGCATCCCTCCAGGCTGTTCTTTGCTTGGAGAAAGAGCTCCTGGTGCTTTTGTGCAACACCACGTGCACAGAGGGCTCTTCTCCTGGCTTGGCTTGATGCCCTTTCAGGGCACTGACCTCTACATGGATGGCAAAAACCTGGGCTGATGCCAGTAAAGGGTATCACGGTGTAGACCTCAGCCTGGAACTGCCTGGCTCCTGCTTTGAGCTCAAAGTGCATAACTTTTAGCTGCTCCCATGTGTGGTCTGAACACGTGGAGATGGTTAGAGACGCTGCCGCAGTATGGGCTTATCTTTGGTCCTGGCCTCTTCTAATTTGGACAGCTGACCCCATCCCCGTGAAGACACCTCCATCCATATGGGATTTGCAGCCTGGAGCTCTCTCCAGAGGCAGGTGCCCACAGCTTCTCCCTAAGAAAGGGCTGAGCTTCCCAAGAGGGAGATGTGGTGATACCAGCTTTACTGGAGAGTGGAGTGATGGGAATAACTGTTCAGAAACTGTCTTGGCCCTTTTTCTTGTGAGGGAATTAAATTGTTCATCTCTGCCTCCCCAAAAAACACTTTCAGCAGGAGTGATGGAGCCTGGAGGTTGAGACTGGAGTGTGATACCACCAAGAAAATAAAAGTCGAGGGCCTGGAAAGGGAGCCTGGTGTGTAGCTGTTGCTACTAGAAAGAGGAGCAGGGATGGGAAGATGCTTGAGGTGTGTGGGGCTTTTATTTTTTCTCCCCTTTCCTTTTCTTTTCTGTTTGCTTCCCTGTCGTTTTTTCATGACTCTTTCCAGCAGCACCATAAACGCAGAGGAAGTCATGGGAAAGGAGAGTCAGATCTGAGGTTCGCCGGTTGTTGGCCATGGCAGGAAGCTCCCTGCAGGTTGCTGTCCTCATGCAGAACAGCCTGCAAGCAGTGACCCTTCTGTCGTGAATGCCTGACAAACCGGTCCTGGTTTTTGCAGTGTGTGCATGTGTTAGACTGCTTTCGAAAGCAAGAAAAGCTGTTTTTTGTGCCGGTTTTACAATAACCTTATTTTCTTTTCTGTTGCACCGACGTGCTGGGGTGGGCTCTCCAGAAGGGCAGCACAGGCGTTGCGTGAAGAAAGCTTGTTTGGGCCAGCTGATGGCATGGCAGGAGATGGCGAAGGGAGCAAGCTGGGATTTGGCAGGAGCGATGCTTGCCGTGGTCCTGTGGCAGAAATACGCCTGCTTTCCGCAAAGCCGTGCTCCAGGGTTTCCTCCGGCAGAGCCGCTGTTAGTCTGAGGAACGTCACCGTGGCTGTGCTGCAAATACTTTGAATTGTTGGAAAAGGTGGCTTTTGAACAAACTCGGGAATGAACAGTTATTCCTGTAACTCTCATGGCTGTTGCACACTGCCGCATGCGAGGTCGATGTGACCCAAACGGGCACTCGGGTTTGTTTTTTCAGCAAACGCTTGCCTCTGCTCAGCCGTGTAATTAGCTAATGGGATTTAACACAGCAGCCGATGTTTCTAACTCGGCTTTGTGTTAGAAACCTAATCCAAAAAAAGCTAGAGTTTAAAATAAATGGAAAGCTGTCTGTACGCCCCAGTTCCCGGGGCTACCTGGTTCCAGTACCTCGAGTAGCGAAGGCATCTGATTTCTACCAGAATTTACATGCTAACCATTATATCTGAACTGACTTCATATGTTGTAAAGCTGGTGAGAAACGGCATCTACTGGTACCTGTTACCTCCTAAATACCCCCTAAATACAGGAATGCCCCACTGCTCCTACGAGGGCATGTGAAGTCTGGTTTCTTGGCCGTGTCTCAGCTTGGCCACTACTGAGTTTTACTGGCTGGTTTTGCCCGGCTGCCCAAAGACTTGCAACCATGGTTTAGTGTTGCCCGAAGCTGATGAGATGTTCTGCTCCAAACTAGCCATTTCAGTGATCAATCCCATGCGCTTGACTATGAAGTACTGGCTTTTTTTTTGGAAGGAAAGGCATGGGATAAATACCACCTAAGACACTTGTGGCTGTCACTTTTACTGAGCCAGCCCTTTGACAAGGGTGTGAGTAAAACCCTCTTATGTCTCATGCACCATCAGGTTTAATGCTAGCTAAATAGCAGAGTTGTCAAGAGGAGGCATAGGGCTGAGGCAGTGTTGCTGGTATTAAAAAATAAATTTAGCTGCAAGTGGCTGGGCTTTGAAATAAATTGTAGTGTGGAAGTTCAGTTCAGTGAGTGGATTTGCAGGATTTGCTGAGCTAGTGTCCTGATTCCCCCCAGGCTTGTTGCCAGATAGGAGATACCAGGAGGCAGCATTTACCTGCCTGTAGGGAAGGACTTGTCCCAGTAGTAATAAACTTTCCTCTTCTCATGAGACATGAGGACTGCATTTAAATCATTTTCTTGTCCTAGAGCTTAAACCAGTTAAAGAGCTTGTTCTTTTAGCTTTCTTTCATGGTGTGAATGATAGAGTGGGGGTTTTCATTTTTCTTGCATTAATAGAAGAACTGTAAAATGCTTGGGGATTGGCCAGCCTGAAAAATGTTGGTGACATCTTGGAGTAGCTTTAGCAGAGACGTGTGTGCTGTGGCCACCCTGGAGCTTTCGGGTGCTTGATGTCTGCTCCAGCTGTCGTCTTTTGCTCCCTGGTTGTTCTAGTTGTGTCATATCACACTTCAGCCCAGGCAGAAAGGGCCTTCATTTAAGGATTTTCCCGCCCCGTTTACTTTGCAAAGGGATGGAGTTCAACAGGAGGGATGAGCAGGACTTGTTGCACTCCCACAGGAACATCCCTGCCTAAAATTTTGCTCTGGAGCAAGCTAGGCCTTTGCCTTCTGCTCCCTCAAGCACAGATGACGGGCATCTTGAAAGCTGCACATCCTACCAGCTCCCATAAAGATGAGAGCAAAGCACAAGGAAGCATCTCCTTCAGGAAAATCTTGCTGTGCTAAGATGGCACTGAGAGCACCTTCAAGGCATGTTCTCTTACTGGATGAAATGGAGACAAGCTGGGAAAACAGTGAGCTGCAAGCTAGAGCACTTTGGCTTCTTCCCTGCAAATGCAGATCCCTGCAGAGAGCTTGCAGCTGTGTGAGGACTAGAAAACATCAGGCGGTTTTCTTCAGTGCTGGTAGATGGGCCCCATGTGCCAGGACATATTTCTGGGGAAGGCTGGAGTGCTCAGTGGACCCTCAAGGCTAATTTTCCTAGAAGAGGTTTATCTTGGATATCAAGATATCCTTTTGTTTCTGTCCTGTGTGGGCTGTATGCAGTCTCTGCTCTTCCCAAAGTGTAGGTGATGCTCCTTGCAAGACCACACAGGCTTTCTTATTCCATGTGTCAGATGGGAACAGGGAAAGTGCTTCTTTATTCTCTTACCAGCCCTATCCTATGACTAATTATTTTCTATTATGGGTGACTGAACAGTGTTCATTACAGAAGCGAGCACTGCTATAAGCTTGAAATAGGGCTTTGTATGAAGCTACATTGGATTGCAGCTGGGTGAGTCTCGTGTTAAGATGCTGCCAGAGCCTTTGTGCAATGGAAGCCATCCGGGCTGCTTCTGCTGGCTTTTTTCAACTTCTTTACCATGCAGAAAAGCAGAAGGGAAGCAGGGGCACTGGGCTAAACTCTGGCCTGAAGCAAAGTGCAAATCTCTGTCTTCTCTAGAGACAATTTCCTAAATTAAGTTCTTAAATTGTGCTTACCAGAAGCCATCCCAGACGCTTGTTGTGCCTTGAGCAATGGGTAGAGCACGCAGTGACTTCTGAATATGTCCCTTATTTCTCCTAAACCTCATCCCAGACTGGGATATTTTGGCAAGCGTTCACTTTGATCCTCACAGGATTGTTGGAGGCTCATCCTCATCCTTTGGGCATAGCTGGCTGGTGTCCTGTGTCCCTGTTGGATGTTCTCTGGCTGGGATGTGATCACCTCTGCTCCCATCTGCCCCACAGAGCAAATGGCAGCAGAGAGAGACTCGCTGTCTCTGGGCTCTCAGGGGGTGGTGGGCCTCTTCCATGCCTCACTGAGAGCCTCAGTGGAGGCTGGTGGATCAACAGTTGGTGGTGAAGGAGAAATCAGAAGTGTTAGTTTGTCTGCAGCTGGCTGTGTCTACTGCAGCTTCAGGATTGTTGTTTGAGCTGGAGGTCTGCTTCCCACCTGGGAGCCTGTCCCAAGGAGGGCTGACCCCAAAGATGCTGTGGGCAGGCTGTAGTCCTAAGCAGAAATCTTTCTCCTGCCTTGACCTAGGACTTGCTAGCGTAGATGGTTAGAGATGTTCACTCCCCGGAGCTGGCAAACCCTGGGCCCTTCAGCTGTGACTGGAAGGGGTCTGTGGAAAATGATGGTCTTGGGAGAAGAGGTCTTTTGTTGTTTTTTTTTTTTTTGTGCAAAACTGAGGCACAGAGCTGCCTATCCTGCCTCTTAATTTAAGAAACACTTGAGCTGTTGGTTACATGTCCTCAAGATACTGCAAAGCTATGGCTTGATGCTGTGATGATGAATCTGGAGGGACGATGGCCAGGAGACTGGGTGATGACTGGGGCTTATCTTTGTGTGGATCTCCTGAGTGGTTTTGGTCAAGAAGATAAGAGCCTCCCCCATTTCTGTGACTGCAAAGTGGAGGCTACAGCACAGCCTCGGTGGGGCAGGATGAGGAAGACCTGGATAGTGTAGGAGGGCAGATAGGTATCTAGACTTTCCTGGCTTTGAGATCTTTGCATGAGTTCAATTTCCTGGATGCTGATCTTGGGCTAACTGCACTTCTAACACGGCCACTCTGCAGGCTTGTCTAGTGGCGTCAAACATGAATGGTTTCACGTGAGAAGTCAGGTTTCTGCTTTTTAGGATGCTGTGGGATGGAAGAGGCACCAGGGAGCTGGGAGCGAGCCACCTCCTTCTCTGAGGACTGCTTTCTGTGGGGCCATGGTGCATGTCCTTGATACTTACCTCTTGGAAGACTGGTGTTAATAGCACGGATAAATTCTCCCTGTGGGATCTGTGTTACCACAGGAGAGCTTGCATGCCAGCCTCCATGTTCACCCAGTGAAGAGCCACAAACAAGCTGTCGAGCAGTCGTATGTCAAGGAGCAGAAGGCTTGTTCCTGGGAAGTATCTCCCCTTAGATGGGCTGCTCAGCCTGCTCCCACTGTGATGCTGTTAAGTTTGAGCTAGTAAGCTTAACTTTTCAAGTGCCTGCTCTGAGAAGTGGAGATACAGCTTTCCTTTGCAGCGGGCAAAATAGAGGCTGTAAGAGCTGCCAGAGACTCTGAAGGTGGTGGTCGGGCAACCTCAGAAAAGGAGCTGGGTGGCCGCTGCAGGGAGGAAGGTGACTTGGTGGAGGTACCTCTTGGTGATGTGTTGGAACAGAGCATGCAACACCTGCGTTGAAGGTGGTGTGACATGCTCGAAGGATAGGTTTTTGGAAGGTGATAAGGGCCGAGATGTACGAGAGGGTCCAGAGGAGGCTAAATAGGAGCTTGGACTCTGTGCCTAGCTGTCACAGTTGAGTTCATGTGTGGGTGGGAGTACTGTAAAGGAGCAAAGTCTGTCCTCGGTGTAATGTCGCCGTTTCATGTGAGCAATGATACAGAGCTGCTGGAGGACCGTGGCCATCAGAAATAAAGCATGTAGGATGGGATAAGAAAAGGGAATCTGCAGTAGGTTTCCCCACCCTTCAGCTTTAGATTTTAACAACCTTTCTCCAGCACTTTAGCCAAATGCTGAACAGTTAATTTGTGATATTTTTTTTGCGCCACGATGGATGGTAATTCAATACCACAAATATTTCCAGCTTTGGATGCGACCTGCCAAAAATAGCTGGGAGCTCTGTGGGGGCTGGCACTTGGCAAAGGGCTCTGCTCACTTTATCCTCAGCGTGCCAACGGGCTGAGTTCACGGAGCATCTTTGGAGCCAGCGGGGCGTGCAGGTGTTAATGGGAAAACCTTCTCGCCGCTGCTGCCGTGACACAGGGATGGTTTGGCCACCTCCCGGGGTGCTCGCTGTGACATGTTTGGCAGCTAGAGAAACTGTCACATGAGCATTGCTCCTTTTAATCGATCTAGGTCTCTTGCAACTGAGAAGCTGAAAATAAAACCCCGGAAAGCCCCCCCGGAAGCAAACAGTGATCATGATGCTCAGGAATCTGCTGTGCTTCTAAAATATGTAGCTTTTCTCACCTGATTGGCAGTGTCATCAGCAAGCAGTGCAGGTAAAGGCTTAAGGCCCATCTGCCCAGCGGCTGAGTACTTGGTTTCCTTGGATGGGACTGGGAATATAGCGGGATTATAGCGGAGGTCTTCAAACCCAGGCAGCTCCCTGCAGAAGTAGCCTGCAGTGATTTAGAGGCGGAGAGGAGGTGTTGGTTCCAGTAACTAGGGATCAGCTGGAGTGGGAGTAATATCCTGGTCTTCCAGGTCTGATTACAGGACCGTGAGCTATATTTAGCTGCTGCTTTTGTTCCCTGAGAGTCATTTGCAAATGGCACAGAAGGGTCTAACAGCTGAACCTGCCTCTGCTGCACCCTCACCAGCCTGAATTAGGGTGACTCTGGATTGCTCGGAGAATAATTTGGGAGGAAGGCAACAGGGAAGGCGCTGGCTCTTTGCAATCAATATGAGTATGCTCTATGTTCTCACTCTGGCTGACCCTGGCATGTCCAATTTTTGCTGAGAAGTGCCCGATAACGCAGTGATTCTCCCCTCTGCATAGCAGAAGCAACACAATACACATTGTCATGGAATAAAATACAAGGAAAAGCTGACGGGGAGGTGGGGCTGCCGAGGGAATGTTCCAAGTCCTTCAAGAATTCGGCCCATCCAGGAGGGAAGAAACGAAATCTGCTCTGAGAAGTCATTTTCCAGAGGGCTTCGTTTTGACGTGAGTTTATTTGCTGGCATGTCAGTGACTGCACTGGGGATAGCAGTGGGATTTGTGCGCTGTTAGCTGTGGGTAGCTTCACGTGTTACTCAAACTCATGGCTTTCTGGCAATACAGGAACTTGTGTTGCTAGTGCAGCATGGACCTGACCTTAACAGATCAACCATCCCTTGCACCCTGCCTTGTGCAGCTTACTTGCTGAGCGGGGGCCAATAGAGGTGTGTATTTTTGGTACCTGTATTTAGGTGTATGTTCCTGTGAGCGCTTGATACTGAAGAATAACTGCATGGTAGCTTCTGGTCTTATTTTTGGAAAATATACATGTGGAAATGTAGCCTTAACACATGGAAGGAGAGCAAGGCAAGCTGCTCTCTGGAAGGATTTGCTACCAGATCTAGGTGTGATGCCCTTGACCATCAGTGGGAGCTTTAGGTTCAGAAATGGGACTAGCCTGGAGTTTGCAATAGGGTTGATGCGTGGCATTACTTATGTGGTGCGCTGTGTGTCAGAAGTAGCTTCTGGAGCTGCATGGGATGCTCTTCACCTGATGGCTTCAAAGCTCCACCTGGTCTCTGGACATATGTGCCGAGCTGCCTGGGCAGCAGTTGTGTTCAGACCATGCTGCTTCTCCTTCCCCCAATCCTACCGCTCCTGGAGCAGGGAATCGGGGTGCTGCTGGAGGGAGGGCTCTGTTGTGCAAAGAGCTTTGGTTTCTCTCACCAAAAGCTCATGCGTTTCAAAGCACAAGCCTGCCAGTTGTTCTGCAGCTGGCAGACTGATACCCTTGACTTCCCTGTGCGTTTTCAGCAGCTTCTCTGGCTCGAAAGGGCCTCATGTGCAACAAAACTTCCCGCGCGGTGTCTGCCGGGCAGGCAGGACTTTGGAAAACACCGGTGAGGGTGCTGATTTTCCTGGCCCCCTTCCTGGCCTCTGTCTGAAACGGTGACAATATCTAGTTGCATCCAAATGGCCTCTAGGTGCAATAACTCTGCAGCAAGTCATTGGCCTCCCCATGCTAGTTTTGGCAATGGGGTAACTTGGCTTGACTGCCTCTATTTGCAGAGCACAAAGGGACTCCTCACCCAATAGCTTGATCCCTTATAATTATACTGCTGAAGAAAATCACACGTCTTATTTCCTGCCTGCATTCCTACTTTCTTGCTGTTCCCCTTTCTTTATTCTTCCAGCTCCCCAGTACTTTCATGTGGCCTCTCTGCTCGGAAGGCTATGGACGGTGTTGGAGTCTGTTATAATCCTATTTCTTGTTGGGTGCAAAGATCAGTGTTGCTGTGGCTTTTGCCAGCCTTTCCATCCTGTGTATTGGCTGTGCACTGGAGCTTCTCTGGGAAGATTTTTTTTTTTTTTAATAGTACTTAAAATAGAAAAAAAACCCCAAAACAAGCATTCACCTGAATTGCATATAGGTGAGTTTCTTGCCTGACTCTGACCTAGCTTGTGAAACTTCAGTGTTATTAAAAATGGCTTCAGAAACAGTTCTCTCCATCTCTCACCCCTGAATCTTCCCCAGGATGACATTGATCTGGGCACTTAAATAGCACAAAAATGTCATTAATCCTAGGAAAATCTGGAAGCTAACTCTGGCACTGTGCACCTTCCCGCTCCCTGCGTGGGAGGGCTGTGCTGGGAGGCAGGATGGCAAAATGCAGGTACTTAGAGCAACCTAGGAGGAATCTTTATCTTGGTGGAAACAGATGGAGTTTGACTTCATGTCAATTATGAGCTTAGAATAACTCAGTTTTACTGCAGAGGAAGTAAAAGGTGCAACGCTGCCACGGCCTGGATGCTGACGAGCAGGAATTCAGCTTGAAGGAGAGCTGTGCTTGGCACGTACTGTGATTAGCTCTGTGCTGGAGAAGCTTGGCCACCGAAGAAAAATGCACTTGTCTTTTTGTATAGACCTTGACTCGGGAAGATGCTAAGCAGACTTTAGGCACTCTCCTCCCTTGTGTCTGGCCTTTTGGACAAAGGGGTAGCAGGTCACTGTCAGTCACTATTGGCTCTACTCTGCTAGTTGCATGTGGCTTTCCCCCTATTTTTTTTCCCTTCTTTTCCCTTTTTCCTTGTGCTTGATGCATGAAGGTTGACTTTGCAGGAGGGTCAGAGCTTAGCTTTGTGCACCCTCATACCTAGAGCTTCCAGCAGTCACCTGTATGTCGGTGGTCCTCTCGGGTCTAGGCTTTGTGCCCGGATGAAGATGCACAGTCCTTGGGATCATGGTTGGAGAGCTGCAGTGCACCTACTCAATTATGTCGTGGCCAAAATAGCGGCCTGATAATGAAGATCAAAGAGCGTTTCAAGGGGATCTTCTACATTAGCTTTTCTTCTGTTATGGGAAGAGATGCAGAACCCTGTAAGCTTTGTGGGTCTTCTGGTAGGTCCAGGTTTCTGTAGCTCCTGGGCTCCATAATCAGTTTCTTAAGTGTGAAAAGAGTTGTTTTTCTCTCTGTGCGTGAAGGCTGGGTGCTGTGCAATCAAGGCTGTGCCCATAAATTGGACAGAGTCCCAGCACTTCCCAGGCAAGCGGGCTGCTAGCTGGCTTTGCGTTAATGACTTGCCAAGGTCTCCAGCGAAGTCCATATGGCATAGCTATGTTAATAGCTATGCCATAACTTCCCATCCCCCAGAATGCAAATTAAAACTAAGGAATTACCCATCCTCAGCCTTTCTGAAAACCCTTGTGATCATGCCTGCTTTGGAAAGCAGTCACTTCTCTGAATACGTGGTCTGTTGTTTTGTCCTGGTCTGGGCTTGGCCTGCTAATGTCCATCTCTGAAGTGTCTGCTTTGGTGGGAAGTGTGACCTAGTGTTTTCCATACATAAATGTGTGGCTTTGGGGGAAAAAAGGCAGTAAAATAACCATGCTGTCCTCCCCTTGCAGTTCTCTTGGCTAGAAAATGCATAAAGGCATTGAACTGAACATTTGCCCTGGTCTGCAGCCTTCATGGTGGCTTTGACGCTGGAGGAACTACAGCTTGAAAACCTGCCTACCTCGAGCCTATTGCCAAGGCCTTTCTTTTATGCATCAACTGCTCTTAGTGAGCTGGGGATGGGGTGTGCTTAGCTCTGCTGTGTGAGTAGCGTAGCTCTGCTGTGTGAGTAGCGTCAGACACAGGTTCCCTGGAGCACAGGACCACCATGACCTCTCTTGTGTCTCTGGCAAACTTGGTAGGACGTGTTTCCCCCCATCCCTGAAGAATGAGGTGGAGAAAGCCCGGCGGTGACGGTCAGCGGAAGCTGTCCGGGATGAAGGGGTGGTGGGGCTGCTTGTTCCCATGGCTGCAGCCCGAGCTGCCTTCCAGAGGGGTGAGCAGGAAAGGGAAGTTGTCTTAATGAGGAAGCAAAGTCCAGCTGCTTAGGTGATAGCTGCGGTGGGAGGGAGTTGGAGTCGCTCGGTGCCTGGCTTTTGGCATGCTTGCTGGAGACTTGGAGTCTGTCACCAAATCCTCCCTGTGGCCCTCCGTTTGTCCCCTTGCCTTAGCGGCCTCTGCTCTTGCTCGAGTGGGGAGCAATGTCTTGCATGCAACAGCTGGGAATGATGAAACTCGTTCTCTAGGTTTCTCCCCAAAGCTGGCGTTTAAGGGGAAGCTAGTCAGATCCCAGCAGAGATTGTTGTCTCCAAAGAGCCTGCCCTTCGCTGTCCTGCCAGCAGCATGTGGAGCCAGCCTGAGCCCTTTTGTTTGGCTTGTCTCTCCTCACTTAAAAATAACACTTCCTAAAACCGACATTTAAAGCAGCCATTTGGTCTGCTGGGAAGTCCTTTGAAGCTGCGGGCTGAGGAGTCCCGTGGAGGGTATCCGTTTGGGTAGCAGCATTGCAACACGGTGTTTTCCTGAGAGCACCGTGCCTGGATGCTCCTGCCTGGCTCTGCCCGTAACTGTGGTGCTGAGCACTTGTCAGCTCACTGCAGTCTGTGGCTGGCTTACCGGAGAGATTAAAAAACGTTGGAAGGGGCGGAATAAAGGGAAAAACTTGGCCGTTGCTACTGCTTGTGGCTCTCTTAACTGCACCGTAATGTGCTGCAACTAATTTATTAAATCCCTGTCTCTTGCCTCAGCAAGTTTGAGCCTCTCCTAAGCGGCAATAAAAGTTTAAGCCCAGCAGTCTTTGCTAATATTTGGCTTTGCTTTTAGAGGAAGGAAATGTGATCCTAATCTCCAGATTAAATTGCATCTGAACTTTCATTGAAAAAAGTAAACTTGTAATGTGCTTAACGAAGCCTAGAAAGATGTCTTGGGTGGGGGCAGACAATGGACAGAAAATATCTGCCTTTTAGAAACTTTCACCTTCCCAAGCTATTGCAAGGCTTCCTACTAACTTAATGAATCCTGTGAGCTTTCAGACATGAAGTTGCTGTCGGAAAGCAGATGTCAGAGTTTAATTGCATGCTTCTTCCCTTAACATTTGGGTTGAAAGTGTTCCCCAGAGGCTCGTCTCTGGCTCTGCGGAGATGCCAATGAAAAGCTGTAGGCCAAAATTTGGAGAGAACTTTGGAAGTCTGACTTTGCTTTTCAGACTTTTGTTCTGAGTCTCTCTAACCTGCGACCGGGGGAGTTTCCTGGAGAGCACGTGGGTGTGTTTGTGAGAAGCTGGTAGCTATAATAGGTGATTGCTTTTAGGAGTTTCTTCTGCCGCAGAACTCTTCTCTAAAGTTTTGTTGCTCTTGCGTGTGTGGCACGTGAAAATGGCTCATAAAGAAAGTCGCCTGTTGGTAACAGGAGAGAGGAGGGAGATCTTGTGGCTGTGAACCCCAGGAACTTAATGTCAGGCCAAACGTGAGCTGACAAGATCCATTTCTATAAAGGTGAATGGCTCTGCTGCTGCCTTTATCTGCAGGGGATCAAACCCAAGGGTGCCAGAGCACTTTCCTCCTCGTGCCTGGAGGCACGTGGAACACCCCAGGCAGCTGGATGGATGTCCCTGGCTTCAGAGAAAACGAAAGTGAAAATACGGAAAAGGGACTTGAAGGCAGTGTGGGTTTTTTTTTTTTTTTTTTTTTTTTTTTTTTTTTTTTTTTTTCCCTTGGATGTTAGTTAATGAGCAAGTATAGATGTTAGTTCAGGTCCGCTCTTGTGCCCTGAGCTCTGCTTTGAGGACCAGGACCTGGTAGTGAAGCTCTGCTCCTGGACCCGGGGGTGGTACAGGGTAGAGCGAGCTGAGATCTGCCCGTGGGCTGTTACCGCTGCTAGCAGTGAAGGACAGGGCAACTCTGGTGGGATTAGCATGGGTGTGTGGGAAGGTGCTTTGAGACCTGAATTTTTGAACTCTCGTTTAAAGAAGGCACGGTAAGGCCTTTGCTGAAACAGGGTCAGTAATAAAACAAACGTATTGTAGCTGCATCGTTGTGCTAATAGGATTTAACTTCTGCAAACCTTTTGAAGAGAGGAAAAAGCCTACCTCAAAGGACCACAGGCATTTTAAGAAGGCTTAAGTGGAGGGGAAAAAAAAAAATTAAGGTGTGATCATGTTGCAGCAGGGAGATCTATTGAACTTAATGAGCCGGAGCCCAGAGTTTTACCGTTGCTAAATAGGATGTGGCACAGCCAGGTTTCTACTGCCTGTACAGACATCCGCAGAAGGAAAACCTCCCTGCTGGGAATAGGGAGGTGATGGCCCTTGCCCATGCTTGTGGAGGGGTGGGAACGTGTCTGCTAGGTTCAGCCTTTGCAAATTTTCATGTTCTTGAGGCGAAGGGAAACGTGGGAGGCTTCCTTCCTGGGGAACAGGGTTTTAACACTGCTCCCAAAACCCAGCAACTTCTCCTCCCTTCTGGCTCGGAGCAAGTATGGGATGCCAAGGCGGCAAGGAGTTGGGCAGCACTGACCTGGTTCAGGATCCTTGTCCATGGGGCAGGTGCCAGGAGAGACCGGCCAAAATAAAGCTGCGGTTTGCAGCGTCTGTGGTCCTGGTACTGTCGGGTCACCCGGGCACGCTGCAGAATTGCTTCCCAAAGCCTGCAGTGGTGTTTTTATACGGCTCTTTGTTAAGTCTCTCAAACAATGTTGTTTCCCCTTCCTTGGAGCAATTGTTCCCGTGTGCAGCTGACTCTTCCTCTCCATCGTGGTCTGTGAGTGAGCGCTGCAAAGTCTCATCACTTCCCTAAAAGCTGCCTAAATCCAGGGGTGGAAAATCAGTCGATTTGCCTTGAACACTACTGATGAGACCAGATTTGTTCTCAAAGAGCTTTTCCAAGGAAAAGCTATCCTAAATCAGGCCTGTATAAAGCAGCATGGAGGAAGGTTTTAACTGAGCTTTCAGCATGGTTGAGTGGATTAACTTAGACCTGAGCAATTCATGGTGTGGCATATGCAGAAATAATAATCCCTTGGATATTAAAGGCTTAAGAGCAACATAAGTAACCACCTAATTATGCAGTTACTTCAATATGACCTACTTCTTTTTTCAAAATGTTCTCTGGACTCCAAAACACAGCAGACAAACGCTCGGAAATCTGGAAACTCTTATCACAAGACCTTCCTGCAGGGAACTGTTGGTGATTTATGCTGGAGAGGAAGGGGAAAAGCTGCCGGTGGGAATGTTTCGTGATAGACTTTGGATTGCTGAGCCCATGGAGCAAGCTAGGAAAGGCAGCGGCAAACTTATGGGTTTTGCACTCTCCTCTTGGGTGGAAATCATGTGGTCTAATTTAACAACAGCAGTCCTTGATAATATGTTTTAAGGGATTATATCATGCTTCAGTGGAATGAGGCATGCTGCCAGAATGCATTCATCCTGTTGATAAGGCCAACGCCCACTGTAAACACAGTTATTAACAGTCTGAGCCTGTGTGAGATGCTATGGTGGAGAGCTGTAACTTGAGAATAAGCAAAAAGCTCAGTGAAACCCACTGTAGCTGTTTAAAACCTTGCCCACACAACTCATTCCCTTGGGCGGTGGTAAGCAGGGCCTTCTTGCATAGACAACCTGATGCTTTGGAGAGGGGTGAACTTAAACCCTTTCAGCTGTGATTTCTCTGTAATGCAACAGAACAATATATTTGGGTTTCAAAGACTGTCCTGGTGCCCAGGATTCGTCCTGGGGAGCTGGCATGGCGCTGATCTGTTTTCCGTGAGCAGTTTTGGGAGTAGGATCCTTTGACCTCGAGCCATTCACTGCTTGCTTTGTGCTCTCATTCATCACTGTGCAGAACAGCGATAAAACACTGCAGCTACAAGACACGTTGCAGCAAGTTAGTGTATAAACACTTGTTCTCAATCTAGCAAATGGGAGCCTTGGGGTAAGAATTTAGTAGAAAGTAGAAACTGAAAAGCCAGGGCACATCTGCACTTTCCTGCAAAAAAAAATTACTGGTGGGGAGGAGAAGAGGGTGTTGTCTCCCTGGAGTTGAAGGCTGATGCGTGTCTGAAAACTTTCCACTTGGCAGGGCTGGAGATGAAGCTATCTGGCAGGATGGGATGAAAACTCAGATGACTGCTGTCTATGTCCTGTGACTGAAATGCTTCAAGAGCGATTGTTCCCTTCCCCAAAGCGGGGAAGGTTGCTCTATGTAGGTCACCTAGTCCAAGTCTGCTGCAGTAACACATCTTAATAGGGCTGGTTACTGCCACAATGATGGTTTTGGACGGTAGCTTCTCTTGGAAAGATCAGCTTTACATGTTCAGGTCCTCTGTGACTTGAACTGGAGGCTTTCTGAGGTGGAGGTTTTCACAGCTGGGATGCTCTGCAAGAGTGTGGTCCTCTAAGGAAAACATCTGATGCAGTAACATGGAGGATAAAGCTAATTTTGCTGGAAACTGTGCTAGTATCTGGCTTGGATTTGATGATAGATTTCTGCTTTAGCATGCATGGTGAGATCTCCGCTAGAGCGGTAACAAATAATCAGCCAAATCTGAAAATTTAATACTTTGTTTGCTTCCAGTATAGTCCCGTGGGTAGGTCTGTGATCCAGTTGTCGCTGGATGGCTCTAATTTTGCCTAGGAGTATGAAATTAAGTTTTCTAGCTTTAGTGGAATTACTAAAGTTTTGTGTTTAAATACTTTCTAGATCACTTTAATCTCCTGGTTGCCACTGCAGAGCCAATACAGCCAATGAAAAATGAGGGGAAGAAAAAGTGACCTTTCCATTGTTAATATAAGAATCCTCCAAAACACTAACCTGGCAAAGCCGTGGCCTAGTGCATATGTTAGCTCTGTGTTTGTGGACTCATTGGTTCTAATATTCTTAAAGGATCTCTTCTTGGCTGATTTTTTGAAATGGTTTCTTTTAACCTTCTCCCTCTACACATAACTAGGGGAACCAGAAATGCCAGGGCACTAACCAGGGCATTACATCGTCTGGGTAAGGTAGAACTTGACCTAAACAGGACTTTCTTTGTAGAAGCAAAATAAAAGATTACGGATGTGTGAATTTGTAGCCTGGCATTAGTGTGACTTTCTGTATGGGGTAAAGGACAAGATGTCAAAGTACTCCAGGCTGCAGAACTGAGCACTGAGGCTCATACACGCTGAGTGTGTGAACTGCAGCAGTTTCCCATCACCATCTGTGCTCCCTTCTCATGTGCTGGGCTGTGGCCAAGCTCAGCATCGAGCACCCGGGTTTGGGGAATGATGAGGAGTGTGCTTGTAGAAGATGTTGCTGCAGGGTGTGATGGAGGGATGCTGTGTGGGTCCAGGCTGGGAGGAGGTGAGAGGATCTCTAGGTCTCTCTAGGTCCCTCTGGGTCAGCGGGAATAGAAGATGCCTCCCAGCAGCAGTCTTGTCCACACAAACGATGGGCTGAACCTATATCCTAGCAGTGCTGGAGAGGAAATCTAACCCTTAAGTCAAAATGGCTCTCAATGTGTATTATATGTTTTCTTCCCTAACAAGAGTCTTCCAGTATGCTGTGTCTCATGGTCTTTGTGGATGTCCTTCAAACTTTCTCCCTGCCAATGAAATGCTTTGAAGATGCTTCCTGCTAGAGGGATTTTGGGACTCTTTGTATGGGGTTTTTCAGCAACTATTGAATGGTTGCAAATGCTGATGCTGCAAGGCAAGCAGTGGGTTCTCAGTTGGTAGGATGAACCTGTCGTCTGTGATTTGTGTGGTGGTTTTTGTGCTCTCTGCACATCTGCCCTTTGGTCAGTCCAGCCTAAAAACCTAAACCAGCTGTGGTACCATGATGTGCCAAATCACTGTCCTCCTGTGTGTGGAGGAATGGAGGCTGTTTGGTTTCTAAAGAATTCAAACCAATGCATATTCTCTCTTTGGTCTCTCCTGTGTGCTGTAAATTTGTCATGTGCATTACTATTCCTATTTATTTACTAAGGAAAAAAAAATTTTCCTAACATTCCCAAAGCACATGGAAGCAAGGAACTGCAAGTAATGCTCTGAAACAATAACTGACTGAGAATTGCTCATAAATGATGCTGTTTGCTGACTTAACAGATAAGGCCATGACACAGTGGAGTCTAGAGCTTTACCTGAGCATCTGTCCTTGCCATATCATATTGTCCCTGTGAGGTTTCACCTGCATCTGTGATGATTGGAAGCCCAATGTATTTTTAGGCAATGCTTGAATGTTTGTTGACAAAACTGTTTAATGCTATCTGATGGGCACAAGATTGGATTGCATAAACGACTTCTTGCACTGAAAGCTCAGCTGGGTGTTGCAGGTAGCGCAGATGTGATGCTGATGCAGGTGGAACTGGGACTGTGTTGTCTGTGCCTAAAATGCTAGCCCAGATGCCACAGAGCAAAACCATTAGCCTAGGATGAGTATATGTTGTTGGAAGGACTGAATATCTGTAGACTGTGTTCTGTAATCCCTTATTTCTGTTTTTAATTAAAAAATAATATTAGCGCAAAGAAATGAGGAGCTACCAGGAGATGTGCAGGAAGCATTGAATCCAGCTAAAAATAGCATGAATACACAGTGCTTTCCCTTTAGCAAGGATCCAGACAACTAAATAGTGACCTCGTGCCTGCCAGGTTGGAGAATCTGAGGTCAAGATGCCTCCTGGTAGATTTATTCTGAGAGGCGGGCCAAGATCCTCCCTTGCCTCCTCTTGGGATGCGATAGCGTCCTCTCCGCAGCGTCCCTCACCAAAGGAGGAGGGCAGAGGTTCGAGGAGAGCACTTGTCTGCACCGATATCGGCGTGTGGGATTCAGGATGGCCAGGCCCTGAAACTGCTCCCTCTCTTCGTGTTATCTCCTGCCAGCTCCCGGATTTCCCCGATGCTCCCGGGGCTCGTGAGCACCTTCTGCATGGCCCCGTGCTGCCTTGGTGACCTCAGCAGTACACGTGGGCTCTGACGCTCTTCCAGGAACGGCACGTCCAGCTCCGCTTATGTGCGAGAAATAACATTGTTTGCTCATCCAGAAACGTCAAATAAGTCTGAGACGAGCGCCTGTGTAATCTGCAGCAGCGCTTAGACTGCTGTGGTCTGTTTTGAATCAGAAACGCTGCGTGGATACAGCTGTAGTAGTGTTGTTTTTCTGAAGTGCTGATCCGCTTCCTTCCTCTCCAATTCCTCAAAAGAAAACAAGTCAGTTAATGTAGGCGCTGGAATATGCTGCTGACTCTGCACAAGCTGTTTGCTCTCTTTTCGTGTCCTTTCTCTTAGCTGAATTGCCCTGGAGTTTGGACCCCTGGGAACATCCTTCTGGAAAGCCTTCAATGCAAAGGTGATCCAGAGGCATGGAAAAGAGTTGAAGAACAGGGTCAACATGTAAAGACACTGTTATCAGATGTCTTTTTTCCAGACTCCAGACTTGTTTGGAGACCTGTTAGCAGTGTAAGGTTTTATGTATGTTTATACATGTATATAATGGTATCCACATCATCCTCTGCAGGGAGTTTCACGGGTGAGCTTAATGGTTGAGCATCACCTCTTGGTGTTGGACCTGCTGCTCTTGGTGGGCCCACGTTGCAAAGAGCCCAGTGGGTACAGCTGGGCTGTCCTGCTGAGCTGTGGGCTCCCCATAAGCTGCTGATTCGGTCACTGGATGGACCCTGTCCAAAGGCAGCTTGTGAGCATCGTTCCCCCCGGGAGCCAGGACCCTGAACAGCACAGCTGAGGCTGATCTGTGCTGTGGCCATGAGGGTGGCTTCAGCTCCCGTTCAGTGTGACCTTGGCTGTCTGAAGCACCCTGTTTAATCCTTATGCTTATTTAAAATTGGTGTCAACAGAGTGTCTGAGCAGAGATTAGCAGCGGATGAATGAGGCTAGCTGAAAAGTTCAGAGAGAGAATTGAAGCTTTTCCAGAGCTAAAAATGACCCGAAAGCACTGTTTGTGTGTGGTGCTTTTTGCGTGTGTGTTTCCTTTGTGTGTTCTGGATCCGTTACTGGAGAGCTGCATCTCGTTCTTGTGCCTCGGGGGTCATAGCGCAAGGAGATACCCAGTGCAAGGGGCTCCTTAGGCTGCAAGCGACAGCATCCCAGTGCTCCGCTTCCTGCTGCCAGCGGGACGGAGCGAGCTGGATGCCTTGGGACAGTGGCCATGGATGCTCTGGCTGCTGCGTTGCTCTGGCTGATCTGCGCTAATGCACTGTTTGTAGAGTCGATTTTACTAATAATAGTCGGCTTTAGGAGAGCTGGTGCTGGGCTGACCTTATCTGTAGGTGTCACGTTTGGCCCATGGGGAGCTTATTAGCTTTTTGTCTCTCACCGTGCACCGCAGTATGTGTGCGAGGGGAAATAGGAGGGCAAGTCTTGTGTTTGAACCCTTGGGGGAGCCTCGGAAGGGAAGAGCTGGTTAAGGATGCTCCCAGGTGCAGATGGCTTAGCTGGAAGCACCACCCAAGTGTGGTGGTGGTGGCTTGTGCTGGCCTGAGTCTCATCCCCTGGGGCTCCCCTTTTTGGGATGGGAGACACCAGTGTGACTTGGGGCTTGCTCCAGCCTGGCTTTCTCAGGTCTCCTGTGATGTTTCAGAAGAATCAAATCTCTGTGACTTGGGGCTGTATTGGCTGAAATGGAGAATTACCAAACCCCTTCTGATTTGGGCTGCTGTGCCCCTGCATAGGGGACCCCTTTTCACCGTAGGGCATGGGCAGTGCAGGAACCCAGTTCATTTTGGGCAGAAACAGGCTGCTCGATTTGACATGGTCCTGTGTGCTTTTTGCAGCAAGCTCCTTGTCCTTGTGTCCTCACGTGGGCGGATGGATAGACACACAGAGACCATTCCCTCATGATGCATGAGGGGATTCAGCCCACCTTTGTGTACCCAGATCTCCAAAAGCTGCTGCTTGGCAAGAGCTGCATATAAATGGTTTTTGGCTCCTTTATGAGCAAAAGCTGATGCTCAGCCTTCCACGGCATGGATCTAAAATGGAGTACCCCAAACCACAGGCTGGTGCTGAATTCTCATTAACACCAGCTCCCTACATTTGTTTGTCTGCTTTTCTAGGTGCTTATGGTTAAAAAGGCAGCCTGGGAATCCTGACTCTGCTCCACATGCTCTTTCAGCCCGAGTGCCTTCTGGATGTGTATTTAATATGAAACAGTGCTTTTTAGATATTTTTTAAGTTGTCTACAGAAATAGTGGGGGGAAAGCTACCACGAGGGCAGACTTTCCAGAAGGCAGAGGAGATTGTTTGCTTTTGCATTCCCTTTGGTGGAAGGGCTCCGAGTGTGTTTGGCTGCAAAGCTGTGTGTTGGTTTTACTAACTAGCAGAGCCAGAAGGCTCCTGGATGGTGAGAATCTACTCTTTTTTTCTTATTCCAGGCATTTGGATAAAAAGAGTATGGAAAAACTAGTGATGGATGTTAACTGGAGCTACTTATAACTAGTTCGTTCCCTGTTGCACTTGCATTTCTGGGGAGGGGACTGATGTGCCATTATCTTGTTATGATGTTGCGCTTGCCTGGGGAAGCAGAAGGTCATGGTGACATGCATTAAGATGCCAGCCGTTGTCTTCCTTGGTGTCACAGTGACAGTCCTGGTTGTGCCTTGGGCGCTGAGGAAATTTGGGAGGTATTTGAGGATCTTGCTGCTTTTGAAGAGTGCATGAGCAGTCGGGAAGAAGGAGTGGTGCTTCTCAGGGGAATTAACTGCCTGTGCCCCGTGGTGCCGTTGGGTGCCTTGGGCTGCTGCAGGTCCAGAGGTGCCTTGGATGTATTGCTCTGCTTTCCTCCAGGTGTTTCCCGGTGCGGAGGGAGGCAGCCCCTGTGCACCTGCGCCGCGTGGCCTGAGCGCCGTGAATTCCTGACGTCAGGTTATGGGCCAGGCAGGGGCATGGTTCACATCCCGTAATTAGCATCTGCGCAGTTCATCAGCAGGACTGGCAGACGCAGGGATCCTGGATTGGAGTCGCTCCTTTGCTTGTGGTTGGATCTCAGTCCCGGAGATGATAGGAAGCTAATAACAAAGATGTGTCTACTTGGACTGTCGGTACTAATTTATCCTCCTTCCCCTTCCAGCATGCGTTTGCGGCGTATAAATCAACAGCTTCATAAATCAGTGCTTTGACTTTAATGTCTTCCTCCTTTTCTGGCCTCTTGGAAAACAAGGTTTGTGCAACTGTGCAGTTTCTCTTCCTTTTAACACGTGAACCTGTGGGGCAGGATTCGACAAACCTTAGCAAAGGCAGAGCCTCAAACACGGCGTTCCTGTGCGAGCTGATGCTTTGTGGGGCATTGGAGCTGCTCGTGGGAAACCAAGCTGAGGCCCTGGTGGGTAGCACAAGCACTTGCTTGGCTCTTGGTGGCTTGAGCATATAATTACTGTTTAGTGTAACTGAAAATCTAATATTTGGTTGATAACGGTGCTCTGAATTATGCTAATAGCTTGCTGGTGCGATTAACCTTGCAAAACAGGAAATGTTTGTGTTGTATTGACTTTTTTTTTAATCTCTTGCTCAGTGAATATCGTTCTCATTAGTGCTGTAAAAAGCAAGAGGCTTGTTTGCCTTCCCTGGTTTAATGCAAACTTCAGAGGATGCGATTGCTTCCTTTCACAAAGAGATGGAGAATGCCACAGGGAATGGGAAGGATGACTTGGTCTCCTCTCCGAGTGTGTCCACCAAAGGACATGGACCCGAGATTTCCCTGGGCTCCCTAAGGTCCTGTGTGAATCCAAAGCACTATTGAATTCAGTGGGCTCCTCCTTTAGCAGTGCTTCTACCTTTTCTGCTGATAAATGATCTTGCTGCTGTGGAGGTTTAAACGCTGCTTTGTATGACTTGTTTTCTCCTTTTGATTGGTATTAGCCAGCCTTGGGTGTGAAGAGAAATCCGTATGCTCTCTTTCATTTGTCTCCAAGATGTGCATAAAGAAGGCTTTAATTCTGAATGTGAAATGGCTGGAGGTGGTGAGGAACAAGACAGGGCTTTCATTGCAGGCATAGGAGTGACCTGCTTCCTGTTAAAATTTGGGGCTGTTTAAAACTCTTGCAGCTGGGGCAGTAAGAGCAGAGGAACCCTCAATTAACAAATATGCTAGGGAGCTGACTTATACATTCATCTTGGTAAAAACATTAGAGAAGTGTTGATCTGCCTCTGCCTTCCAAGGCAGAGAGGAAGAAGTAAGTTCTGGTCCAGAAGCTGTGCAGTAGGATGGGACAGGGAGTGATGTGGAAGAGGAAGGGAGAAACGTCCCTCCCTTTTGCTTTACAGGACAGACTGGGATGGACTCTTGACTCCCCAATTTCCTCCTAACCTGCCGTTTTTGAATCTGGTGGGTAGCTCTTGGTGCTTTCTTCAAATCTGTAGTCTGGAGTCTGCAACAGCCTGAGGATTTCTGCCTGCATTAAAACTTCTTGAGTCTTCAGTTCTGGAGAAGAACTTGAGGACATGAGTAAAACAGTGACCCAAGGTACTGGCAATACTTTATTCAGTAAATGGCATCGTTTTTTTGTTGAGTTTCCAGCAGAAAAAACAGTGCTGTGCCTTTCCTAGAGGAACATTTGCCAGGTTCCTCAAAGGATAAGGAAGAATTGCCCAAGATTATGCCAGCAGAATGACTGAGAGAGAGCCCCAACCTGCCAGCTGTTCCCACCCAAATGCAGGGATCGGTGGATGCTGAGGGAGCAGAGACCTAATCCATGGGATATGGCATAGTTCTGTCAGTCCAGGATTATTGAATGTGTTGCTGACTATTTAATCCTCCTCTGAGAGGAGAAGAGGCAGGGAAAAATGCCCTACGGCTAAAGTACAGCTGTGCCCTCTGCTGCAGGGGCAGCTCTTGGCAATGAATAAATAATATTTACTGCCTTTCATCTAATTCTAATGCTTCCTGGGCAGTCTCAGAGCTGTATGTCTGCAGAGCAGGCAGCAATTCTTATTTCTTTTAAATGGCCCCTCTGTGACCAGCCACATTAAGACTGAAGCCATCTGCTTCATTTGTTGAACTACAGGCAGCTCTCATGCCTTCCTGTCCCCCCCCCCATGGTGTTTGTTGTGCCCAAAACACCCATTTGCTTATATAATAATTCTTTTCCCTTCTCCCCTTTATACATGCTATCTTAAAAATCCATCCAGACCAAAAAAGGACTATCTGGGGTTAAATGTCCTTATTGCACAACACCTGGTGGGGACAGACCTGCCCTGATGGACATCTCTGAACCAGGAGATGTCCATGTGATGCTCACTTGTCACTGGAGGAACTACCTGAACCCTGATTATAGCAGCTTATCAGCTGCAGTGCATGGACTTGCTCAGAGCTAGCTTGAGACCTTTGTACACTAGTGTAGGCGTGCACAAAAACACAGGCAGTGCCAGCCAACCTGATGGGAATTGGCTGGTTAATTTATCTGGCCAGGTGGGCTCTGTGGGCTGCTGGCGGCACAGCAAGGCTTGGATGGTAAAGTATTCCCAAGCTACCTATCGCTGTGCTATTCCTGTAGCAACTGTACAGATGAGTGCAGACCTCAGAAGCTCTTCTAAAGATCCACTGACTGTTTGAAATCAAAACAGCAGGAGCATAATGTGCTTGGAGACTTTCCATCTGGGAGCTGAGAGCTCTCTTTGGTTTGAGTAGAAGTGCCATGGGCAGACAAGGCAGGCTGCTCACTTAGGACAGCTGCAACTCTCTCGCACATCCCAGGTACCTGTCTCAGTCCTAGGGATGATGATATGTTGGTTTTGGTGGGAAGGATGGTGGGCAAGTGTGTCATTTAACATCCCAGCTCAGTCTCCTGTAGGGTGGGAAAGGGAGATTTTTTTTGTAAGCCATGTCCCATGAAGCTAGAGAAAGTTCTTCTGCTTGGTGTGCTTAACTGAAATGCAGTCAAGCACGTTTCTGTGCCTGCTCTGCCTGGAACCCTACAGAAAAGGATTGGGAAAGTGGTATTTGAATGCCCTGGTCGCTGGACAGGAGGCCAGAGAGAAATGAGTGATCATCTTGCAAGTCGTGCTTTAGGAGTCTGCAGAGATGGTGTTGACAAGGATACCAAGTCCTCTGTCTGCTGGATGGTTACTTGGATGCTTGGGCAGGCTGAAAGAACCCCAAATACTATGTATGTGCGTCTTGCTTATTTAAGCACCAAAATTATACGAGAGAGGCTTCCAGAGCCCAAGGTAGTAGCATCTCGTAATGAGGGATGAGAGCTCCAAGGACTGTGGTGATTCATCTACTATCCTTTAGGGTAAAAACAATCTTTCCTTAATCAACACTAACAGACAACCTCTTTAAATGGGAAATATCTGATTCCTGGTAAATGATCTTGTTTCTGTCTTTATTTGCTTGCAATGCAGTCTCTGAACGGATGTAGCTCAGGTTTAAAGGCTGTGTGTCCAGCACTCCTGTGATGCTGATAATGCTTCTCTGCTTTACTTCCCCTCAGCCTGACTCTGTGTGTGTAAACAGAGCAGCAGCAAATATGACTTACTGCCACAGGGCTCTGTGGCAATCTAGGGCATAAACCTAGCTGAGCTCTCAGTTCTTTTAGTTGCATGACTGTCTGTCCACATAATAAATTACGAATATTTATTGGTCTTTTGACATATAGGTTTCCCAAGGGAAAGGAAGGAGCCTGGCTGAACAAAGCCTTCTCTATAATCATAGTTTGCAGTAGGCTTTTGGACAGAAATTGCATTTGCTGGCTAGTGCTGTCTCCGTTATAGCTAGGATTTTGTGTGTCTCTCTATAACTGCATTTATGCCAAGGAGACCTGAGAGCTGCTGAACGATATACCGTAGACTGTATTAATGTATTGGGCTGTATTAAGAGCTTAATGTGTATAATATATGATGGTATTTGCATGTCAGGAACAGATGAGAAGCCAATGTGTTCCTGGAAATGCATCATTGAATGCTGTTTTAGATGCCTGTATCTCCTGCTGGGGCATAGGGCTGTTGCTGCTACTCATGATCCTGTGGCTTAAAATTTGGCAGGTAACTTCTGAGTCTCGCTAATCTCTGTGGGCCGTGTGGGCCTTTACGCTAGCTCTGGAAACGTGCTGAGACTTGGAGCTGTTGAAAACCGCTGCGCTCAGTGCTTTGCTTGCCCCAATTTCTTGTCAGCTGACTGCAATGAGCCAGGAACATCTGATAAACTCTACCTGTGCGCCGCTTTAGTGTGTGTGCTGTGCAGGGTGTCCCCTGTGAACTCGCTGACAAATGCTGGCTGCATCCTGTGGCCTGGTTGAAATGAAATGCAAATGTGTAAAATGGACTGGATCTTTGGTTGGTGTAAGATTGATGGTTCTTGCTTCTTGGTTGTGGTTATTCTATATCACTATGTGCTGAAACAGCTAGGTGCTTTAATGAAAAGGGTTTTCAATAACGCACCTCCGGGTCTTGAGTTATCCAGCCTAAACTGATGGGTAACCCTATTAAGTCGCCTCTGTGTTTGGTCAGATGAATTTCTTTCTCTGAAAGGCTTTTTTCATACAGAAAGCAGTACAGCATAGCTTGGAAGACAACTTCTGACTCCTTATGAAAAGACTTCTGTGTTCATGAGTATATGGAAAACTTGAATCTCCTGGGGTGGAAAGTCCTGTAGAGTGTATGTTGTATAAATGCCACTGGTTCCACTTTGCCACTGGTGGCACTAACTGGGATGACTGGACTCCATTCCTGGTGGGATGAGAAGTGGCTGAAGGCCCATAGCTTTTCTTTCCTATAGACTATCCTTGTCAGCAGGTAGGCAGCCCTCAGGTAGGTGATCCAGCGCAAAGATGTGGGTTGAGAGCCTCAACTTGTGCAATAAGGGTCAGAAACTTCCTTTGGCGGAGAAACAGGAGTTACTGGGTGAAATTCTTCCTGTTCTTCTCTTCTGATGTATTCCCCGCATCTCTAGCCTGTTGCACCAGGAGAGCGGGTGGCTTTCATGCAGATCTTGGTGGACAGCAGTGTCTTTCCTGACCAGGGTGGCTGGGGTGGTAGCTGAGCCAATGTCCCCTTCACCTCAATGGCTTTGTACCTGCCTTCCTTCCCTTCCTTGAGGCTGGCGTTGAGAGAGGCTCTGTAAAGGCACCTGACCTCCCATCTACCCACTGGCTCTTCAGGAAGGCACTGCTCTTCTCCATGCAGTCCGACGCAGAAGTAAGGCGGGCCCTGGGGAATGAGTCTGGTGGGAAATGCTGCCGGCATGAAAGATGAATTCAGGCACTTCAGAGACTACTGGCAGTGCTGACTTCGTTTGCTACTAAACTGGGTAGTTGCTGTCTTGGTGCCTGCATAGAAAGATGATTCCCACTCCCTTGCAAGGAGCTGACAGTGGAGCAGCCCATGTCTGGAAGAGGCATCGCTGCAGAAGTTTTGGCAGGGTTCCTGCTAGTCTCTTGCACTTGCAGAGCAGCAATAGCAGCTGCCTCCTCTGACTGAGGAGGAAGAAGTAGGTCAGAATTTGCATTCTTTGCCCAGCTTCTCTGCACATATACAGGCTTTTTTTCTCTCCTTTTTTTTTTTAAATGAGCTGTTCCTGTACGTGCATGTTCCTCAGGTTCTCCTGAATCAGAGGGTGAAGACGTGAATTCAGGTGTATAGTTGGGCTTTAATGTCTGCCTGCCCTCGTAGAGCACTTCTGAGAGACTCTTCAAACTCCCAAAGGCCAATCCCAGCATGCAAAACCTGAGATGAATGCTTGGGGCAGGTCTTCATTTTGCCTGTTGTATCTTCTCAGGCAGGATTTAGACCATCTCCTGTAGAGTCTTTTTTTTGCATGACAAGAGCAGGTAATTGCGATGAATTCATCGGTGCTGCAGACGTGATGGTGAGATTTCTTTTTGGTGCTTTGCTGTGTGCTCTTAGCTGGTTAATAGTGTCCTAGCAGGGAGAAAGAGCCATCAAGCACAGCAGGCTTTTGGCGACCGGAGAAGCATCTGCGCTTTACTGAGATGCTGCAGGGCAATCGAAGGATCATTTTCTCGCTGGCCATAAAACCCTGATGAAAAGAGCTTTGTTGCAGCGGTGTTCTGAAATGCAGTGATGCCAGATGAGATCTTGCATGATGAGGCTCAAATGGGCCAGTTCATAGGCTGTATTGGAGGGGGGGACTATCCTTGCATGAGGTTGTAGGTTTTAGGGACCAAAGGGCACCATTGATTGATGTGTCTTTCTCCAGAGATCTGCAGGAACCTGTTGTGATCCATCTGAGCTACTCGTGGTGGCATAACAGCAGGTTTTCCTGTGGCCTTGGCAGTGGGGATCCTTCTTTTTAGAGTTTCTAGCTCTTATTGCTGTTTCTTGTCTTCAGTTCCAAACAAGGCTCAGTTTCCTGGGCAATTCAGCATCTATAACAAGCTTCTCAGTAATTTGGCTAAAAAAGCATGGTAACATAATTTCCTGAAATCAAGTGCTCAGATGAGTGATTTTTCTTAGGGGAGGGTTTCAACGTGTGTTTCAGCCTGTGATAGAAAGAAAAACCTAGTCCTTCAATTGTATAATTTCTTTCTTTTTTTTTTTTTGGTGGTCAGGTGCTCTAGAAGTCTGTTTGCTTTTTATGTCAGTCTGATATACAGAACAAATTGCTGCATGATCTTAAGACAGGTGTATGGGCAAGAGTGACATAAACTGTATTGATGCAGCATGATAGAGATTATTTTCGTTATTAGATTTTTATTTATGCTTTGTGAGGACAAGATGATACTCCACTGAGAATCTGGCTAGATGTGTGTACACGCTACAAAAAAACCCCTGTAAAAGCTGACTCATTTTACACTACCCCCCCCCCCCAAAAAAAAAAAACCAAAACAAAAAAACCAAAAGCTGACTCACTTGCTTTTTCCAAGGAAGTTTCAGGGTGGCTTATCTGGCCTATCTGCTTTGCAATAGTGGAACTGCAACCTGAATCCTTCTAAGGTCTGTGCAAATAGCAGGCGATGGTATGTCCGTTCCCGTCTGGGGCTCCTCCGCTAACGTATGGCTGGTGCCACAGAGCGTCAGCAGCTTTACGAGACTTCTCCATATGGGAATGAATGCTTGGGAGTTAAACTTTTCCCCATGCTGCCCTGCTGTTGATCTCTCTCCTCGGGGTTTTTGCACGTTCAGACATTGGTAATAGGAAGGCTGCCTGAAAGTAAATATAAGGTATAGTCTGAATCTTTTTTTCTTTGTCTTTTAAAGCGTTGGAAGAACTCAATTTAAGAATAGGTTTGATTATTACCATAACTGCAGCGAAGGCACCTTTCGTTTCTGCTTGTTCCCTCTGTCACCTGCCATCCTGCCTGCAGCTCGCGTTTGCCCACGTGGATGTCCTATTGTTCCTTTGTGGGTATTACTCTTTTAATTGTGCTGTTGTGTTTTAAAAGCTGTGCGTCTGCCTGCTGAGAACTGCTTTTCAGGGTTGCGTGACATGTGGGCGTATGAAAGATTATCCGGAGCGGAGAGGTGTTGCAAAAAGGCACTATTGTCTTTCTGCTTGAAATACCCTCCGAAACGAAACGCATCCCGTGCGTGTGTGTGCATGAGTGCAGCTGATCTCCCCACCCAGGGCACTGAACTATCACGATGCATGTAGACTCTTTAAGGCAACTGGGTTTTGTGGCTGCAATACGCCTCCTCCTTCACTTGCTTCTGTTTCCAGCAAACGAAGGGGGAAATCGCATGCTGGGTTTGCAACGGTGGGATGTGGCCGTGGTCCCTAGGTGATACGGTGGTCAAAGGACAACGCTGTGAAGGTGGTGGGACCCCTCGTGCAACGTCCCTGCCTTATACAAAGAGTTGCTCTGTTGTGTTGCATCTGCCTTTGCCTTCACCTCCAGACATGATGCAAAGAAATTGCTATTACCCTGAACTCTTAGAAACGTCTTGCTTCTGTCTGTTCTGTTGCTAATGCTCAGGTGATACTTGTACTTCTGACACGTGTCTCGGTGAATAGCCCGTTCTACGTGTTCAACCGGATTGCCGCAAAGAACTGCTTGGCGGCTCCTAAATCTGCTTATGAATCTGCCAGTGTTTTCCTAGATCTGAAATCTCTCTCCTCTGTGTTGCCTGGATTGAGACTGGCCAAATGCTTGAACTGCTGTGCAGGTGAAATCTTGGCTGCCTCCTGCTCTCAATTTCCATGGGAGGTTCCAAATCCTGTTAGTTAAAGAGAATTTCAAAGGCTGATGGGATTAAAATATATAACGAGTTTCTTCTGCCCCTAGAACCTGATTTTCCTCCCCCCTCCCCACCCCTCCTGAAATCAATGAGGAGCTTTGGCTTTCTTGTGCAACCTCCTTTTGAAGGCAGGAGGATGATAAATTGATACGGGTTCAGTTTTTACTGGGCAATAACTGCAGCTGGAAGTGCTTTCCTGCTAATAACCTGCACTGTAACTCAAAGCAGAAATGCAGGACTGTCTTAGTACACTGATGGAGGCTATCCCGAATACAGCTTATGGCTGCTAATGTAAAAATACAGAACTCAGTAGTGGAACTGCCATGGGGATAATTTGGCCTGTGAAGCCAAAAAAAAAAAAAAAAAGTAGTAGAAAAGCTGTGGACAGCCCATCTCTGGAAGTCCAGCACTTCAGCCTCTGTAGGAGAGGCTTTTCTTAACAAAGCATGAGCATGCAGCAAAAAATAGGGTACAGGAGTGCTCAGCTCTGAAAAACTCCTGCTTGCCAAGAATATTGACTGTCATCTTAAAAGCTGTCTTATTTTCTTGTTGCTTTTGCTGAGTCTTGCCCTGGAGATGTGACCGGAGAGTTAACTGTCACGGTGGTGACAAAGGCTAACACAGGAGAGTGGGAGGGAGGAAGATGACATGCATTTCTCTTAATTAAATGCGAGCATGTTTGTTTAAATGTCATCTTTGAGGCTGGTACTCTGGTGCTTAGTCAGGATCTATTGGGAGTCGATTCTGTACCTGCTTTTCTCCCCTTTTGTGAAGGGCTCAGCTCTAGCAAATTGTTTAGGCTTCGTTTTGGAGCAAAACAGAAGATCTGGTTGGCTCTGCAGCTCTCACTGTGATACGTGACAAGCTTGAAATCTCTGCTTGCAACCTGCTGAGCTCTTCTGAAAAAATCTGTATGCTCGTTCTGATGTCTAAAGGGGCCATCTCATCAGGTTTGGTTGGTTTTTGGAGTGTCTTGAAAGGCTGAGGCTAACAAACATCTGAGATACACATGTTTCTTCTGAAACGTAAAACCTAAAACAGAACCTGGCAGACCCAAGGTGCTAATGGCCGGGGAAAAGGTGACTTCTAAGCAATATAAAAACTGTAGCAGTGTCCTTTTTGGGTGGCCTGCAGAGGAAGAGTTCAGCCCTGCTACCATCTCCCTGCTAATTTCTGGTTGCTCATGACTAGACCAGGCCCTCTTCTTTTAAAGCTTTATCCATTTCAGTTGTTTCCACTTGCTAGCTTGAACAGAAGGAAAAAAGGGGAAATCCTGTAGAATAGTAAGTTTAAGCCCTTTCCATAACAGCGAAGAGAATGGTAAGGATGAGACTGTGTTCTTAAATACGCTCTGACTGCAGTGAAAGGCTGAATGTTGTCTCATTTTTCCTCTAATCTGCTCTGAACGCTCTGCTCCTTCCCCCAGTGACAGCCGTAGATACTCGCAGGAGTTGGAGTTGATGCCCTGAGGATGCCACTGTTTGTATGTTCTGCTCATCCTAAAATGATGTTGGGAACGGGAGGAAGTGCTGAAACGTCGGGATATTGGCCCTTGTGAGATGCAGAAGTTTGTAGCTGCTCTATTCACCCTCTTTTGAAAAAAGATAACCTCAGCGTGTGGTGAAACCCTCAGTATTTTCTGTGAGGGCTTCACTGTGCTGCTACAGGATGGATGTCTCTTGATGTCATTTGCTCTATAGAAGAGGTCCCTTGTGACAGATGAAACAAACTGGAGGGAGTTCAGCTGTGATGATAACATAAATAAGCAAAGTCTTTGTGTCCTTCCCAAACAAGCCTGGGAGATCCCACTACTTGGTCTTCATCTGTGTTTAGTCCCTGAAATCTTTTGAATCTTGTCTAGCTCCTGAAATCTCTGAACAAGAGACTAGGACCTGGGGAACTTGATGTGACAGCTGGTGACACAGCCCTGGGGTTTACCAGTTGGGGGTCATCTCACCTTTTTTATCTTGCTATGGAGGAAAGCAGAATCCTTTCTCTGTGTGAAGGGGCCTCTGAAGGATGGTATGCTCCCTTCCAGACTGCTAGCCTTAATAGATTAATTGGAGTTTAGTGGAACAAGCACCAAGTCTGTTCCTATTTGAAAGCCAAAAAGCCTTGTATTTGGAAACTTCTCCATAGAAAAGTGTGAGGGCAGCGTTTCATGGTGGGGAACGCCTAAACCAGTGTTGTGAGCTTGAAACGCACCTCATGGCATCCATCTACGTTTGTCTTCTGCTGCCACAGTGGGGCAGTTGGACTGGTTGGCCTTCCTCCAAGGTGTGGTGAAGAATTGGCTGTGCAATGAGTTTATGGTGGGACCTCAAGTGACCCATTTGGCATTGGCTGGACACAAAGCTTGGTCTACCCTGGGCCTGCTCTGCAGGCAGCAGTGTAGTGTTGAGTTGTACCTGCTATCTTGAAATCAGATGCAGTCTAACTCTGGGCTGGCTGGACCATATAGAGCTCTTTGCAGCTGTGACTAAGCTGTCAGCAGGATTATTTCCTGCTGCATGGCCAAAGTGTTTTGGGTGGGATTGTGAGAAGTGTAAGAGCTTGAAAAGAAACGTCCCTCAATGGAAAGGATCCCATGTTAGAAAGTGCTCTGTTAACTGAGCCCCTCATTGCCAAAGAATGGCTGGCTCTTCCCCTCTCTGCTATTTCTGTAGTACGTGTCTAAATCTGTGGTCAATGTTTTGTGCCTGGTGGCCAAGCACAAAGGATGGACTTGACAAACTTGATCTGTTACAGTAAATAGCCTGGGTTTTGAGTAGAGAGTTTGAAGAATTACAGGTCAGTCTAGTTGGGAGAAAACCCAAGGGCTGCTAGATGCTATGTTAGAATGTCTACTTTGAGCTCTAAAAGATTTGAGAGAAATCATACTTGAATCCAACAGAAGAACTGAGCCACCTGTTGCAGAGGGAGAGCTTGTGAGCCTGGGAGCGCTGAGGAAGCTGCATATGCTGGGTTCAAACCTGTGGGCTGAACAAGTGCTAGGTGGCAAAGATGCTTCTCTGGCACAGAGAACAGAACCTTATTAAGCTGTGAAAAGAAACGCGAACAGCCCGTTGAAAGACGGAGCTAGACAAGACGTGGAGCTGCCTCCGTGTTTTTGCTCTAGAGGGATGCTGTGAAGCCAGACAGATTGAGGACCGAAGCGTGGGTGGTGTGTGAAGAAGGCTCTTGCGTAATGTCCCGTGAATAGAAACGTGTGCATGATGCTCTGCTGTCCTCCCTGCTGCTGGAAGCAGGTGGTATCAGCTATATGCAAAAAAGAGAAGGTCTTAATGAGTTTCGGTCAGTTAACGCTAAATTGAATGAAAAAGGAGAAAATGTAGAGTTCCAGAGGGTCTGGTAGAAGATAGAATAACAAAACTAGCTCCATTGGGAAATGCCTAGAATTCAAGTGGATTTTGTAATATATTAGTAATATCAAGGCAGAGTGTTTTCTAACCTAGTGAAAAAGTTCATCACCCCATCTTAAATACATCTGGGGAAGATCCAAGGTAAGGGCTGAGGACTTTGTTAACTGGAGCCTCGCAGCCTACTCAGTAGCTTGTAATAGCTATGCTGCTCAAGAGAGGAATGGATATTCCTGGAGAGCAGCATGATCCAAAACCCCAACTTGCTGGAATATGTAAAATTGCTTAGAAAGCTAAAAGTTAATAGCCAACAGCCAAGATTAGAGATGATAGTTTATAGCAGTTTGGCTAACACAGCTAGCCTGAGGGGTTTATACTGGAAAAGATGTTTCCATCCTGACCAGCCGGACTCTTTTGGAGCTTGTATGTTGGCTGTAAACCTCAGGCTGTTTGAAAACTTGTTAAAACACTTAGTATCTCTGATGGAAACCCCTATTTAAAAAGAAAAGAAAATTCTTCCATCTCCTCTTCCCAATTTGCTCCTGAAGAAAGTGTGAGTGGAGGTTGTTTTTTCCCAGGTTGTTGAGTTATGCTCTCTCTGGCCAAAAGGCAGACACACCTCTGTAAAATATTGTTCTTGTATGGAAGCTGCTTCTGGAGGATTGTGACTGATAGAATAGCTGCTTGGTAGCTGGCTAGTGGGAAGACAAAGCAGTGCGTTCTCACTTCCCTACAGTTCTTTGCTGCACGGCCGAAAAATTAGCGTAGGCTTGTGGAGGAAGTGCAACAGCTCTTGGGCTTTCAAGTTCTTGAAAAGCCTTATCTTCACCTTGTCTACTAAGAATAGCCTGTCATATTTGCTTGTTTTCTTTTTAAGTGTGGCTTCCCGCCCCGCCCTGTATCACTTAGTGTGGAGTTGCCATCACCATTAATGCTCTTAAACAATGAAGTTAATACCTGTGTGGTCAGTGACAGCTTTGGGCAGGTTGCAGCTGGGGTATCTTGTATCACCCAGAACTGAGCATGCTGGTCCCACTGGTATAAGGGGCAAAAGAGTGCCGCTGCATTTATTGCAGAACAGGATAGGTTTTGCCTTGGTTGGTGAAATGAGGACCTGAAGGCTCAAGAGCATTTATCCAGAGTGAGAGGGTATTGGTCATCTTGTTTCACACTCTGAAACAGGTAGAAAAATGCTTTTGGGGCAGCTTCTTCTCTTCCATGCAAGCATCCTCCCTATAGGTGAACTCAGCTTGGAGAAAATGAATGCTGACTACCTTGCAAGGGCACACTTCAGGTGCAGAGAGCTAGATGCTTCTCTGAGCTCAAGTGGGCTTCTAATTCTGGCTCTGGTCAAGCAGTCTGCAGTGTTTCTCTGATTCTCAGTCAAGCAATCTAAGGGCTTACTTGAAATCTAAGCTTCTGCTTTGGGTAAAGAGCCTTGCATTCCTTGAAGAAACTGAATTTTGTATGTAAATATCACAGAATCATAGAATAATATGGATTGAGAGGGAGCTCAGGAGGTCATCTAGTCCAGCCTCTTCCTCCAACCTCCTGTTCAGGTCAGCTATGAGAACATCTGAAAAGTAAGCTGATTGAATAACCCTGGTAGCTGAATCTTGTGGCTTGGCAAAATCTGATATGAGGTCATAGGATACATAGCCTGCCTATTTAAAAGCACTGCTAGATGAACAGGAACCACTTCATCCCCATCCTGTATGACATAGTGTGAGACAAGGGGTCTGTGTCTGGGTTTTGACTTGTATGCAGTTTACAAAAGATAAGCTTTTTTAATGCTGGACAGTAAGTGCCCCACTTTGAACTGACTAGGAAAGGTGGTATCTTTTAGCAATTGCTTAGGGTTCTTCTGTGTTGCTTCAAATAATAGTAATAAAATCCGTGGTTCACCTTCCATAGGGGATGAGATAGTGATAACACCAGAGGGGGAAAAAGGAGGAGGTTTGGTTCATGTCACTCACTTGACATCTATGGGCTTAGAGGAGCCAAGGAGGGTCACTGTAGTTTAACTCTACCAGCTTCTGGGGATGCAGACTTAAAAATGGTATTTTTTTCATGAATAAGGCACTCCTCTTTCTCATCCATGATTGTATTTCTTGATAAGCTTCTTGCAGAGTTGAGAAGAGGCATGCATCTCTTTCTTCTTTCTTGGCTTAAGAGCTTTTGAAACTAGATTTATGTAATGGTTGAGTTGTGACTTGACTATATTAGCAAAGCTAAGACACTGCTTCTTTAAGTACTACTTTTCAGTTATCCATTCAGTGCCTTTTGAGAAGAAACAATCACTTTCAGGTTAGGAAAGTGATTTATAGTCCAATACCTAAATTACTTGAATTTCAGAGGGCTGAGTGATTTGTTTTCTATCTCCGAAATAAACAGTTTCAGTAGGACTGGGGATGACAGAAATCTGGAAGACGTGCTAACAATACCAGAATTCAGGTCAGAAAATAAAATGCTTCCTTTCCCATTATAACCCAGAAGGACAATTATGTAACTGTTCTTAAACAGCTTAAGGGAGATAGCCAAAATGGAAAACCTAGTCAAACATACAGCTGATAAGCCCACAGAATCCAAAAATAGGATCACGCTACTAGGAATGAAAAAGGACCTGCTGGAGGGAATGGGTCTTTTTAGATTAGCAGAGAAATTCAAGGGACTGTCAAATTAACTGCAAGCCAAACAGACCTGCTGACACACATCAGCTGGACTGTAATCTTGAAGAGAAGATAAACGGGTTGGTTTATAAGCTGTGTCCTAGCTGGGAAAACCCAAGTGTCTTCTAGTGATATCAGGTAGTGTGAAAGCTTTTATTTCACCTATGCCTTACCCAGACCCTGATGGTCACATCTAATGGATATAGTGGAAACTGGAGGTCCAAAAGCCCCTGCAGTGATGAAGCAGAGCAGACATTCGTGTCAGATTCCCTGTTTTCAGCTGAAAATTGTTCTTAAGGTGTGGTGAAACAACTAGATTGCCAGCTTTGGAAATGAAGGCATAAACTACACCTTTTTTTTTCTTTCTTTTTTTTTCCCACTTGCCTCTCCCCCTCCCTCCACTTCTTTCTCATTGATGATGAATTAGTCTGCTAATTTGTTATGCTGCCATAGATCCCTTCCGCCTTCTGCTTTCAATGAGCCCTTGAGGGCTGTGGTACATCCTATATGTATGTATGTCCCATCAGGCCTGGGTGAGCATTTGACCTCAGGAGTTTCTTGCCTTTGGAAATGGGATACTTTGAAGGAGACCCCTCTTGGTTTAGAGGGTGCTTTTCTGCCTGTGCTTGAGGGGACTTTAGGAACTTGGTACAAACAATAGCCTCAAAAATTAGTGTTCCCTGCCTCCCCTGTCCCTTAGGTAGCTTCTCCACCATCCCCCCCCCCTGCTATTTATGCAGGGTTTTATGTTGTGGCCTCATGTAAATCTGAGTGAACTTATTCTTGCTAGATGTAATCCGTGTGTTTCCTCGCTGCATGTATTCTGATTAGTGGCATGAAGCATGCCTGGCCAGTTGGGATTCCTCCTCCTCTTCCTCTCTGCCCAGTGACATGCCTCCTTCCCTGCCACTCTGCACTAGTGCCTTCAGGAACAGCCTCCCCAGTGTTTTGCACCTCTAAATAATATTTCCCAGTTCCATCTTCCTACCCCCTTCTGCATCTGACTGCTCTAGCTTGAGAAATGCTGTCATCTCCTCCTTTTCCTCAGCCTTCCGCTCTGAGGTCTCATATGGTAGCGAAGGGGAAAAAGGGGGTGTCTCTTGCTTTGCCATATCTACTTTCCAAATATTCCCCTTTGTTCTGGAGTTTAATGCTTTTGCAGGAAAAAATCCCAGTTCTACAGTTTACCTTTTTCCTTCTTTCCTGCCCAGCTCTTTTCCTTTGGAAATAAGAGTCCTCTGGTTTATCTGGTCTGGATAGTGGTGGCTTTGAACTTGCTGCTCCCTGGATGAGGGCACTGAAGTCTTGTGTTGACTGCACTAGAGTTTCAGTAGCGTGTGAGAACCATTTCAGTGAAAAGAAAGATGCTGTCAGCAGCAGATCTGTTTTTTTTCTGGCATTTATAAAGCCTAATTCTGAAACTTCTCACTTAAATCACACTTCAGACATGCTGTCTTGGGTACTTCATGCTCTCTCTCAATTTGGTCAGCAAAACAGTGTTTCTTCAGGACCTTTTCACTATGTTCAAGATGCAGCAGAAACTGGCTTAGTGGTCCATCCAGCAAGTTATTTAACTTGGGGTGCTCTCAAGTTTTTCCTTTCTAACCCCAAAAGTTGACCCAATGGCAACTGAAGTCTGTCTTCTTTGGGACTTGCTTCAAATCTTTAATCTTCCCCCTTCCATCCTTTCCAGCTGTGCAAGCTGACTAGTCTTTGGTAGTGGCCTGGACTGGAATTGCCCTTACCTTGGGGAGATTCCTTTGATCCTTTCCCACCCAGCAGCATCTCTTCTTGAAGAGCGTGCCAAGACTGAAACTGCTTCGTGTGCTGGAAGAGGCACACCAGCACTCCAGGGCGTTGGTGGTGGCTGAAGAGGGGGTAGCAGAGAATGGGAACAGAGATGCTCACACGATCACACTGTTTTCTTAGGAAAATGAGCTGAAAATGAAGATATTTTTAGCTCCTTGTCAGCATAAGGAAATGTGCCCATTTTCTGTGGATGGTAACTTCCTTCAATGTTCCCACCTAGACATGCCCTTAATCTAAACTACCTGAAGATGAAAAACCCAAAGTGGGCTAGGAGAAGTGAAGTGAGCCAAGCTGGAAAAAAAGCTAGTTAATTCTGGAAACAGTGTGCTTGCGTGCAGCCGGCCTGCCCTTTCAAGTTGCATAGACTAACTTTCCTGGGAACCTCTTTCTAAATAAACCCTGGAGGAAAAACTTTAAAAAAGAGAAAACCAAGCAAAACCTCCAACATATTGCTTTTCTGTGGGAGATTCATGCCCCAGAGTCCTTCTCTGCTTTCCTGGGATTGCAGCTCCTTCTTGGGCTGTTTTCCAGATGTGTGAGGTGTGTGACTTACCTGAGTAGATGCTTCTCTCCCTTCAGAGTGAGCATAACCTTACAGACTAGCAAGCGTGTCTACTGTTTGCTTGATGCTGGCGTAAGGATGTCTTGTCAAAAGATGTGCATGAACCCTTTTCCCCCCCCACCCCCCATGTCTGATGCTAAAATATCTGCCTTGGGTATATTGTCCATGTCCCCTTCGTAGTGACATTCATGCCCCTCTAGTTAGGGAAGAAAAGGTCAGCTCGTTGAATGAACACGTGTTCCCTGTGGTCAGGCTTATTGGCGCTGACTGAAGGTCTGCGTAACTGATCTTTACTCTGGGATGCTGAGCAAAAAAATCCGATCTTTTCAATTCAGTGCCACTGGGCTACTAAGAAAAATCAGATTTCAGCCTCTCTCAGTCTGTGGCTTTTTTACTAGAAAGCTTAGTGTTTTATGGAGATGAGAAGAAAAATATTGGTGCTGTTGCCTCCAGGCCTCTGGGCTCCTGAGGGACTTGTTGTTCAGCTGCACCAGATGCTTGGATGTGCTTCTCTGGGTTAGAACCTATTCCCACCGTGCTATGTGGCAATGCTTCGATGGACCCCTTGGGGTCTTGGGTCAAGACCCTATTCTCTGTAGAATGAGGCTGAGGATCATAAGCAATGACCTAAATGGACTTTTTAGTGCTTTGTGGCACATCTCCAACACCTCTCATCTTCTCCACTATGTCCTCAGCCCTGATGTTTAAGTGTGTAATAGGATGGATCTTCTTGCCTCCTTCAGGCCTGTTTGCCAAATGACAAGGTCTGTGTGGCATCCAAAACTGTCGAGAGACCAGAGGGAGGAGGGACAGCAATCTGCTGCCTGCCCCTTGCATCTTCTCCAAGGCTCTGCTTTGCTCCAGCATTCCCAAATGCCAAAGCCCATCAGTCCCTTGCTGGGCCTTTTATCTGACCACTGTGAATCACCCACTTGCGAATGAGGAGGGAGAGATGCAAAGATGCTGGTAGGGATGGGCAGCATTGCTGAGTGTTTAGCAAACAGTAGGACACTCCTGTTCCTATAATTGAACAACTACTCAGGTAGCTCCTGTATGAATATAGTTTTCCTCTCTTTAGAGCATCACTGGGAGCAGGATGGAGGGGAGATGGTTTTCTAACTGTGAAGGCAGCTCATTGCAGATGTCAGTGTTTTGCTATAATGTCTTGGATCTGCCAGTTTGCATGTCACTGGTAGCAGCGTGCTGAGTGGTGATGTCTCTAGCCACTGGTAACTGTGTCTGGAAGAGTGTCAGTAGTGCTGGGAAGGGCATGGGAATGGTTCGAGTTTATGTTCATTGTAATAAAATCCTCAAAAATGATTGAGAGCGATTTGACTGATAGGGCTTGGATTTGCATCAGTGAATGAGTTTATGAATCTCTCATGACTGGTCCCTTCCATAAGGCAAACAAGATAGCTGATGTAACTGGCAGATGGGGTTTCGTGTTTTTTATTTTTATTAGAACAGAACTCTCCAGGCCTGGGTCGAAAATGACTGTGAATCTCCTCTGTTAATTCTGGGAGCGACCTTGTGGATAGAGGGGTGGTTCCCTTCCCAGCAGTGTCATTTCTAACGTGTCGTAGTCGTAATGACCTTGACCAGCATTTCAACGTGCTCTGTTGAAAGCTGGGAACGTTTGGGAATGTCACGCTTGCCATATGACAAAATTCTCATCTACTGAAAGATGGATGCTGCTGTAAAGAGAGTAAAATCACTTCATCCTCATTTGTGTCTTTCTAAAGTTCAGCTCCTAGGTTTTGAAAGAATACACACATCAGCAACGAAGACAAATATTTACCTGGGTTGAGCAACTGTGTGATCTGGTTGTTGTAACCTGTCTTTTGTTACCTCCTTATTTCCCTAGGTGCTGTTTTCATTCACTGCACAGTGTCTAGCCTGAGCTTGTAAATTCTCTGGGAGGTGATCTGTTGTGTGTCTCCTTGCACTGAGCAGTCTGATTTATACAAAACTGGAAAGGCAATAATAACGAGAAAGAGGCCTTAGGAACCCAAGACAAACCTATGCTTTATTGAACAGCTTTGGAACAGGAAGGGGTAAAGCTGACTGTTACCCTTGCTCTGTCAAAAATCAAAATATCTGCCTTAAAATAAGGCTGGAGGAGGGGATGGGGTGTGTGCACGTCTCATTTTGATCTTGTCTTCATTTCCATGTTTTTGAGCGCAAAGAAAACTGTAGTGAAGGTGATGGACTGGAAACAGTGAATTGTGTGAGTCTGCCCCGATAACTTAACAGAAAAGGGTTTTCTTATCACAGACTGGATAGCTTCAGGGGGCAGCATCTGAGCTGCTTCATGAGAAAGGCTTCCAGGATGTGCTGTAGCTGGTCACTTGTTTTGGGAACTGGGGCTCCCATGGGGGTTAGTGCTGGATATTTCATTAAATCATGTGACCGTTGAGCTGCTCAGGTGCAAAGGGATCTGGGGAGATATCTGCTCCAACCCCTGATCAACAGGGTCAACACTGAGTTCAGGTCAGTTTGCTCAGAGCCTTTTCCAGTTGGGTCTTGAAAACCTCCAAGGATGGAGGTGCTCCAAGGATGGAGCACTGTCTGAGCCCATGTCAACTTTTGGCATCCCCAGGCATGAAGCAGTAACTTCTGACGTTTTTTCATGCCCTTGTTTCTGCTAAGAACTCTGCTTGATTATTTCCCACCCTGGGCTTGTACCATACAGAGCAATCCTTCCATATTTGTCTCCTAATCCGGGCTGACCATTTGTGGTGATCTCTCTTGGACTTTATGGGTGGGTTTTTTTGTTTGTTTCTGTGGGGTTTTTTTGTTGTTTTTTGGGTTTTTTTTGCTTTGAGTTCTCGGTCCAAAACTGAACTATAAAATCTAGAATTATAGCTAAGGCCTCTCCAGTGTCGGATGGTCTGTCTCAGTTGCTCCAAATCAGTCCAGTTGCAATGGGAAGGGAAGAAAAGGGCTTTAGAGCCCCCAGTTCCCTGAAATCAGGGAGAGGAAGTTGGCTTATTTGTGTCATCACCAGATCCTGCTATGTTGTATTTTGATTACTTTGGCCATAGCATATCCAGTGTGTTTGTAGTGGGGAGGAGTTTGCTGTGTGATTTGGGTCTTATCAAGCTAATGTACATGCTTTGGGAGTAGGAAGCTGAAGCGGTATCTGGCTTGTAGGAGAAGAGAGCTACAGAGAACATGGAAGATGCAGAGGGAACAGCTTGTGCGTGCTGTTTTCATTGCCGATCTTATCGGTGAGGGCACTTCAGTGCTTTGCAACACGTTGGTTTTGTGCAGGGCGGCTGCTTGGGAGGGAAGGAGCATCAAGTCTTTGAGAGCAGGTCTGCTGCTTCCCTAACGTAGCTGCTTCTCTGCTGTGTAAGAACTGTTTTTGTCCCTTGCAGCTGCATGGAAGGAATCAATCATAGGAATGAAAAGCTTGTAATCCATTAAAATAGGACTTTCCACCTCTCATTAAGCCAAAGACATTCATGCTTAACTCTCTGGAGAGCAGTTGCACAGCAGACGTGCAAAGTATTGATTGTAAAACCAATCTTGCAGACTTTTTTTTCCTTCCCCTTACTGTTTCAATTAAAGTGCGTGCAGTGGGTGTGGCGGCGTTTTGCTCATTCTCGGATGAGTGCTACTGGCACAGTTCACGCAGTTCTCTTCTTTTCCTGCTGGCATAAAGCAAATTTTCAGTGATGCAGTAGGGAACGCGTCCTGGGGAAAGCGGAGAACAAACCTGCTGCAGCAAAATGTTTGACAAAGACTTCGGCTTTAGCTCCTGACATCTTCCAGAGGAGACTAAAACTGCCTCTTGGAGGGCCAGGTAATACAATTCACGTGTGGCTACAGCAAATTTTCCAGGGGTGTGAGTAGGAAAGGGCGACTGGGGAGGGGGGAGAAAAGCTTGTCTGTAAAGGAAACCATATGTCGGAGTGTGTGCGTTCAAAAACAGTTCTGTTCCCATTTAATTCCTCAGCAAAAACACATGCTGAAAAATGGATAAGGCTTGATGTAAACTGTTCTTCTTCAGCTTGGAGAACATGGCAAAGTTCTTGGGATCTATGGAGAGGAAAAACATAGAGCAATCTTGTTAATTCCTTAAATATTTTTTAATTAAAATTTTTTTTGTCTGTGCTTGAGCCTCTTCATAGCTTGCTTTCAGCATCTAGCTGTGCCTCCTTGGTATCTCATCTTATTGTCTTCTCCTGTTGTTGGTTTCTTCCCTCTCTTCTCTAGCCTTGGTGCTCTCTTCTGCTTACCTCTGCTGATGTTCTTTCACAGCGCAGATTTTTATTTATTTACTTTTAACTGTTCTCTTGTGGTGCCAGTGCCATCAACCACTGAAGTGATGTGCTGCAGTGACTTTTAGCTTGCTCTAAGTATGTTCCTCCCTGGAAGAGCTGATGGTTGGAGAGAGGCATACCTGCGCTGTGGTGCCTGTGACCCCTCCTGTGTGATTCAGACCACGTGTGTGCACTAGGGACTGTGCCTAGCGAAAACCCTCTGTAGTCAGCTTATTTTTCCCATGGCTGGTGATGGCTGTAACCAAGAGCAATAGGCAATTGGCTCCTGTAACAAAACACCACCGTCCCAGCTAGCTGGGAAACTACTTCAGTGCAGGAAAGCTCTAGCAAAGTGACTGATCTGGGATCTTTCTTCAAGCGGTCAGTTGTGTTAAGGGTCTCAAAGTCCTCATTTTGCGCAGCGCGGGGAGGTCCTCAGCATTCTTTTGGTTTAACCCATCAGCATCTCCTGGTGCCTGACTTACCTCTGCTTTCAGTATGGCAAGCCCGTTTTTCTGAAGGACAAAGGACTTCTCTTTACTTGATTTTCCTGGAAGCCAGCAATACTGGCAAAGCCTCCTTGAGAAGCCTAGGAAAAGGCCACTAGCCAGCACATGCTTTGCCAGTAAAGCTCGAATCTGTCATCCATTAGTCCACCAGCTTCCTAGCAATTCCTTGCTTTGATGTTAGCATGTGTTTACCAAATATAGGCCCAACAGGACTGAGGTAGCTTCTTTCACAGTCTAAAATCATGCAGCAGTTGGGTTGCTTTAGCTTTCCATGTATTTCTCAGCAGGGTAGGTGACCCTGATACAATGCTGAGGCTCTTACTTAAATATTTCTCAATCAGGAAGCACTACATAAAGGAAATGAGATTATAGAGCCAATTTACTCCTTGGAATTGATATCCAGGGTGTTGCTTCTATTGCCTTTCTTGATCTTTCTGTTACTTTTAGTTAATTTTTCTTGAACTTCCTTTTGGTGCTGCTTACATCTGGTTTTAGCTTTTATGTTCCAGCAGTAGAAAAGACCTAATGTTTCTCTGCCTGCAGAACAGTAGCTGATCTTGTCTGGCAGTTGTCAGTCTCTCTGCAGACAAGAGACATGTTCCCTATGGGCACCCCAGCTTAGGCCTCCCCTGTGACATAGGTCTATTTCCATCACTCAGCCTTCAACACCTAATCCACCAGCTACCGAAAGCTGGGATCAGCTCTAGCCATGTCATTTTTAATGCACTTATCTTGTCTGTTTGGATGTCTTTGACTCCCCTCTACTGTCTGTCTCTGCAGTGGCTAATAGTTGTATTTCTGTGCCAGGAAGAACGGGATCTTGCACCTCTTGGGTTGCCTAAAACTTCTCTTTGCTACTTTTGAGAGCAAAGAACCTCGTTAGAAGACTTGCAGATGTGAGCAATTGCTGATGTGCTGGCAGGAGCTGTTGACCATCATTCCACCAGCCCCTAGAGGAATGAATTCTCTCCATGCTCAAGTTGCCAGGAGGTCATTGGCAGAGGGGGGCAAAAAGTATTGTGTCTCTTTTCCTCTAGAAGAAAAGCCACCATGTCCCATCTGTGTCTTTCCCACATCTTCCAGTAACTCCAGAACCCCTTTGTGCGTTTATCTGTGCGGTGGTGTGTGTGCGCAAAAGGGGTGGAAGGGAAGAGGCGTTCTGAGCTCTCCCTCGGTGGGCCTTACAGGTTTGCTACGTGGGAACTACCCTGAGAAGAGCAGAAGCTTTGAGCAGAGCTCTTGTCGTGACCTCCAGGATCTGATTATGAAGCAGGGGCTTGGGAAGCTGGTCTCTTCTGTATTAGCCAGCTCTCAGAGCTGTTGTGCTTCAGAAAATCAATCTTGAAACTCCAGAAAGCAGAGAAGGCATTTGGCTATTGCTCTGTGAGAAGCTTGTACAGGTTTTCTGGTGACCTGTTCCATTTCTTCAGCTCCTTTTTAAAATGCAAGGCACCAAATATACCTTTAGTGTGGAAAATGTTAAGAAGCTAGATTGTAGAGGGCGTTAGCATGTACTGCGCTTATTTATTTAGTGAGATTAAAGTCTAAGTTTTTCTTTTGTAATCCCTTTGAAGTGTTTATCTTTTGAAGTCTGAATTCTCATTAACTGGAAGTGTACAACCCCAAACTACATGCTGCCCTAGTTTCAAAGCATTAATTAAAAAAAAAAATTAAGAACAATAAACAACAGGTCAGACCCATAGGGGCTACACGTCAGCCAGATCCCTGACTATTTGGGTTGTCTCTTGCTGCTTTGTGAATCAAAGCAGATCTGCTGGATGTCTCCTTGCATTAGGAAGTAGTCATAAGGTTTTTGGCATCACCAGGCATTAGGAAGACGGTGCTTTTCCCCTTCAGAGGTGTCAGAGCTGGGGCTGTAACTCTGGAACTCCTACAACAGATCAAGATAAGTTCTGCAGACTCTTTTTTCCCCTAATATTTTCTGTCACTGGGGCAGCACCATGCGGCTTTTAGGGCAGAGTAGCCAAAACAAATCTTCCAAACTCAATTCTGATCCCAAATGCTCTATTTATACACACACTTACATGCACCTGTCAAGGAACACCTTGCTTTTGATTATATATGTGTATTTTTTTCCCTGACAAGCAAAAACAATAGAGATGCAACTGGCATTTTTAACACATCTGCTGTTTTCACTTGTGCAGGGACTTTCAAGTGTTGTCCATATAAAAAACAATGTTTGTATCCTGGGTGGGAGACCTCTGACCAAACCCTATTTCCAGAGCATGGAATAACGTGTTGGGAAGCATAATCCTGCTTGGTCATCAAGAGGTCTCCAGCGATCTGGGGAGGGTCATCACAACCGTTACGATCCTCAGCTGAAGTGCAGCATCTCCATGGTTGAGGCTGTTCATGGCTTTGAGGTGTTCCCTTACCCTTCCTGCCTTGAAATTAAATCTTCATCTTGCAAGTTGAGATGTTCTGGGTCTGAGCCAACAAAACGTGGAAAATACTGCTCAGTGTGCATATAGATTTCCTCCTGTGGGAACGGCTGTAGCAAACATCCCTCTATAAGAGTTGTTCTATTATTAAACAGATGGGGATATTTTCCCTCTTCCATTTCTATCTTCCAAGCTGGGGAAAGTGAAATTACATTACTTTGTTTTGGATGAGTTCAGCATATTAAAGAAAAGATTTGTGTGAAAACCGTGAAGAAAGACTTGGTGAAAATCGCAAGAATTTAGATCAGTTTAACACTTTTAATCATTTCAGTCTTTCTTTGGAAAAAATTAATTTTTTTAATATAGAACTGGAGGGTTTGCTCTTGAAGAGGTAAAATCCTATTATTAGGAAGTATTTAAAGAAAATCTAGTATTTTCCAGTGTAATTAGGGAAACAATTGGGTGAATGCTTACATGGATATCTGTGGGTAATTGGTTATTGGTAACATTCTCGTGTAATCAGTATAGGTACTTATTTGCTCATCTCAGTGTTTTAACTATAACTAACTTGATATAACTTTGTAATAAGAGATGGACATGTTGAAATTATACAGAGATTCAGGATAAACAGCGATCCCATGAGTCACCAGCAAGAGGAAAAAATACTTCTCTTAATGTAGAAAGCAGCAGAATCTGTCAAGGCTCTTTTAAAAATGGGTTAGTAAAAAGTCTCAAGCATCCCTGGAGTCTGTATGTTCTGCATTTATTTGCACTGAAAGTAGGGCACGTGTCCTTGGGCCTGGTTTTTTTTTTTGGGAAGTTGAACCCTGTCTACTTAGGGCCTGCTCTGATTTTGGGTCTCCCACTGCTGAGATGGCCTGTTTGGCTTCCCCAGTTATGGGGGGAACACAATGAGATGTCACCGTGACGGTGACCACGTTTCTTAGCTATCCTCATCCCTCCAACAAATCTGGTCTTCTGAAGCCATGGGAGCCTCTAGTCCCAGGTGCAAACCCACAGGGACTAAGCTTTCCATTTTCTGGGTCTTTCTAGCCCTGTCTTGACACATGGAGATGTTGCAGAAGGCCATGGCTGTCCTCCTCTCCTCTGGGCAATAGGTGTTTGTGCACTCCAGCGTCCTCGTAGACCTCAGTCGGCCCACAATTCAGTGTGCTTTGAAACATCCTTGGCTAGGTTCTGGCTCTCTTTCTTTGATCTAATTTAGCAGTCCTTGGCAGGCTCAAGCACGAAGTCACATGCTGCGTTGTACTGAACCAGCCTAGGGTGACGGAGGCTTGAGGCAGCAGGTCGAGGTGATGCAGGCAGGAGCCAGCAGACTTGATCTAGTGGCTCTTGTCTCTTCCCCTAGCTCCCCCAAACCACTCTGGCCGACCACGCAAGCATCCAGAATAGCACTGCTTATAAGGCTGCTCTGGGGTTTTGGGTCGGTGGACGCATTGCGAGCCGCTTGCCTCTGGGCTATTAAAAGATTCTTCCCAGGATGCTGAACGAGATCAGAGTGTGACTTGCATGAAACTAGGCTGATGGATAAAAACCGAAGTGGGATTAGAGGGGAGGACTTGGACTGTACCATGCCGCGTGAAAGGGTTAGATCCTGTTAAACCTGTTATTCTGTGGCTTCATTCACATTATTTACCTAGTGCACTTCAGGACCTGTGCTGCTGGTCTTCCTCTGCCAAAATGATAGTATTGAGATTTAGCAGATGGGGTATAATGGAAATGATCAGTCCCACTTGCTCTGTCCTCTCTCCGTTCAGGATCTGGAGTGTTGTCCGAAGACTACAGGGATGGAGGAGTTAATTCGGACAAAATCCAAATTTTTAGGCCAGATCTCCCCCAGAGAGCTTTCCTTTTAAATCTGCAACTTGAATTTTCTCTCTTTTTTTTTTTTTTTTTTTCTTTCTTTTCTCCCTCCAAAGCTGTCTGGAAAGGAATGATGTGTCGCAGTCTGTAATGGATACCTACAGCCCAGTATCTCGGGAATGCAGTGTGTGCTAATTAGGCATCCTGGAGCCTTCAGAAAATGCTCCTGCTGTATTTGCAGATGGACTCCCCCTTTTTGGGCGAGCTGGCAGGCAAACTATTCAGCTCGAAGAAGTTTGTAGCCATTGGCAGATGATGCATCTTTAAAGTCAAGGTTGGGCTGTGTGGGTTTGATTTTTTTTTTTTTTTTTTTTTCTTTTTTCCTCCTTCTGGTATGTGTTGCTGAATTTGAATAATTAATGTATGTTGTCTTGCTTCCTGTTTTCATTTCTGTATGTAATGCTAACCAGCAGAGGTTTGAATCATTCATAGCCTGCTTTCTCCACCTCAAAGCTGTAGATGTCATGGGAACAGTGATTGTAGGGTCCGGACTTTCTGCTTCTCTCCATTAAATCCATTTCTGGTAGCAGGAGAAGCAAGTATTCAGTTCGTGATCTCGGCCAAGCACGGATCTCTGGACAGATGGTATCAGCGTGGCAATTTTATCAGTCTAATTTCTCTTGAGCGGCGTCCTGCTTGCGGTACTTCAGCCTCTTCCTGCACCCCCTGTTATTACTCAGGTGCCTGTGTGTGGTGGGGAGAAGGAGAGGGTGGGTGCTGTGCAGTTTGTGCTTTCCTTTCTGCTGTGGGTTTCTCTTCTCTGCATCACCTAATGATGATCTTGGAGAAGAGGGAATGATTTTTAGGCTTGTAGGTTGTGCCTCGTGCAGTGCAAAGCAAAGGCACTCACGTTACTGCATTTCTGGAATGCCTATTTAACTCATGTTGGATTTCTTCTCTCTGCTGACTTGTTTTATAAAGAGCTACCTGAAATGGTTTGAAAAGCTTCTGTAGCCTAGATCTGCAGTGAGACTGAGAGTGGGAAAGCTGGTGAAGCTGGTGGGCTCCCATAGCATCTGCCTGTACTGGGGCGCAGTGAGAGGACTGGGGCAAGACCCTCACTTGGTGGGTTATAGGACCTTCTCAGCTGTGTTTTTCCTTGATGATCTTTTCTGAGCAAAATCAATTTTTTTTCCCTCCTGGCTGTATTTAGTGGATTCTAGCTGCTCCTAAAACTCTCCAGCAGTGCCTTCTGGTGATGGTATTGTTTGACAGATGTGCTTTCTGGTTGCCCTCCCTCACTGAAAACACTTGTGTCCCTCCTGATCTTCTCTGGGAGTTTGGGAGATGCTGGATTAGATGCTGCTGTGGGAGGCTGATGGATGCTCTTCAGAACTGGACAGTAAACTTGAAGCTTTCACACCTGCCCTGAGTCCTGGGGTTCCTGGTAAAAATTTTTCTTCTAGGAGAAGGGCTGGTTGCTGGTCCCTGTTCTCCTTTGAAGTGCACTTGTACCTCATTAAACCAATGTCATTTGAAATGGCTTCAGTGCCTCCATGAACTGTGGATGTGCTGGTAACTATGGTGAGAGCTTGTGCCTTTAACTGATAGTCTTGCTGGATGTGCTATCATGGAGAATGTTCACCTTGGAAGCCAGGATCTGTGATTCAAACTGTTCCAGATACAGTCTGAGATGAGAGCTCTTCATGTACCTGCTGGCTTGTGACACTTGTCCCAACAGCTCTATCAGCTGCCGAATACAAGTTGTGCTAAGGTGCCGGAGGTGCCACTGCGGTGCTTGGCCCCTTCAGATGTAGTCCAGGAGATGAGAAGTGATGATAGGCACTGGAAACTGCAGTTGGATGTAGTGATCTAGGCAAAACTTACACTCTAGCCAAATGAAGCACGTGTGCTGTGTGCCAGGCCAGTGATTCCCGACGGCATGTGTTGCACTGCAGTTTTCCATTAGCAGCTGACAAGTGGGTATGCTGGTAAAATACAGGGGTCTTGGGGATTGCCTCTGGAGACTGCTTGCCTTTCTACGTGGGGAACTTCCAGTCTCAGCTGGAGCTAAAATGAGGGACTTAGAGGTGAGGTTTTCCATTCATGGCTCCGTAGACGCTTTTAATAGCACTAAAGAAATGATTGATTGAAGCTTTATCCAAGCTTCTCAAGCTCAAACTCTTCCCCACCCCCTGCCCTTTATGACAAATTGGGGTCCAAGTTTCATTTCCCAATGGATTTCCATTATCCCTTTTTTTGGAGAGAGGGGCAACCTGGCAAATAGCCACTGCGGCTCAGGAGACTTTCTCTGGAAGAGCCTGGGTAGTCTGTCTGTGTCAGCCTGTGATCATCCGTGGACAGTCCCTGTCAAACACCTGGGGCAGCAGTGGCACTGTCTGTTATCTTTCCTTGCTTCCTATCCTTTTCTTTTCTATATTGTCATCCGCTTAGACTGCTATCTTGTTTGGCACGAAGATGTGTGTATGTGTGCATGGGTGTAGCTCTTATCTCTGCAAACTCCTAGCATCACTTTGTAATGCTATAACGATGCTGGCTAAAGCTTCCGTCTTTAGGTAGTGTTAAACCTTGCACTATGAAGCTTCAGCTAGGGACAAGAGTGCTCCAGTCTCAACTTCCTTAAAGGAAAGATGGATCCAAGACTTGCATAACATGTGAGTTTTATTATTTCCGAAGGGCAGCCTCTGTTCCCTGGCTCCTGCCACTTCAGATGAGTTGGATTTCTGTTTGAAAAGTCAGGATTTGCCAGCTCTGACAAGCTGGCTTGCATATGTGGCTGCTGAATGGCATGACTTCTCCAGGTGCTTTGGGCTAGAGAGGAAGGATGGAGAACAGCTAGTGGCTTCCCAAAAGAACAGAGCGATGAACTGCTTGAGTGTTGCGCTTGTGTTGGGTTTACAATGCAAGTCCCTTAAGCTAGCAAATAAAATACCTTTTTAAAAGCTTTCAAAGCCTGAGGTTGTCTATTTGCACTCTTGCTTTGCACAAATGGAGCAGGATGAGGTCTGTAGCCTTCTAGGTTTTCAGTCTAGTAATGTGGGGTTGTTAATGGTGCGTGACTTCAGGTTCTGCCTGTGTCCCACGATGTTTTGTACATCCCTTGCCATTTAGGATCTTCACGGCAGAGATTATGGCTTTGTCCAACACAAACACGTCCTTAAACAGCATCTAACTCTAGGAGCTTAGCATTCCTGTCCTACTCTAACTGGCAGTTGTTTCTGCCGGCAGTGTGCTGCTGACACGTGGAGAAGGCAGCCCAGGAAGCTCATGTCGTGGGGACAAACCAAAGCAGACAAAAGCTGGAGGAGGGAAGAGAGCAGGCAACTTGTGCAGTGACTAATGCAGTCTTATAAATAGCGTAAGAGAAGATGACATGCAGGCAGGGAAGTGACCTCAAGCGCGAGGCCACGGAGGTGGTGCAGCGCTTGGGGGAAGATGAGCTAGGAGAGCGCGGAGGTGCCAGATGATCAGCAAATTGCTCTCGTTTCGGACTGACTGTGTTTGACGCTGTCCTGCATGTGTTCCCCGAGGGGATGAATGAGAGCACGTGGGGATCCGGGCCAGCCAGGAGCCGCTACAGAGAGCAAATCCTGCGTGTCCTTGTGTCATCTGCATGGGTCAGTGCCTCGAGCAGTGCCGAGAGCTTTCTAGAGAGATTTACTGAAAGGACAAAGCTACAGCCTGTGTGCATGTGAAAGGAGGGCGGCGGAGCTGTGGGTTGTGAGCTCTGGAGACACAGTACGGTCTGCTGAGCTTTGAAACCGCAACAGCCAGCTCGCAAGATCTGTCTGCCTCCGGGATGCTGAGTCCTAATTAGCGAAAGCCAGGACAGGCCTGTCCTGGGCTGTCGGTGCAAAATACGGAGAGTAAATGGACATAGAGAAGGGCAGAAGCTGGAGGGGTTGAGCTGATTGTACCCTCGCTGAAATATTTTCTGGTCTCTGCCACAGTGCTTGCAACATCCCCTTATGGATCAGCTGTAGGAAGAAGCTGGGTGAACCCAGTTCTTAGTCTCCTCCTTCCGTGGCACATAACAATGGGTGATTGTCCTCATTAGATGGCTGGGATACATCTTTAATCACAGAATCGCAGAACTGTTGAGGTTGGAAGGGACCTCTGGAGATCATCTAGTCCCACCCCCCTGCTAAGGCCTGCTGCGCTTTGCCAGTGCCAGTGGGGATGTTGCTACTCGTAGCTGTCATATCTTTCTGCAAGACCAGAGTACCAGGGATTCGGGTCATAAGGAAATGAAGCAGTTGCCCTAGAAAGCGAGCTGACTTTCTTCCTGCAAATGAGTGCAGATAGTGCATGCAACTGTGCAGGCTCTTGGAAGGTAACCAAGCACTTTGCAAGTTCAGCTCCCATTGAGCATCACTTATAATGCACAGATTATCCACGCAAGAGCAATGCCTAGGGCTGTGCATGTGCACTCGTGCACCAGGAAACGGTGGAAAACCCCCGGTGGGAGTTAAGTGCAGCTGAGAAATATCAGCACAACACCACCAGACTGGCAAACATTTGCTTTCAGGTCCCCATTTCTGAACGCTGACTCTAAGAATTAGTAAGAACGTAGGATGACCTGGGCTTTCTGGTTATGAATCTTAACAGAGACGAGAGCGAGTGCCTAAATATAAAATACAGCCTTGTGACGCACAATGCATGTAACTGATGGAGCAAAGGACTTTCCCTCGAAACAGCGATGTTCCCACACATGTCAAATAGGGCAGCTGTTTCAAAGTCAGTGTGGCCCCTGGGGAGTCCATGCAGTCTGGTGCAGAGAGGTCTCTTTCCTGGGTGAAGGCTGCAGCTGGCTCTGCCTCCCACCTGCATCCTTCTGTGGCTCATTGGACACGTGCAGAGGAAGGGGAGTATCCACCTCTTGCAGCACGCGCAGAAGTGTTATCTCCTCAGCTAGGACTGTTTGGCAGCCTCCATAGGATGCTCACGATAAGCTAATTTACCTTGGCTGGGGTGCAACTTTGCAGAGGTCTCGGAGTCAATTTTAAGGTTGTGCTAGCTCAGGGTATGGTTCTTTGCATTTCAATCATTTCTATAAATCTAATCATCCAGCTTGCAAATAGTCTGTCTACTGCTCTTGTCCTTATGTGGCATTTCTTATTGATAGCTGCTATGAATATATTCGCTTTCAGTGGAGTGGGAGAAACAGCACAAGGAAATACAATGTGCAAACTAATTAAACTTCTCGGTCTCGTTGAGTAACGAGTCCAAGATGCTGGCAGGGCTGGGATTAGTTCTGATTACCATTTCTCCTCTCTTAATAGCAGAGGACATGGTTAATTATTAAATTGCATGTTAATATATTGAAATATCACTTAATTTCCTTTTGTCCCCCCCTTCTTTTCTCCTGCTGAAGGGCGTTTCCAGGACCTGATGGATTTCTGATACCTCACTCCTGAGGGGCTGGAAGGAGCATGGTTAAACACCAACCGCTGCAGTACTACGAGCCACAGCTATGCTTGTCGTGCCTGACGGGGATCTACGGCTGCCGCTGGAAACGGTACCAGCGGTCACATGATGACACCACCAAGGTTGGTAGCGGGCTCTGATGCCCTGTACCCGTGTCTTCTCTTCCCAGAGACTTTGGTCGGGTGTAGAAACCCAACCTTAAGCCTTGACTGTGGATGAGATCTTGGTTAGAAATGGTGGATGCTGTTGTGCTTGGTTTTAGTAGGCTTGGGTAGATGGTGGAAGTCCAAGAGGTCTGCCTTGCATGAAGTTGAATGCATTTTAATGTGGGTTATACAAGAGAAGTCCTTGTGCCCATGGTTGCTGTTGCAGGTGTAAATGTGTCTTGGTGCTCAAAGCGGATGAGTGGCACAGGGTTGGCCAAATCTCTGCGTATTTTCCCTTTAGTGCTGGAGGAGACTTCTGTTTTCTCCTTGTTCCTATTTTTTCTGTTGTGCTCGTGGTTTCTTTGGTTGTTGTTTGCCTCTACATAGAGGCCAAAGAGCTGCGAAGAGGCAGCCTGTGTCCGGCCGATGTGGAGTGGCAGCTGTCTCCCAAGATGTGCTTTTCTAGCCCAGCCTCTGGTTCACCTGGGGAAGTCGAAGGGACTTTCATATCTAAAACCAGCACAGTGATATCACATCTCTTGGGAGAGTCTGAGATGCTGGTGGCAGGTTGCATCTTCGTGGGAACCGATGTTAGAACTAAAGGGAAAAAAACAACAACAAAAAAACAAACCAAACCAAAAAAACCAACCCCCCCCCCAACCCTAATACCTCTTGCTGCTTAGAAAACAGTTATTTCCAAATGTGCTTTGCACTGAGGATGAGGTAGGATTGGGGATACATGGGACCCATTCTGCACGGTCGCCAACCTCTGCATGCGTGGAAGGAAACCCCTGGGAAGGGAAGGATGGCATGAAGTGAGAACTAGCTGGGCTTGAGCAAGGAAGCTCTTGGGGGTGATTTATCCTCCCTCTGCGCAAATACAGTTTTTAAGAGCTGAGGCAGAGGGAATCCCAACAGCCAGGGCTGGATTTGTCCCTTCCCTGTTGGCTGATGGGGCTGAGAGGTGCGTTGTGAGGTCTGAATTTGTGTTTGCAAGAAGGACAGTGAAAAAACATATCCATCTTATTTCATCTTCTGGATAATGGTTGTTGTATATTACTATTCTCCTCTGCTCCCACATTATGTTTTTTTTATTATTATTATTTTTATTTTTAGTGTGCTTACTACTTAAAGAAACCACAGAACAAAACTTAAATCACGTTTGTTCCCACAGTGCTCCCAGGAGATCCCTTGTTTTTTGAGAGCTCAGTTTGCTCCGGTGACAGTTAGCTGCTCTGTTTTATTTTTAAGCCTATAACCAGGACTCTGTGAGGCGGTGGAGTGCCTCTGCTCTGGAAAACACGCTGTTAAGACGTGAGTGCGTCTGGGCAGCGGGTCTCGTGCCAAACTGTGCCTGGCTGTGAATTGCACCGGTTGTTGATGGTGCCGTTGGGCTGGGAACTCCCATGTGCATCAAAAAAAAGTCACGGTTTGCGTTTGTGCAGCGTAAAACAAATTTCCTTTTACAGAGCAGAAATGTTTGTGCCATTTTTCCTCCTCTTTCAACGTGGCCAGCTTATTCTGAGCTAACGCTCCTGAGCCAGCAGAAGTTTCCTTTGAGCAAATACCTGGGCACATCCGTAGTGGAGGGTGTAGTTGGGCTTCTGAGACTTTGTCAGGAAAACAGTGGGACGTAATGTCTTGGCATGCATGCATACACTAAACTAAATACTCAAAATGCCTCATTTCTTATGATCAAGAACATTGTTTGTTACATAAAATATATATATAATTTTAGCTATATATATATATATATGAAAACTATATATATAAAAACTGCTATTGACTTAATTTTTGAGCAAAATCCACCTCTGTTTGCACTGATTTCTTTTACCATCAGCTGCAACTTTCCAGTTCTGTGGTGGTGTGTGTGTAGGTGGTGTGGAGTGTGTGCGTGTTTGTGTGTGTGTTTTTTTTTATCTGGAAGAGAATCTGGGCTGGGTTCAAAGATGCCTGGGCTAGGCTTAAAAATATGTCCAGTCCGAGTCAGTTGTATTCAGGTCTACATGAGACCTCGTCTTCAACTCTTGATTGATGAAATGGAGAAAACTTAGTCCTTATAGGAGCACAAGAAGGAAAGACTAAAATTGGCTGTAAGTTATGCAAACTTGACGTAAGAAGTATCCATTCCCATCGTGCTGTCAGTAAAGTACTTTGCAGGCATTTGTGATGGAATGAGCTACTGTAGCACCATATTTTGAGGGGGAAAAAGTGCGAACAAAGACTGTTTATTCTCTGTTGGACTGGTCTATTTGTAGGTGTTTAGGTACCACAAAGAATGGTCATGAACTATAGGCTATGTGTAAAAGAGGAGTGAGAAATCTTTTCTTTTTCTCCTTTTTTCCCTTTTCCCCTCTCTCCTCTCCTCTCCTGTCTCTCTCCCTCTTGAAATAGCCCTTGGCTGTGTAAGTAAACAGGTAACTTCTACAGATTGAAAACCAGTGGTAGCATCCCTCATCCTCTCCAGATCGGGCAGGAGAGCGTTTCATGGTGTCACTCCAGTTCAGGACCTCTTGCACAGCAAGCCCCAATCCCTGCAGTGTAATGAAGCTCTGAACCAAGGGTGGACAGTGTTCCCAGCTGTGGGGCTTCGTGATCTGGGGTCTGCATGAGCACGCTTCTGGGATGTGGAAGACTTGCCAGGATCCCAACATGTTGCATTTTGATGGGGATAGAAAGTTTTAGATATGCTAATTGACTCCAGCTGACATGTGTCCAGCCACAGTATTTCGGGGTGTCTGAGAGGTTAGTCAGACAAATACTCTACCATACTTTAAGTGCCTATTCATTTTACATAAAGGCTTTAGCATGTTGTTAATATTACCTACTATATTGCCATATATCCAGCCCTATTATAACCCGTTCACTGTGGACCTAGAGTAGAGGCATTTGCAGTATTATAATACATACTTTCATGAGCATAGTTTATATAAAAATGAGTGTGCCATGCTTGGGAGGTCCTAAGTCTTGCAAAATCCTGGGAGGGAAAGAATAGGAGGGGTGTGTGTGTGTGTGTGTGTGTGTGTATATAAATATGTGTGTGTTATGTGTATATTCTTTAATTATCAGAAAGCAATGTACACATTCAAAGAGCAACTTTTCTTAGGGTAGGCTACAGCATGACTATGTTTTAAAAGACTGGGGTTTCTAGACTAAAAGGCCTCCACCTGAATTTGGGCAACAACCCAGCCTTGCAAAGAGCATCACCCCCTTGAAATCATCCACTGAGTATGAATATTTCCTCAGTTGCACTACTGCTCAACAGACAGACTTTTAATGATTCCTCTCCTCTTTCCCCAAATTTATGCAGATCAGGCTTTCTACTACACATAGGAAATCTGCATGAAAATGAGAATTTTAATTGTAAGCCTGTTCCAAGTTTTTGGGAGAGTTGCTTGCTGGATCCGTAATTATCTGCTACCCTCCTCTGACCTTCTGGGAGTGGAGGGGTTTGAAGGCACCCAATCTGCACACTTTTTCTCCTTTTTTGAATCAATTTTGAGCAGTTGCAAAATTCCTTTTTCTGTTGTGCAGCTTCAGCTTTTCTAGCAAGTTCCTCTTTCATGTTATTTAAATTTTTAATGTATCGTTTTAATGAAAAGCATATAAAAGAAAGAAGAAATGGTCTTGCTGAGATTCGGAGCATAATAATCTCTGTAGCTGTTATGAGGAAGTAATTTCTGATCCAACTATGGCTTGTTCATACTGTTTTGAACCAAGGAAGTTCTTATGAGATCAGTGCATCATCTTAACAGGGCCCTATTGCCCTGAACACAGAAAATACGAGTAAATAAGGCTTAGCATGTAGTTGCTTTTGAAGGTTTAAAGTACGAGCGGCAGCTTCCTAGGTAGCCACCGGATAACGCTATCCTGTTGATGGATTGCCAGCAATTAAGCGTGCAGAGAGCCGTATTGCTAATTGCAGAGCATAAACATGACGCCCCGTGCACAGCTTGTGCTTCACCTTAAGTGACCTGCTGCTGGGTATTGCAACACCAGAGCAGCTCTCGCTCTGGGTGCGGAGTCCGGAGCTGGTAACAGCAGCTCCTAACATCCATCCTGAGACGCTGACGGATCAGCGGATGCTGTAGGATTAGGGGGTCCTTTTCTTCCCCTTGAAGCTTCCTGTCAGCATCCTCCTGGGAGATGCTGATGGGCTGCTTTGTATAAACACAAAACGGGTGTTAGATGTAAAAACTGGTTTTGTTCTGTTTTTTCCACTGTCTCCCAAATCATGTTGTGTGTCCACAGCAGACCTCATGCCTGGGAAACCGTTGTCCAAGGCAGAAGTGGGGAAAGCAAGAGGAAATTGCAATGATATCTCTTTATTTAGCTGACAAACGGAAGAAGCTGCTTTTATTAGCTGGCTGGTTTTTGCAGTTACTAACTACTGAAAAATCTGGGGAGTTTTGCAATAATTTTGTTTAATTTGCTGTCAAAGAGGATAAAATACTACAACCCTTTACTAAAAGCTTTGGCTTCTGTGCTCACTGACAAACACTGCTGATACTGTACTTCCAGCCTGTTGTGAGACGACATCTTCCCTCCTCCATTCCCACCAAAGCTTCCCATGTTTGCAAAGCTTTATTTCCCCTGAAGAAAAATTGATCTTGCTCCTCTGTTCGGGATAGGTGCCTGGTTTGGTGCATACAGTAGGAAAGTCTTTTGTCGCCTGGGAATGAAACCAAAATTGGCAGCTGTGGATCCCAGATGACTGAAATTGTGAGATCGCTGTGATTTCTGCGTTTCAGTGTCATCTACAACGTTTAAATGGAAGTCTCTTCATGAGCTCTTGGCGTGTTGCATTTCATGGTATTTCTGCAATGTTTTTTCTTCCTTCCATTTCTCTTGTATCAAGTCCTGGGATGTTGTGAATGAAAGGAGCAATGTTTGCAATGAAATCCTGACTTGTAAAACATACTAAAATTCTGCTGCTTTCTGATGGCTGAATGCTCTAATCCTACAGGTGTTAACCTGGGTATTTAATAAACCACATCCTTGTTAAGAGCCTGCAAAGATGGGGGAAGTGGAGCTAATGAGAGCCAAGAATCAAGCGCAGGAGTGGATTATTATTATTTTGTTAATTTTTTTTTGTAGCTTTGGGGGCAGTTAGGACTGGCCAATGTAACATGAGTTTGCAAGGCTGGAGGTTGGGCATAACATTAAGGTTTTATTGTCCTAAAAATGTGTCTGACTGAGAATCCAGCAGAAAAACCTATCATCAAACATAGAAACAAGTTATTTAGCATGGCTTTGTATGGCTTATGCCTATGTTATGAATATTGTCTGCTTAAAGTCCTTGTGCTTGCCTTCCTGCCTTAGGAAATGCCTTTTTCTCTAAGTCTGCCACAGATCTCATGGTTTTAAAGCTCTTGTATATAGCCTCAATGTTTGTGCTTTGTGTGTTGAGCTTGCTCTGGGCCCTGAATTACAAGTGCCATCAGGAGCGGCTGAAGGCGCAGAGACGTTGTGGCTGACGAGCTCTGCTGCGAGAAGCAATCAAGTGGCTCTTTACGTGGCTGAGAGTGAGGATGGACCTTCAGCTCTTTGCATGTCCAGGGCATTGCCTCCCCCTTTCCTCTGCGGCGTAAGATCCCCATTAAGAGGAGCTGATGGGAGCTACCTCAACCTGCTCTGAGAGCTGGAGATGTCAAACCCTTCCTGCTGCTTGGTTGTCCCCAGCAATGCCTGCTGCTGGGAGAGCCCAGCGCTGTGGCCACTGCTTCCAGCGCCGCGGTTGGGTGGCATTTCCCCACTGCTGTGCTTAGACCCCATGTCTATGTGCCAGCAGGTGTGTCCTTGCTTTTGGGCTGTCTATTCCCCAAACATGTGTCCTTGCAGGTCTTTTACCCCTTCTGGTCTATAGCCACTCCGGTCCTGCCAGCATCTGTTTTCCCTTTCTTCCTCCATCCTTCCGTGACAGTAATATTTAGTAATTGTAGCTGTGCTGTTTCCTCGTTCTTGTTGCTTTGTAGGCTTCCTGCTCCCGTCGGTTCAGAGCTGTCAAGTCCCGAGCAATGCCTTGTAACGCGTCAGCTCTTCTAAACCCAGCGGCAGATGCTTTACGCTCCGTGGAGTTCAGGAGCTGCCACGCTCTGTCATGATGGATCGTGGTTTCAGGGTCTCTGGTATCCAATCAATAAAAGGGTATCGCTAGCTAGTCATTACAGGCCGCTTGGAAGCACCTCAGGCGAGGAGTGTTGCTTCATTCACCACCCCATCAACAAACAGGCTCTTATACGTTTGCTGGAGAAAATACTGAGATGTTTTAATGAACGCTTTCTTGGAGGTGCTCTGATTTAGTGCAATAAAAACTTAATCGGCCTTGGCAGCGTGCCTCAGCCTCCCTGACCTGAGGCCTCTGGAGCAGATGGGCATGCTGAAGTGCAGGAGAACGGGGAGGGAACTGAAAGCTTCCCGAGCCAACCAGTTCTTGCCCAGAACCCTCCTGGTTTTGCCCTGGTATAATGTTCCTATGCTAATACTGCTAATCTTCAGGTGCAATACCAACGCCTCTAGTCAGCACAGCCTCCCACATTTATCTCTCGCTGGGCAAAGTGGTGTAAGTCCCTCTGCAGGCTTGTTTTTCTGTAACTGGGTAAGTTGAGGCATAGAAGTCAAGCTGTTGCAAGATGACTTGGTGATGGCCAGAGTCTGGGTATTCTGAATCCTTGCATCATGTGTTTAGCTGGGTCTGGTATTTTGAAAATCAAATATACTTTTCTCAAGAAAGTGCTTCTGGGAGAGGTGAACCCCTTTGCTGTCTGGGATGCTCAGACCTCAGTTTATCTGGACCTTCTGGCCATGGACACTTCTACAGCTAATGTACAGATGCTAAAAAGCTAAAATACATGTGAATGCATTGGGGGGTTTCCTGATGGCACTGGGTATTGCCTGCCTCTGCCATACTCTCTGTAAAGCTATCACAGCGATTTGGAGGTGAGGAGATGGGGATGGTGTCTCAGCAGCTTGTGACACTGGCCGATACCACCAGGAACCTTGGTGGGTCATCAGTAAACAGAAATTAGTGGGCAGTTGTTCTTACTGTGGCTTTAGCTAGGCTTCCTCCGACTTTTCAGGCTCTAGGTAATCAAAGTGACTCCTGGGAAGGGCTGACCTTTTTTGAGGTGATTAGTGATTAGCTTATATAGCAATGACTTGAGAATTTCTAATATTTTGTCAGCGCCTCTTTATTCAGAAACTTTGAAGCAACCCATGTGCAAGCTCCCTGCCGTAAATGACAGGCCAGCCTCCCTCGGATACACAAAGGTGCCTTGTGGCTTTTTCAGTGTTATGGGCCTCCAGGGTTTTATTCAGATTGTGGCATTTCCGTGTTACAGCTGCCAGATGTGCTCCCACCGACTGCTTTTCTTTGTGCTTTGTACTCGTTATCTGGGTGAATAATTGCATAGCTCGCGCCCATCGTCTCTCCTTCCTGCTTGCTCTTGCACCTTTTCAGCAGGGTATAGATGATGTTGCTGCTTCTGAATGTAAAAAACACTTTTTCACTGTGGGGGTGGTTGAGCACTGGAGCAGGTTGACCAGAGAGGTTGTGGAGTGTCCATCTTTGGAGATATTCAAAACCCAACTGGACATGGTCCTGGGTAACCTGCTCAAGGGGTGTTGGATCAGATGATCTCCAGAGGTCCCTTCCAAAATCGGTGGTTCTGTGATTCTGGCCTTGAAGCCACTATGTGCCTGGTGTTGCCCAAAGGGCGTTGGGAAAGGTGAGCTCAGTATTATGGACTATCAGTAGGTCACTTGCCTAAAGAACTGCTTCCCCCCCCCCCACACACTTTGATTGCATAGCTTGAACCAGAAGGTCCATAGGTGGGTGCTGGATCTCCAAAAAATGTGGAATAGCAAAGCAGAAGCATGGCGGGGGTGAAGGGTCTCTGTCAGCAAGAAGACTAGAGGGACAGATGGACCTTTATCACCCCCAGCTTTTATCCTGGATTGCAGCGATAACCAAACTTTGAGTAACGGCTTGAAATAGGCCTGAATAAGTAGCGTGTATGTAGTATGTGCAGAGAAGCAGATCCAAGGATTGGCAGCCAGGTGCAGAAAAAGGAGTTTTGGGGCTACTGAGGGTATGTGGAGGAAAGAAAGAGCCAATACATAGAAGAGAGGGAAGGACATAGGGATAAAAGGATTTTCAAACCCTTTTTATTTAGAGATCCCTGGACAAGCCAGCACAAAACCGGTCTGGTCTAGTTTCTGATATTAAAGAAATCTCTGTTTTTCTTTGGTCCAGGAGTGGCCAAAAGAGGTGATTCTTGTATATTTATTTATTTATTTATTAATCCTCAGTTTCTAGACAGATGTCCAGGCTGCCTGTGCTTCCCAGGAACTCCGTTACATATTATCAGAGGGTTTTAGCTCCATGCCAGTCCCTTCCTAGAAAGACTATGGGAAGCTATGACTTCAAATTTTCCATGTTCAGTTCAGGAGAAAAAAGGCAGAGACCAGATAAGGTGGTTGCTTTGAAGCTCTTGAGGAGAAGTACTGCAGAAAGAAGAATTTTTAAAGGCCAGAATAGTTGGGTGCAAGGACCTTGTTTTTTACCCTGTTACAGGAGTGAGTTTCTGGAGAGACAGGGGCCAGGACCTGGATATGGTTTTCCAGGGATGGCTGATGGAAGAGATGGAAAGAGCTTGCAGCCCGTCAAGTTGTGCCCTGTGCTGGAAAGTGCATCTCCTTGGATGGACAAGTTTTCAGGAGAGAAGATTTTTCCCTGATCAGAGGCTTGGAAGCTGAAGGACTCAAAGGGTCAGCATAAAGGATGTTTAAATGATGTGTAAAGCCCTGAAAATAGGGTTTTTTTGCTTTTAGTTCCAAGCACTGGAAAGTTAAGATTTGATCCAACAATTGGATTTTCTTGCATTTATCCCATCACTCCAGTGTCACCTGACATACCCATTCAGGGAGATGGAGAAACAGCAACAAAAAATTATTTTAGCTGCTGTGCTTTAGATTGAAAGATGGACCCTGACCGTTTCCTGGAGACTTCTCTCTCTGAATTCCTCCTTGGATGTTTAACTGTACTAGTGCTTCCTTATAGAAGATAAGGCAATAATCCAGCCTTGAGTTCTTTGAGTAGAAAAAGCTCAATGGAGCTGCAACCTCCTGGTGCAGGGTGGCCCATCTGGGATGTTGCAGTGGGGACTAGCTGAACCCATGTGCCTCCTTTGGGGTTTTTAGACTCTGGAAAATGCAAAGGTGCTCTGCTAGTCCACTGATGAGTTATAGATGTGTCTAATGCAGAATATACTTTAGGTGATGCTGCCCTACAAGTGGCTGCACAGAGCAGTTAGGGGAAGTCCTGACACCAGCCTGCCAAATAGCAGACCTGTTCCAGATTTCTGATGGTGTTGGTGTGTTATAAAGGGTGACAACACCAGTGGCTGGCTTTGGTCTGTTATAAATCCTTGTAGGCAATGTTATGGCATGCGTTGGCTGTTGTTGAGCTATCAAAATGCTCTCGTTCAGGTGCATGCTCTCTGGTTGTGGTCACAGCAAAGAAATTGGGACTGCTGGGCTGTGTGTGAAAATGCTGGAGAAATGCAGAAATGCTCAGAGCAGGGATACAGCCCTCTGCCCTTTCTGAAAGCACCTTTGTGCTAATGTCAGTGCTGTTCATTTAGCAAGAAAAATAGGACAGCTGTGGCAGTGTAAATTAGAAACCAGATTGCCCCTTATGAATTAACTAGATGCTTCCAGCTAATGCCCTGATCGGCCTGTGGTACGTGAGGTGAAGCCAGTGGGTTCAAGGCAGCCCACGGGGGAGGCTGGCTGGCTGAATGCTTTTTCTAGAAAGCATCGTTCGAGGAGCCGTACCATCGCTCTCCTTCTGGAGACGGCGTGTTTTGCATGAGAAAGTGCCTCCTAATCCTGTGGTTAAATGCAAGGCATCTGAGCTGCACGGCTATGGGAGGGAGATGGGGCAATATATAATGCTCGAAATGCCTCTCCCTGCCTTTAAAGTATCTGTTCTAACACTGCTCACGTAGGTGCAAAATAGTATGAATGAGCTATCAAAGGATTCCTAAGGAATTGGGCGATTGCTGTTAAACTTATTCCCTTAAAGTGGAACGTGGATGATTTAAGATGGTCTATCTTATTTAAAACAAAACAAAAAAAAATCACGTGTCCTTGAACTGATGCTTCTGACAGTGCTTTTTGTCCTTTTGCAAAAGGATGGAGCCGCAAGAAGAATGCGAAGCTGTGATCTGTCGACATAATGGATTGCTGTGCTGTGTCTGTGATACGTGTATTAACTCACTTTATAGTGAAATACTCGTGTAATTCTCGCTTGGCAGTAGCTGGCAAGTGACCTGAACAGATGATCTAAGCCACGCTGGCGTGATATATCTGCGTGACTATAGCCTTTGGAGCTGGCACTTCGCTGGATCTTCAGCGCTAATCCGCAGACAGGCGAAGGTCACTGGCTGGGTCACAGAAATAGCTTGCTTAGCTAAAAACCACTCTCAGAGAATGAATGAATTTGCCCTTTTTGGTGCAATTTAATTTTGTTAATGCTTGCGACTCGTCCTGAGGACGAGGGAGCTCTTGATGAAAATGCTCTTTCAAGCCTGTTTGCTTCTATGTTAGCATGGAGATATAGCATGGAGATATTGCATGCCGAATTCTGTAGTGGGGCATGAGCAGTGAGTCAGAGTTGAATCTCCCTGAGCGGACATGTCAGATTATGTTGGAGTGATGGGAATAAATGCAGGAAAATCCAATTGTTGTATCAAATCCTAACTTTGCAGTTAGGAACTTGACTCTTGGAACCAAAGGCAAAAATATCCCATTTTCAGGTCCTCATTGAAGCATCCTTTATGCCAGCCCTTTGAGCCCTTCATTATAAAAGGGGTCTGTGAGGGGATTCAGGTTGGAGGACTGGGGAGAGAATGGGTTCAAGATGTTAATAGTTGTATGTGAATACATCACCCTGCCCACGCTGCAGGGTCTGGTACCTCTGGCTCTTGCTGCAGGTTTTGCTGAACTCTCTTGGGTTTGTTGTCACTGCAGTTAATGTTGCCTTGCAGAAATTGTGCTGTCTGCTGTGTTTGCTATCAGTCCCCCCCCCCCCAAAAAAATCTTTCTCTTGGCTCTGGGAGATGCCCAGGAATCAGGGAAAAGTGCAAACTGCCCCTTGCGTCTGGGGTTGGAAGCTGTTCTCCTGAAAGCGTGGAGGCCGGTTGAGTGTTGTCTGTCTTGGTGATGATGTTAGGGTTCAGATGCTGAAATGTACTCAAAGCTTCAGTGGCAGCGGCAATTTTTTCCTGCCCTTGGAAGATGAAGAGGTAGGACTTCTCCATTTTCCCCATCCTTTCTGCCAAAGGACACCTCTTCTCTGCCTCCTGCCACACTTCAAGGCCTAATTGATTCTATAAAGTGATAATTGGGTGCCCTGCGTAACGTGGGTTTTCCTTTCCCCCATCTTGTTGGCTTTTCATTGCATATTCCCCAAAGCAGGTCTGCAGTCAGCTGAGCCAGGCAGAAGCTGCATTTGCTGTGTGCGGTGCCATCAGCTCGGGGCTGGGCACTGGACCTCAAGGGGTGTCCATCTGGCAATGCCAGGATTTGGTCTCGCTGGAGGAGTAAGACCTCCTAGTCTGGGCGGGAGTCCAGTGGTAGACCAGAAAGGAGCAGAGAGGTGTCTCACCGGTAGGTCAGACCTCAGAAGGTGGCTTAATCCACCTGGAGCTTGCTTGTCTTTGAGACCCATGTCCTCTGATAGCTCCTAGATGTCTGAGAAAAGCTGGCATGAATCTGTTGTGGGGTAAGGCTGATGCAGAAATCTTTGCCAGCTTAACCAGGTGAGCCTGAAGAAGACCATTGCTGGTCTTGCTTAAATCCTACCATGGACTAGATCTTACCATGGAGGTACCAGCCCAGAAAGCTGGTGTATTTGTTTCTTGGAGCTCCTGACACCTTGACTGAAAGACCAGGCTGCTGGGCAGCACTGTAAATAGCAGCCAGTTAAGTAATACAAGCCTAGCCTAATGGATCTGGGTTGTGCTTTTCCCCTGAAAGCCATTTTTCAGTATGCGTATTCAGCCCTTGGTTGCGGATATTGTGGCCTCCATAAATTCCTGCTTGTTCCATGTGAAGGATGTTTCCTACTTCTGTAATGCCTGTTTGAAGGATGGGAAGTCCCAGGTCCCTGAAACTCAAGGAAAGCCGCAGTGTTTGATAATTTGCTGCCTGGTGCAACCTAACGCTGTCGGGGTGAGGATGTTTGACTAATGCTAAATCTGTGGCTTAGTCCTGATGTAGGCAAAATGCCTGTGGGAGGGAGTCTGCAAAACCCATTGACTGTTTTGCCTGAGTTAGGATTATGGGCTCAGACTGGGTGATTAACATGCCCTATGATTTATAATGCTTTATAGGTGTCAAAGGTTTTTTTTACTGCAGAGCATCTGCAAAATGTGTTTCGGTCTATAAACAGCCAGTGCTGAATTGAAGCCACATCTGGAGAAAGGGGGGAGGGAGGGGGGTGGGTGACACGTGGTGGAAGAGGGGGAAAAAGGAGGGGGAAAAGGGCGATCATGGTCCCTTGAAGCAAATCCTGTTCTTTAGTTTATAAAAAGAGCTGGTGGCTAGATTGGATTTTTCCCTGGGGACTTGGGAACAGACTCTCTCCATCCCACCAGTCTAAGGACAGCGGTATTTAACCACTCTTGCACAATCTTTCCTGATCCGAAAGACGTGGTGGTGTGGGGCTGCCCCGGGTGAGAGATGAGACCTGTTTTTTTGATCAGCTCACGGTGGTTGACCATACCATCCTCCGTAACGTTTTGTTATTGGATCTACTTGTTACTTAGCGTTTTTGCCATTGGCTGTGGGAATTCAGCAGGTTTGTGCCTTGTAATTGAAGCTACTGTGGCCAAACGATGGTGTGTTGATCCTCTTGGGTCTCTCGCGTTCATGCTTTACCTTACTTTGTGAGTTTTTTCTTTTCTTTGCATAAGTAAATACTTAATTTTTCCAGTAAGACACCCATGAGGGGACTGGGGAATTCCTGAGCTTTCTGTGAGGAAGGTAGAATATTTACTAAATGCTTTTCAAAAGGAAGAAGAAAAAATAAAAAAGAGCTGTGCTCTGCTCTGCTTGCTTTCCAAAACAAATATGCTTTTTCTCTCAACTGTGTAGCTCGTTGGCACCAGTTAGGCTTTCTAAAGTGAATCGGATAACTCCTTTTTCAAAAGAAGTAATGGGAACCTGTACTCCTGCCAGCACAAACTTATTGTTGGTAGCGCTACTAACACAGGTTAATTGAATGTGTCAGTATTTACTTAGATATTTTGTCCCTTGCCATTTCTAGAACCATTAGTGTGTGAGTATTGAAGAGAGCAAAGGCTGGAAGTGAAGTGATATTAAAATCATGGAAGCTTGACTTGATGACCTGTTTTGGTGTCTGAAGCCCTCTCTCTGATCTTAACAAGGATGGTGATAAATTGGGGTCCTTTTCCAGAAGAGATAATAGTTTTTGTTTTTTGGGTTTTTTTGTTTGTTTTTTTCCTCCTGATTATGTACTGTGAACGCAGAAGGAAACGAGTGCGACCTTGTTGCCCCTCAGGTGGACTTGGGTGATTTACTTACTTTTGGGTTTGAATTCTCCGGTCTTCTGATTTACTCAGTTGCTCTCCCTGTGTCTTTCCCTTATTCTCAGGTGTCCTGGAAGAGATCCAAGGACAATCCTGAGACAACAGAATATAAAATACAAGGAGAATAACCTTGCGGTGTGTCCTTGCTGGGTTGCTGGCTGCCCCAGGAGGGTGTACTAGCCAAGAGAGAAGACTTATTATTTTTCTTTCTTTCTATTTCTTTGTTTCCTTTCAAATAGAAAAAGTTTTCCTGGAAAGGGAAACTTGCCTTGTGTGTGCAGATGGACACAGGTAACAGGATAAAGATGGAAGTCAAGCAAGCGATGGTCTGAGAATAGATGGGGTCTCCTGCTTTCCCCCAGCCCGTGTCCTCCTGTCACTTGGAATACAGCCGCCTCCCGCTTGTCACTGCGGCTGTTTGGCCCCATCCCAGCTCGTGACCAGCTGTTCCCACAAAAACTGTGAACGGCTGAAAATAATCATGTAAAACGCTGATGGAAACTAAAAGGCTCTGTTCCCACAGGGCCCGGCTTGGGAATCGCTGATGAGATGTGCTTTGCAAGCAGCCTCCTCTTGGTGCGTCCTCTATTTTCAGGGGTGGATTAGATATTTATAAGAACAATTTAAACTTGGCACTGCTTTCACATTAATTTTAAATGGCTGTGAATAGCAGCCTTCAGGGAAGGAAGAAAAGAAAGTAAGGAGATCTTTGTGCTGAAGAGATTGAAGTTCACGTGGAGCCGCATGTGGAGCACAAAAGAGGCCCAAGAGAGTGGTGTCCTGCAGCTCCAGATCTTATCCGAGGTGGATATCGGTCTCTAGGGGAGATCTTTGACTAGGTTTGAGTGGTTTTGTGGAGGACCCCCCTTGCCAGTGGTAGGAACGATGCAATGAAGACGGGCTTGGTTCTTGCTGGCTGTGACGGGTGGGAGATGCTCTTGTGCGGACGGTGGGGTGCGAACTGGACGTAAGTGCTGCTGCTCTGGGGAGGCCGTGCTGGAGCATCGTGGCCGAGGCAGAGCAAGCTCGGGGTGGGAAGCCCTCAACGTGCCCATGGCCTGCTGAAATTGGGCTTATATGGGTATGCTGAAGAGGACTGGAGATGAAATGTTCATAAAATCCCACTGCTGCAAGTACATGGGTTTGAGTGTTTCTTTATTTCTGGTAATACTCCTGCCCCAAAAGATACACGCTGCCCTTCCACCTCATCCCTCTGGTACTGGCTTGCTGCAGAATTGAGTATAAAAGACTTTTGGAAGAGTAAATTTTGGGTGAAGTGCACTTAAATAGGATGGCAGCAGCTCTTCAGAAGCCACTGCCAGTGTCCATGTGGAGGGGGGGAGTATCTGTGCTATGGGAAAGGGGAGGACCAATATCCTCCTCTCTCCCATCCCCTCTGTAGAAAGCCTTTCTCTCTGCTGCTAATGCTGGCTTGGAGGTCAGGAGGAGGACGAGGTAGCGGGATGCTGTTGTGCACTTTTTGACAGCTGGTCTCAGATTTTAATGAACTTGTATCACTCGTTTTTATTTTCCCTAGGTGTTACATCCTACTGCTTCAGCGAAAACCACAGAAATGCCGCGCTGTGTGAAAGAGCAAGTGTTTCTGCCGTGCTGTGGTTCCCCCACCCCACGACGCAACACTGTGTTGCAGCTGTTTCATGCTCTTTTGCAGAATATGGTGTTTTGCATATGTGAAGGCCGTTTGGCTAAAAACGGCTGGGAAAAATCAGATCCTTCTGCGGCACCGTAGAGGTGGGATGGACACACATCCATGCAATAAGCCTTGCTCAGAAATCTTGGCAGGGAGGGCAGGTTTCAGAACTGCTAAGTTCCCAGATGCTGATTTTTAGCATTTGTAGGAAGAGTGAGGAAAGGAAAAAAACCTGCAGCTAAGAAATCTCTTCTGTCTAGGCTTTCCAGCTGGCTTGCGAACATAAAACCAGCTAGCCAGTGGCTAACCCAAAATGAGCTCCCTAGATGGGAGCTGAGGGTAATGCAAGGGGAGGAGTTAGAGAGATGCAGGGGGTAGACAACCACCCACCCACCCATCCAATCTGAATGCTATAGCAAAATAATCATTGGCTTTTCCTCTCCTTTTCCGACATAAGGACTGGACTCTGTTCTCTGGCTCAGGCCAGGAGTTGCATCCTGGATCTAAGAAACCTCCTGATGAAAGATTCTGATTTCCTGTAAAATTTCCAGAAACTGGCATTTTCAGAAGGCCATATTGAAAAAAATTCTGATGTGCTGCTTTCTTAAGCTGATTTTTATTTCTTTAATACTGAATTTCTTGGTAGTTGAGTGTACGTCTCTCCTCACAGTATGTTTGCGGGGTAAGGCTCAAAATGAGGAACTTGCCATGTCTAAAGATGGTAAGTGTAATTGAAATGCGTTACAGACATGCATGGACATACTAAGGGTGAATTTGTTGGTCTGGTGTTGTGCTCTTCATGTTCTTTCACAGTTCTGATGCTCTTTTGCAAAATTCAGCATCATCCTCCATTTGCGTTTGCCCTGCTATTCTGTAGAGTAAGTTGCATTACTTGAATAATGTCGAACTTGCCCTGTGTCTGTAGGAAATGCTGCTGGAAGGATTTTTAATCTGCAGCAATCATCTCCATTCACATCGATGGACACGATTTTCCTTGAACAGGCTCCAACAATTCTTTCCAAAGTGGATTACTCTGATCTATTTCTCTCCATCTTATTGTGGCAATGCTTAGGAGTCTTCGTCTCTGAAAACACGGGATGTCTTTTTGGAAAGTGTGCCTAGTAATCCATGTTTAGCTATAGCACAACATTAGAGTATGTGGGTGACTTTCAGTGGCCTTTCTTGTACAGAAGTTGAGCTAGACGCTTGTAATGGTCCCTTTGGTTTTAAAATGTATGTGTTTTATTTTGTGATGTAAGAAGCTTCTAAACTGAGGGCAGAGGTTAGCTTGCCAGATAAATCGCAGCTGTTCATCCTAATTTGGAAGGCGAGGCCGCGAGAAATTCTGGAACAGAAAGGCTTGGAAGCCAAAAAGCTTTTGCATAATAATATCTTTCTGCCTTTTAATACAGATGTTCGCATTCATGCCTCCTATTCTGGGAGTCCGGCCAGGTTTCTGCATAGAGTAACTGCACGCTGTTCCTGGCCCTGTCCTTCACCCCTTCTTAGAGGCAACATCATCCCAGAACAGGTACGGCCCGAGATTAATTTCCTTGCTGGAGTCTCCCGTACACTTTTTAATAAATCAAACACTGCATCTGTTTCCGACACGTGGTCGGCTTTTGCATTAAGGGGGCAAAGAGAGTGCACGTTTCTCCACAGGGCAGCAGCTCTTTGTAGCTTGCAAACTAGTCCCATTGAATTAAAAAGCCACCACAAACTGAAACTCTGAGGTGTTCTTGCAGCGTGTGGGTTATTGCAGCGATGCTTGTTCAGACTGAATCCGACAGTTGTGGCTGTGGCTTCCTTCACCTTTACCAGGAAAAGACTGTAACAGTTTAGCATTTTTGTACACATCTTTATTGCAACCATTTTCGGGAAGCACTGCTTTGAATGGGGAGAATCTCTATGCCCCAAAAGCTTGCTGCTCAAGCAAAGAGTTTTGGTATCGAGAAAAGTGTTGTACTCCTTTCCTCTTTTTCCAGTTTGTTCCCATTGACCCCAGCTTTCAAGACTGGGGCAGATGCTTTCTCCTCTGCTAGGTTACATACCCTCTGTCCCAGGCTTTCAAAAGCTTCAGTTTGGGTCAGTGAAACATGGAGGTGGGTGCAAAATTTCCATCCCTAGGAGTGCAGTGACTTTTACCATGGGATTTTTCTACTCCTCCAAGGTGCATGATCTGAATTGCATTTCTGACGCTTTCTCCTGCCCTGCCATGCATCCATGTGGTGACGGCCCAGGAGCCTTGTCTGAGATGAATGCACTGCAGTGAAAGCAGAGTCTCACGTAAATATGTGTCTCCTTAGCAGCTGAAGCTCAAGAGCATCACCAAAGATTGTGAGACGCGTAATAAATATGAAGAGTTGGCAGCAAAATCTCTCCTACGCTCTTAGCATATCCTAACAAGCAGCTAGGCCAAACAATGCATATTTAGTTCTTCTGAAGTTTTGCTCTTAATGCCTGCTCTGAATCTCTCTGAATCCACTTCAGGTCTCCCAGCAACTGGTCTGCGCAGGGATGCGGTCATAGCTAGCTGCACCGTTCCTGTCACGCTCTCCCTTGTGCTGGTTGCGTGGTGGAGCCAAGGAAAAAGCTCCCTATAACACGTGTGCAAGTGGCCAGATCCTGACGTTTGGTAGAGACCAAACCTCCTCTTCTCTGAGCAAGGGCTGCTTGGTGCTGGGAAGCTCATAGCAAACATTAGGGAGCGCAGGCAAGTTACGATGATGCTATTGGGATCGTTCTTGCTGGCTTTTCTTGCTCAGCTGTTCTTGCTGGATATCGAGCAAACTCCCAGAGTGGCCTGCAGACCAGCTCTGCCTCCTGACCCAAAAGCCTGTGCGCTCAGGGCGTGTATGCCTGTGTGAAATCTTTATATTAGTTTTTATTAACTTTGGAGCTCGGCTCTAGGTATTGCAATCTCATTCCTTCTGGGTTCTGCTAGCGAACAGTCCTGCCCCGATGCTGCGCCGTACCATTTGTTCATGGCTCCCTGAGGTGCCATCTGCAATTCAATTCTCAGCCCGATAAATGCATTAGCTGTGTAAGGAGGGGAAACGATGCTGTGTAAATGGGATTGAACTGCACTAATGAAGTTAAAGCCTTGGCTGTAGCGAAGTCCTTTGCATAAGCCTGCAGACAAGGTTTGAGCTGGCGAGCCGTGGAAGAGTGCAGCCCTGTCTCCACCTCGGCTCGCTAATGTGACGGAAATGCCCGAAAGCCCATGAGTGTCTGAGCTAGGTCTTGTTTGGGTGTCCTGTGGTGTGTACAGGTTTCTGATGCATTCAAAAACTTCTTTGGGGTGTGGGTAGAGTGAGGCCGCCCGCCACAACCGCATGCGTGCAGGCAGGTTGGTTTCTGGAGGCAGCTGCACAGCGCGGTGTGGTTAGGGGAGAAGCACCTGAAGATAACGTGGAGAGGTGGCTTTCCTGGCCTGTCTCTTGGGCTGATTGTGAGACGTTTCAGTAGTTTTCCAGTTAGTCATCTGAGAGACTACATGGCTGCCGGTGGGATCTGGACTGGCATTCAGACTTTCTCAATATGGAGGCGTTCAACCCAGAAGCTTGCGTGCTGGAAATGCTTGTGTTTTTATGGATTAGGGACCTCTATGCTGACCTGTTGACCTATTAACAAACCCAGTTAGAAAGGCTTAAATACAATGAGTTGATTGTTCTTTGGTGCTGGCCATGAAGTCTGAGCTATGATTTTTGTCTGCTCTTACTGTCTTGTGAGTCCCTTTTGAAAAAGGGCCTTGAATTTAGGGATGTTTGAAGGCAGATGCAAACTTTTTCCTGGTTGTTTCCAGGTAAATGACTACTGAGCTTTGAAATATGATTTCAAGGCCATAAACAGCAGTTGGAGATATGCAAGGAGAAGCTGTGTCTTTATGTGGCTGGCTGGAGGTTAGTTTTTTAATGGGCTTTTTGGTGGCTAACTTCTATAGCTCGTCGCAAGCTTGAAAACTAATCCTTTGTGCTACCTCACCAATGAGCTGTTAAA